>NC_053146.1:12267014-12567014 GCF_016808335.1 Panicum virgatum
TGAGACGGTTTCATTTCGTGTAAAGGTGAATGGGAAGCTGTCAGCGGCATTCATGCCTACCCGTGGTATCAGGCAGGGTGATCCTTTATCGCCCTACTTATTTCTGTTGTGTGCAGAAGGGCTATCAAGCATGCTCAAGAATAGTGGTCCACAATTTCTAGCAAGAGGAGTCCGGGTGGGCGTCCACTCTCCCTGGATTTCTCATCTCCTTTTTGCTGATGACTGCTTGCTCCTTACACAGGCTTCGGCCAGGGGTGGGCAACGTTTGTTGGATATTCTTCATGAATACCAAAGGGGATCAGGTCAATCGGTGAACACATCCAAATCTGCTATCTTTTTTAGTACAAATTGCAGTGATTCTGACAAGGAGATTGTCAAGCAGACGACTGGAATTCAGAATGAGGCTTTGAATGAGAAGTATTTGGGCTTACCCACAGCGGTTGGAAGGAGCACTAAGGAAGCTTTTGAAGCTATTCCAACCAAAATTCGTGGCCTGATGAATGGCTGGGGAGAGAAGCAACTGAGTTGTGCTGCTCGGGAAACTCTGATCAAATCGGTGGCACAAGCTATTCCCACCTACTCAATGAGCTGTTTTGTTCTTGCCCCCTCAACGTGTCAAAAGATCACGTCGGCTACCTCTAACTACTGGTGGAGCAGCAAGGTGGATCGTAGAGGGATGCATTGGAGGAACTGGACAGATATGTGCTTACCCAAGTGTCAAGGAGGAATGGGTTTTCGTGACATCAAACTGTTCAACTTGGCCATGCTAGGCAAGCAGGGCTGGAGGTTAATGGTTGCCCCTGATTCTTTATGTGCCCGGGTGCTCAAAGGCAAATACTTTCATAATTGTGACTTCATGTCAGCCAGGAAAAAGAAGAACGCCTCCCACACGTGGCGTGCTATATTGGCAGGAAGGAAGGTTTTGCAATTGGGGTGCATCAGGCGGATTGGAGATGGTAATGACACAAATATTTGGAATGATCAGTGGCTGCCAGGTGGTGTGGGGATGAAACCATTGTGCCGCAAGGATGAAGCTATAGCGGAACAAGTCAGTGAGCTACTAAGCCCAGACGGTTCGTCATGGAAGATGCAGCTCTTGAACAAAACCTAGTCCCTCTAGATGCTGAGGCAGCGAGGCGGATTCCTCTTGGGCGCTCAATGACTGATAGTTGGGCATGGTCGGGAGAGCGGCACGGGATGTACACCATCAAGTCCGGCTACTGTTTGCTTGCAGCTTCTGAAGCTCAGCAACAGGATTTTATGCAAAGGAGAGCGACTCACTCGAACCATGTTGGTGATCCTAGATGGAAGCAACTATGGAAGTGCAAGGTTCCTCCAAAGGTACGAGTGTTTTGGTGGCGTATCCTTCATGATTACATACCGAGCAGGGCCAATCTCCACCGACGGCACATTGATCCTCTTGGCACTTGTGATACCTGTGGAGCGAGGGAGGAGACGATGTTCCATGCACTAGTGGAATGCACCTATGCGAGGTTATTCTGGGCCAAGCTATATGAGATCACCGGTGTAAAACTTCCAACACTGACACCGGATACATGGGCATTAGCACTACTGGATAATAATCTCTGTGGAGAGAGAGAGAACGGACGATCATCTTGTGTGGGATGTGGTCCTTGTGGTGTTCCAGGAATGATCGGAAGCACGACAAAGCCCCGATTGATGCAGTGGCAGCGGTCAATTGGGCGCTTGATGTGTGTTACTATCTCATCTCGGTGCAGGGGAATGCAGTAGGTTCTACCACAGTCTCAGCACCTCAACATTGGCAGCGGCCTCCGGCAAACTCAGTGAAGATTAATATCGATGGAGCTTTTGTCGATGATGAGAGCTCCGGGGCGATTGGTGCGGTGGCCAGGGATGATGAGGGGGAATTCTTGTTGGCTACGACTCGTCGGCTTCCAGCTGTGGCTTCAGCTCTAGCAGCAGAAGCGGAAGCATTGCGGGCAGGGGTGCAGCTGATACATACAGTGACAAATGGGCCGGTGATTATGGAGACCGACTCCTTGGAGCTGCTGGGTTTATGGAACAATAGAGCAAGTCAGAGCTCTGTGTTTGCTCCGATCTTTGATGACATCCAGGGATTAGCTTCTTCCTTTTCGTCCTTTTTGTGTAGTGCATGTTAAACGCACAGCCAATGGGACTGCTCATGCTTGTGCTCAAGCTGCATACTCTATTCCATTTTAGGTGTGGGTAGGGGTGGTAAAGGGCCCAATATTTTGAACTAGAAAATCTAAGGGCCGGGCTCTGATCTTATACAATTTTGAACTAAAAAATTTAAAAATTTTATTGGGCTGTGAAGAGGCCACTAGGGTCATGGCCCATTACCACTCTAGGTGTGGGGGGGAACACCCCTCCTAGCTTCCTATTGCAGGTTTTGCAAGATGACTGTAATCATGTTAATGAATAAATGAAGAAGCTGGTTCCCAAAAAAAAACGCCCACTCTATCCGAACCTCCGCGCATCCGCAACGGTAAAGCCGCGCCGCCGATGGCTTCCGCTCCCGCTCCCGCGCCCCCGCCGTCGCCGAGCCCCGACTCGCGGCCCCCGCGCGTCGTCCGCGCGCCGCCGCGGCGTCCCCCTCCCCGCGCGCCCGGCCCTCCGCCGTGGGCGGAGCGCCGGCCCGCGGTGTCCGTCGACCTCGACCGCGGCCGCCGCGCGGCCCGCGCCGATGTGGACGGCCTCCGCGCCGCGTCGCTCCCCGCGCGGCACCGCCGGCGCGTGGAGGGCACCCGGTGGCAGCGGGACTGGAAGGTGTCCGAGGCCGCCGCGCGCGTGCTTGCGCTTCCCCCCGCGGACGCTCACGCCGTCGACGCCGTGCTCAACAGCTGGGCCGGCCGCTATGCTCGCCGCAATTTCCCGCTCCTCATCCGCGTATGGCCCCGTTTTCTCTTCTTGGCACGTGCTATGTGTTTGCTGCAATGACTGTTAGTGCAGATGCTACTATTGCCTAGTAGTGTGGTATTCAAATGGCCCGACAGGAGCCAAAAAATTTGGTTTTTTGCCGCTAAATTGGTAAGATTGATATGTAATTTGGCTCCACTAAATTGGTGTGTGGGGAGCAGGACGTCACTGAACCAAGTTGCTTGAACTTGTATTACATCTTTTGTTTTGTTTAGTTCATCTTGAGTTCTTGTTGTTATTGACGTCCGAGTCACTCATGATTGGGCATATGTTCAATTTCGCTTTGCACGGATTCTTTGTTGTTGTTAACATGATAGTTAAGTTATCATAGTAGTTATAACTTTTAAGTATTCTATGTCAACTATCTTTTGGTGCTTTATCTAAGCATTCAACTACAATAGCTCTGCATCTATTTGCAGGTGGCATAGGCAACTTTGCTGATATATTTTAGTTGTCCAAGGAGTCCTTAATTGTGTACACTTGTTCCATTTACTTTGTTCACGATTTTCAGTATGTCTCAAAAGCTATGGTTTTCTCAATAAGTCCAGAAAATCTATTTATTCTCTCAAGATTCAGTTGCACCATCATTTTTGTGCTCCCAATATTGATTTATTAGAGCGTATGGTAGAATGCCCTGGTAAGTACTTCATTTGCAGGTTGTGGTTCTTCTATATAACTACAAAAATCTCCATAAATTCACTTAGCCCATTCCAGTGATAATGAACTTACACAGTTTGTATCACTTGTAGGAAATCATAATTTCTGGATCCTTGAAACATGCTGTACATGTGTTCCGCTGGATGAAAAATCAGGAGAATTATTGTGCTCGCAATGACATTTATGGCATGATGATAAGGTTACATGCTAGACACAATCAGGTTGATCAGGCACGTGGTCTGTTCTTTGAGATGCAAGAATGGCGGTATGAGTGCTATATGTTGTACTTTGAACACCTTAATCAATATCCACCTATTATTTTCTTTCACTCTTACAAGAAGTCATAGAGCCGTATCACTCCTAGAATGGTTTTTTGTTTAAACTAAGAACAACATGTTTGTTGTAGGAGGTCTACTGCTTCAGCATATTAGACTGCCATTCAGAAAATTTGTGATGTTGTACTGTTATTATGTCACACCAATAAGACATCTTCTTAAAATATAATTTACATGCATCTTTTGTTCTTGTATTGTTTTATCATTAGTTTAGTTAAATGATAGCCTTACCATTATCTGATCACTCTTGGCCTTTTTTGTTTTATTTAAATGGTATATCCATAGGTGCAAACCTGATGCTGATACATACAACTCTTTGATCCATGCTCATGCTCGAGCTGGCCAGTGGCGTTGGGCCATCAACATTATGGAAGATATGCAACGTGCTGCTGTAAGTTCATTACTATGAAGGCATGACTATCTGGATAACTGCTTTATTAAAAAATAAACAATTGAACTTTACATGCTTGTAAAGATATTCTACATAGATTGCATCTTGATGCTCCTTGAATAATACTGAATAATAAACATCATCATATAGATAATCTGAGTCATTATACATCATGGTTGGATTACTTTGCTCATGTAAGAGAAACCTTTTGGTTGTAGATACCTCCTAGTCGAACTACATACAATAATGTAATAAATGCATGTGGAGCTGCTGGTAACTGGAAGAAAGCTTTAGAGCTTTGTAAGAAGATGACTGAAAATGGTGTAGGACCGGATTTGATCACACACAACATTGTTTTGTCCGCTTTCAAGAATGGAGCTCAGTATTCGAAAGCCATAGCTTACTTTGAAATTATGAAATCATCTAATGTTGCCCCTGATACATTCACTTGGAATATTGTGATCCATTGCCTTGTAAAGGTTGGGCAGTATGGAGAAGCTATTGAGTTGTTTAACTCAATGAGGGAAAAAAGAACAATATGTCCTCCAGATGTTTTTACATATACTAGCATAATGTATTCTTATTCTGTTTGTGGGCAAGCTGAAAATTGCAAGGCAGTCTTTGATATGATGGTTGCTGAAGGTGTCAGGCCTAATATTGTATCTTACAATGCACTATTGGGTGCTTATGCCTCACATGGTATGCACAAAGAGGCCTTGGAAACTTTTAAATTACTGAAGCAAAATGGATTGAGACCTGATATAGTTTCCTATACCTCCTTACTTAATGCTTATGGTAGATCTTCACAACCTGAGAAGGCTAGGGAGGTCTTTAATGAGATGAGGAAGAATGCATGCAAGCCAAACAAAGTCAGTTACAATGCACTTATTGATGCTTATGGATCTGCTGGAATGTTGAAGGAAGCTATTAGTTTGCTGCATGAAATGGAGAGAGATGGCATTCAACCGGATGTTGTTTCAATAAGTACACTGTTAACAGCATGTGGCCGCTGCAGACAACTAACTAAAATTGACACAATTCTTGCAGCAGCTAAGTCTCGAGGGATCGAACTAAATACAGTTGCTTACAACTCAGGAATCGGAAGCTATTTAAGTTTGGGTGATTATGAGAAAGCTTTGGAGTTGTATGCATTAATGAGGACACGCAATGTGAAGCCAGATGCTGTAACTTACAATGTACTCATTAGTGGATTATGTAAATTGGGAAGGTATGCTGAATCTCTGAAATTTTTTGAAGACATGATGGACCTGAAAATTCATTTGACCAAGGAAGTCTACTCGTCCGTCATTTGTTCATATGTCAAACAAGTAAGTATTGCTGAAATTAACCCTCTGGTTCCCTGTAAAGAATTGGTACGCTAACAATCGTTTAATTCAGGGAAAACTAAGTGAAGCAGAATCTACTTTTAGTTCTATGAAAGAATCTGGTTGCTTCCCTGATGTTTTAACATATACTGCAATGATTAAAGCCTATAGCGATGATGGTAAGATTCTCTTATGATTAGAAAATGTTTCAATAATTTTAAGTTTTCAACTAATCCTGTGTCTATATGGATCGTAAGGGAGCTGGAGGAGAGCGTGGGACCTATTCAAAGAGATGGAAAGTAATGATGTGCAACCAGATGCCATTGTATGTTCATCCCTCATGGAAGCATTGAATAATGGAAGCCAACCTGAAAGGGTCCTTCAGTTGATGAAATTCATGAAGCAAAAACAGATACCATTGAACCAAAAGGCTTATTTTGAGATAATAGCTTCATGCAGCATGTATGTTTATCCACCAGCTCACGTGCACTGCAACTAGTTTATTATTGTTGAAATAGTATTCACTCTCCATTATTATTTTAACTCGTTAAATGCATATATACGTTGCTGTAGTGACACGATGTTAGATAAAAAAAATAATTCACAAACTGATATTTGAGGCTATAAAAAAAATTAATTCACAAACTGATATTTGAGGCTACCGGGTTTGCTTACTCTATTCAAATGATAGTTCAGTAATTCAATGACATCTTTTTTTTTTCTACTTATTGAGCATTTGCAGTTTTAGAAAATGAGCCTCTGCAGTCTGCACCTGTAGCTATTATCATTTGGACCATGTCATGATTTTGTCTTGTTTTGTTTCCATGCATCTTTGATGTTCTATTTCTTTTGAGAGGTTACTAGTGCTGCTAGTTTAACTAGTGAGACCTTTGATGCTCTGCAACAGGCTACGGGAATGGAAAACAGCCAGTGAAATAATTGAACAATTGGATTCCTCCCTCTCATCCATTTCTGTTGGCACACTAAACCATCTTTTGAATTTTCTTGGAAAATGTGGCAAGACAGAGAGCATGATGAAGGTATAACTGGCCCCTTTGACATAGGCGTCGTTGTATAACCTCTTTTTATTGTGATGGAATTAAGTAACTTGGTATGGTATCATTTATTTTCATTACTCAGTCCATACTGTCAGTAATTGCACTGGTGCAAGTGAATGTGCTTCTAAAAAAAAATTATAGTTTGATATTGACATGAGCAATTCTGAAAGAGAGATTCCTAATTTCAGAGGAATCACTACTTTTGTATGATGTTAATCTTTACTGTGGTGGTTTAATGCCACCAATCTGCAACAGCAACATGTAGATCCATGCATCACCTATATATTGCTGTTCTCTACCAAATAAAATGATTCTAGAGTTAAGAATACTAGTATACTACTGACATCTTTACTAGTTTTAACTCATCTCCACTTCATTTGTGAATATATTTGATGCTTGAGGAACACACAGACTTGTTTCGTACACTTGTGAGAGAAAACAGTTTCAGTAGTGGTGCTTTGTCTGTGGGGTGTGCATTTCCTGTTGCTGCTTCCCCATGAACTCTTTCAAGGATGAGACTGAGCCTATTGTTACGATTTTCTATCGTGCAGCTGTTCTATAAGATGGTTACTTCATGCTCTACTGTGGGCCTTTCTACTTATACGGTTCTGCTGAGAAACCTTTTGGTTGTTGGGAAATGGAGAAAGTATATTGAGGTATACAGGTCATATCATTAGGCAGCTATATTGTTACATCTGAATAATAGTTGATGGGTTCTTAAAAAAGATTCCTTTAAAAGATAAGAGAACAATGTTCTCTAGATTCCATCTACAATTGCTAAAATTGTGATAAGATGATTGTGTATTAAAGATCTGCCATTTTTCTTTTGGACAAGAACTCCATACAAACCTGGATCCATTATGTCCTGTTGTGAAAATTAGAATTGTGGCAAATTCAACATTCTGCCTCCAACAAATGTAACAGAAGCATTTTAAAATTGGGGTGATTAATATTTGGTTGTAAATATTTGAAACAGGGGAAAAAGATGGATGATAGTTTGCCTTTGTTCGGCCTATGTAGGTGTTGCAGTGGATGGAAGATGCTGGTGTCCGTCCAACACTATATATGTATCAAAGTGTACTTCCATATATCTGGAGAGACAACAGTATGGACTATGTTACTCTCATGCAAGAAAAAATAAGTATGACACTTCCTAATCTTATTATTATTTACATTAAAAATGTCTTATTGCTCTTTAATGTAATAATATCTTTAAATATTATTTGATTCAGTATGGACCATGTTAAATCTGGAATGTCTAGCTTGGACTTTGGAGGCAAGATATAAATCCAGTTCATCTCATGTTTTGAAATTTCTCAAACTAAGCTGCTGGCAAATATAATCATCATTCTGTTCACTTGGCTTGTTAGTCAACCAGTCAGCTGTGTTTTTTTCTCACACCAAATCAGCACCAGTAGGGGTGCCAATTGATAACCATTAGGTGCCCCTCCAACCCTCTCTAATTCAAAATTTTATACTAATTCTCCAAAACGATATCTCAATTTGGAAAATTAGTACAAAATTTTGAACTAAAGAGGGTTGGAGGTGCACCTAAGGGTCACCCATTTGTACCCCTAAGCACCAGCCACCAGCCAGCCAGTAATACTTATCTTTCATAACAAATCAGCACCAGCTACCAGCCACAGCCAAGCGAACAGAGTGTTGTTAACCCCCAACTCAATAGCAGGGTTCATGCCTGCAAAGTTGCCATTGTTAAATTCCTGTTCTTCTTGTTAGGCCTTTGTATTTTCATGTTTCAATAGTTTTCATATTCTCAATTCATGTTTTCTTCAAAGTGTTATATTTTTTATAAGAACATTTTGAATCAACTTATTAATAAAGTATGCTATGTTATCCTGATGTAAAATATTGGGAGGAAATAAGCTGCAACATGACGCTACTTCAATTAATCCTTGTACTAGAGGAAAAAAAGAGTTATACATTTAATTAGCAAATGGGTCTTTTGATAAACTAGAGTGAGATATAAAAAGGAGCCATGTGATTTACAAAGAGTTCCATTGCACTTGATTGAATGTTTGGCTCCCTTTTCTTCCTTTGAATCTTCAATGGTCTGATATGCTCCTTCATGTCTAACTCGAATCACTGGATTTTAAGTGTAGTTGTTCTACCTATCCCTGCTGTTTTTCATACCTTTTGATTTCGTTTTATTTTTACATGATAGTGAAAAATATCTTTTGGTGCAAGTGCAACATACATGTATGATGAATTAAAGTGACTCTTGTTGATCAGTTCACCAGTAGTGCTTTTTCTATATATTTTTACTACTCTCTTTTATGTTTCCATTTCTCCATTCACTAGGTGAAAAATGCATGTTTTCCTGGATGACACATTTTATCTTTGCTCATATCAGATGCATTGAGAGACAAGGTAACATGACTCCAGATATTTCTGCATTTGTTTGATACGGAGTACTAGAAGTCTATAACCGAATATGGAGGTGGCATCAGATTGAAGCTAGCAGCATTCAGGTAGGACAGGATTGTGAGTGTGCCCTAGTTGGCATGGAAGCAACTTCCTCATTATTGATTAAAAAGGACATAGTAAGACTTTTTAATATGAAAGAGTTCATAGGTACAGGTACCTAGCCACCGATATTCTGCTTAGGGACTTCAAGAACCGAGAAATTGACATGATTCCACAATTGCGAGGTTGGCTTGGAAAAAGCATGACCTCATGAATCATCTCTATGGCTAAGATGAGAGAAATTGGTATACTTGTTACCTCTGGCTTGGCTTGGAAAAATTAGGTTAGCCTACTAGAGCAGAGTCTTCCATTCGCCACCCTAGAGTTTACAATCTTGCATGGCCATTATAGTAGCACTTCTTCGACATTGTAATTTGTCAATGTCTTTCAAGTAAGCAGTTTCCCCATCTTGTATGATATTGGTTTGAGAATGATTTTGTTGTCATGATGAAAAGGTCAAAAGGAGATCATAACAGGGGACACTATGAGGCTTTATGAAAAATAGAGAGATGGCCGTATGAACAAATTAGTGATATATGATGATATATGCAATTGCAGGCAGGGTTCCTGATGCCATACCTGATCAGTATCCAAACACATTTTTATCGTATGTTAAAGTTTTTGGAATAAAATAGGGTATTACCCAATCTGAGATTGAGATCTATCTTGAATATACTACACTAATTATAGTTAGTAGGCTATATTGAAAAAGTCTTGAGTGTTTCCTGTTAGGAATAGCCACTTTACTCAATTGCAATGCCACAAAGGGGCAGATATGGTGCTGTACAAAATTGCATAAAGCACCCTACACAAATGAGAAAATATGTAGGGATCGCACACACATCTAACATTTCCAATCACCTGTCATGCATGACAACCAGTGTTTCAAATCGAAAAGAAGGTGTATTTCCTTAAGTGTAGTCCTTTAAGTTGGGACTGTTTGAAGTTGAAAAGAAGGTGTATTTCCTTAAGTGTCGTCCTTTAAGTTGGGACTAGAACGTGATTTAGCTCACCTGATCCATGTATGAGATATTTTCAAAATGATCAGTTTAGATACCAAAGTTTCTCTGATTGGAGTTTGGACGCGGGAGATATGGCCTATACAATATCTGCTGCTCCTGCGAGACTTTGATCTTCCAAATGTGCTCTTCCAAATCTGGGCTTCCTTTGTCTTGATCACGAGATTAACTTGTTAAACCATCAGATAATTCACCTGAACTCTTTTGGAACAAATGTTCATCAAATGTTGACGCATTTGGATAGCAAAATGGGCTAGGCCAATTGGCCCACCTTCTTTTGGGCCCTGCTTGTGCTTTTTCCCCCCCTCGTTTAGACTCTTTGCGTTGTCCAAAGTCCGAGCCTATATCAAGATCGAACAAAAACCGCCTATTTATATTGTATTTCTTGTCATTTTGCAATACTGTCCAAAATACAACATATGCCAATATGTGGTTATTTTGGATGCCAAGTGGTGGGTTAATTATAATAATTAGTTTGAAAAAACCATTAAACAATACTGAAAAGGTTCCGCTAACGAGGGTGAGAAGACAAAACACATGATGATCCAATGCCCTAGGGATCACACAAAACTCAAAAACAAACTTTTTTTATTCAAACTACCTACTTTGCAGCTTTATATGCTACTCCTTTCATTCCAAATTATAGTTCACTTGACTCTTTTGACCCCAAGTTTGACCGTTCATCTTATTCAAAAAATTTGTGCAAACATAGTCAAATTTAAAGCAATCTTGAAGAGCTTGTATTGATAAAAACAAGCCACATCAAAAGAAGTGATATTTTGCACAAATTTTTGAATAAGATGACCGGTCAAATTTAGGGTCAGAAAAGTCAAATGAACTATAATTTGGAACGGATGGAGTATGATGTATACTTAGCCTCTATCTTGGAATTGAGATTTCTTTGGGTGTTGATTGAGGCAACACAATACCAAGCTACTGAGGTCCAGTTAGTTAGAGCTTTTCCTGATTCTCTCTGTGGCAATCTCAGAGAAGTGATTTTGTGCAGAAAGTGAATTAGGAGAAGCTAGTTTTTCAGCTCTCAGCCCTTTAGTTATTTCATTTCAAGCTGAGAATCACTTCTCATATAAATATTTTTTTGGCAGAGTTCCCTAGCTTGGCAGATGCTTTGGGAACCCGTCAAACAGACCAAATTAATGAGCTCAAGCTCTTTCTTCTTACTTTTTTCAAACAACAAACATATCCTTAGTTCTTGTAAAGCACTTGAGGATGTTCTATAAAGCAATCTACGAGGGTCACTGGGGCTTGATTGGTACCTTGTCATAAAAATTAGAGCACAAGAGACTTCTGGGAATATACAAAGCATGCATACATTATGGATCATATAGCCAAAGTGTATGGAGGAACACTCATCTTTCCCCACTCTTCATTGTTAAGGGCCATTGATCCCTTTAAGATTAGTGCCATCTGAAATGCTGAGAAACCATTATTTTAATTCTACATATTGAGCTATTTGGTAACTTGTCAATCTGTAGCTTTAGCTTAATCCAATTAGCCTCTTCTATTTGTCTTTTATAGATCTTTATTATGCCTAACATATAAGCTACCTCTAACTCTTTGATTGATAAATTGTCTCTTAAAGAAGACTGAATAACTTCTTGCATTGCAATATCGTTCATGACAACAATATTGTTGGAAATATGCCCTAGAGGCAATCATATTTCCTTGCATTCATGGTTAATAAAGTGTTCCTTGAATATTCATGGATGACAACTTGCATTGATTAATGCCTATGTGAAGTATTTGTGAAACTCTTTACTTGTATGAATATTCTAAAGTGTTCCTAGTCGGAGTTCATGTGAGGACACACATAAATATTAGACTAGCACATGTATTAGTTGATTGACTACGTTTCACAAGTCATGGACATGGTGATGTCAAACTAATAATGTGGGCTCATGTGAGACATGAGATTGAACTGACCCAACATGAGATGATGACTTCTCATTACACAATATGTACGCTGTGTCCTAAGACCTGAGATCGTCGTATGTACTCAAGATGTGAACCGACTTACTTAGGAGTCATCAAACGCTGCACCGTAATAGGGTAGTCATAAAGGTGACTTTCCGGTCTGTCAAGAAGCATGCTATGAGACATAGTCGGTCAAGATGGGATTTGCTCCTCTCTACAAGAGAGAGATATCTCTGGGCCCCTCGAGTGATTTGGATAAGGAAATGCAAGGCCATGCTGGGGTTAAGAGTTAACCAAGGATTCCGAATCACAAGATCGAGAAAGAGTGGCCGGCTTTAAACTAGACCAAATATCGTGAGGCAAAGGGAACAACATGCATATGATATTGTGACGGCTCGTCTGATATGATCTTTGTGTGCGTATAGGAGTTGACATGTCTTGCTAGAGGCCACTGTCTACTATTGGGCCGAGTAAGAGTACTCGGGCCATGTCTATTCGCATGTGAGCCCATAGAGTCACACACTTAAGGGAAAGAAGCCTGATAAGGATGAGATCCGAATTAGACTGAGCTTAAGTGCACTAATGGGCCTTTTCGGCCCAAAAGGGGTGCCCAAGGTGGGGCCCAAGGCAGCCCACCTAAGGGGCTATATAAACAGAGGGAGGCGGCGCATAAAAACCCTAAGCTTGCTACTATTCACGCTGGTGAACATCCACGTGAACAGTACCGCCCCGCTACAGTAACCCTAGCCGCCCCCTCCCTGCTACGCTTTCTCGTGCATCTAGCCCTAGTTCGTTCTCGCGAATCTAGCAATCCGAAGTGCGAAGCTTCTTCCCGTACGTGTGGACTTCGTGGAGGTGCTGCGCTTGCTACACAAGGACGAGCCATTCGTGAGGAGGTTTATGCAACTGCACTGCCGGCTTCCATCTGCACTACACCGACGTGCTACAGAAGTTCAACAATAGCGCGTCTAGTGGTAATCCCGTGATCTATAACTGCAGTAATCCTGGTTTATGTGGTAAAATTTTTTTGTTTTTGCTACCCCATATTCCCACAGCGGTATCAAGAGCCAGTGCTGTCTCGTTATAGATTCGGATATGTGCATATGAAGATATGCGTAGTTTCAGATCGATCTATGACACAGTTTCGTAAACTAGCTGCGAAGGTTGTGCAACGACATACTCCTACCTGTCGGTTTTCCGCCATCGGAGTTAAGTGATGCACATAAACCCGGTCGCTGCGGTTGGAGATCAATGTGATTGGTCGAATCGAAACTTTAAGCATAAGCCGATGCATGAGATGCATAGGGCAGTAGATTGGATCTACTGCGAATTCTGTTTTGTTGCAAAAGCGTGTTTTACAGTAAAACAGTCATAACTTTTGCATACGAACTCGGATTTAGGCAAACTTTATATCAATTTGTATCTATAAAAAAAGTTAGACTTGTTTCAGAACAGCGTTGATGTTTCTATGAAATTTAGATTTGCGAAATTCGGCCCAGAAGATAGAGTTTTCGGCGTTTTAAGTTCGGACGTCGGAATCGCATAACTCTGTTTTGCAGGTTTTGTGATCGGTATGGCCTCTATGTGTATGTGATGCATGTGTGTAATTGTTTCATGACCTGTGTGTCGTGATTATGACAATTCGGCCGGAGCCATATGAATTGTTGCATTTGATGTAATGGCCTGCGTGCCAACCTGTGATGATCCAAGTCGTGAATGTAATTTTATTTACTTGCTATTAGGTGTAATAGCAAGTTCTAGTTCTTGGAGTTTTCATCACATGAAGGATGGTGCACATGTACATGGAGATGGAGATCAACATGGTGAACAAGTTCCATGAAGATGGAGATCTACATGGCAAACAAGTTCTATGGAGATGGAGATCACCAGAAGAACAAGGGTCATACTGATTCACAATTATGTGCTTGCCGTTCTTGACATTTTACTACTATGTGCGTTAGAGTAGAAGTAGAACGATCCCTCACAAATTTCGAGCTATCATGCCCTACCAAATAAACCTTGCACTGTCACATGTCTTGTACGATTGTTGGTGGGTCTATGAAATTAGGGCGCCACTGGTTTTCCTTGACTAGACAGGCTGTATCGGATACATGAACGCATAAAGGGTTGGTTAGCTTGACAAGGTCATCTTAACGGTTAAGGACCTAGGGGCATAAAGGTTGGGAGCGAGACATGGAGATGTCACCCAACAACAAGAGTCATATGTGATATGATTAGCAAAGAGTTGCTTACCGATCTATCTAGTCTTCTAGCGGTGATGCTAAAGCTCAGTAGTCGACTTGATAGTTGTGGGTCTTGAATCGCTAAGAATCAATAGAGGGATATTGATTTTAGTGGGAGTAAATTCTGTTAATTGCTTAATATCGTTTACTCCATCATGAATACATTTATCTTAGTATTTTGCATTATTATTTTGTTGTAGATCATGGTCCGCAATAACACCCAATCCTTTTCATTGCGTTCGGTCCTTGAGAAGGACAAACTGAATGGGACTAACTATGCGGATTGGATCCACAACCTGAGAATTGTTCTTAGGGCAGAGAAAAAAGAAGATGTTCTAGATACCCCATTACCAGAAAAGCCTGCTTTCAAGAAGAAAGGTTCTTCTTGGAAGAAGAAGGGCAAGGCTAAGGTTGCGAACCCTAAGCCAAACCCTGCACCCAAGGCTAAACCTGGACCAGCTGCAGATAATGAGTGCTTTCAATGTCATGAGAAGGGACACTGGAAGAGGAATTGCAAGCTGTACCTCGCCTCGTTGAAGAACCATTCTTCCACCTCGGGTACGCTTGTTGTTCATATTACAGAAATATTTCTCGCTGACTCTTATGTTAATTCCTGGGTATTTGATACCGGATCGGTTGCTCATATATGCAATTCAATGCAGGAAATGACAAAGAGTAGAAGCGTTGAAAGAGGAGAAGTTGACTTCCGTGTCGGCAATAATGCAAGAGTTGCTGCTGTGGCCGTCGGGACGATGCAACTTCACCTACCGTCAGGATTTGTCTTGGAGCTTAGTAATTGTTATTTTGTTCCTAGTTTGAGTCGAAACATTCTGTCTCCTTCATGTTTGATGAAGGATGGTTATTATTTTGCGAGTGAAAACAATGGTTGTGCTATCTCTAAGAATAATATGTTTGTGGCTTTTGCGTCCACTGTGAATGGGCTATTTGTTTTAAATCTTGATGATTCACCTATCTATAATATTAATGCTAAAAGGCCTCGGCTTGCTGATTTGAATCCTACCTACATGTGGCATTGTCGTCTCAGTCATATAAGCGAGAAACGCATGAACAAGCTCCATTCGGATGGACTTCTAACTTTGTTTGATTTTGAGTCATACGAGACATGCGAAGCTTGTTTTCTAGGCAAGATGACTAAGACGCCATTCACAGGTTTTCCAGAGAGAGCATCGGACTTACTGGAACTCATACATACTAATGTATGTGGACCAATGAGCTCGATTGCTAGAGGTGGATTCCAATACTTCATAACTTTCACTGATGACTTGAATAGATATGGCTATGTCTACTTGATGAAGCATAAGTCTGAAACTTTTGAAAAGTTCAAAGAATTTCAGAGTGAAGTTGAAAATCAGTGTGACAAGAAAATTAAAACTTTACGATCTGATCGTGGAGGTGAATATCTGAGCCACGAGTTTAGCAATCATCTAAAGAGTTGCGGAATTGTTCCACAACTTACGCTGCCTGGAACACCTCAGAGAAACGGTGTGTCTGAGCGATGTAATTGAACTCTGTTGGACATGGTTCGATCAATGATGAGCTAGTCGGACCTACCATTATCGTTTTGGGGTTACGCTTTAGAAACAATAGCTTTCATATTAAATAGGGTGCCATCAAAATCCGTAGATAAGACACCATATGAGATATGGACTGGCAAGACTCTTAGTTTGTCTTTTCTAAAGATTTGGGGTTGTGAAGCATATGTCAAACGACTCCAGTCTGACAAGCTTGCACCCAAATCGGATAAGTGCATATTCGTGGGATACCCAAAGGAGACCTTAGGGTATTACTTCTACAATCGATCTGAGGGCAAAGTGTTTGTCGCTCGGAACGGAGTTTTCCTAGAGAAAGAGTTTCTCAAAGGAGAGAAAAGTGGAAGAACGGTGCAACTCGAAGAAGTTTGAGATGAGCCAATAGGACAAGACTCTACAAGTGACGCTAATGTAGCTGAACAAGTTGAGATGCCTATGGCAACAGAAGCACCTCCGCAACCACGAAGGTTAGCAAGGCTCCGCGCAGCGCGGGAATTATTATTGTTAGACAATGATGAGCCTGCAACATATGCAGAGGCGATGGCAGACCCTAACTCTGAGAACTGGCAAGATGCCATGAAATCCGAAATAGAATCCATGAAGGAAAATCAAGTTTGGAACTTGATAGACCCACCTAATGGTGTGAGAACCATCGAGTGCAAATGGATCTATAAGAAGAAGAAAGATATAGATGGAAATGTTCACATCTATAAAGCTCGACTTGTCACAAAAGGTTTTCGACAAGTTCAAGGAGTTGACTACGACGAGACTTTCTCGCCCGTAGCGATGCTTAAATCTGTTCGGATTATTCTAGCTATTGCTGCATATTTCGATTATGAAATATGGCAGATGGATGTCAAAACAGCTTTCCTCAATGGAAATCTGACCGAGGACGTGTATATGATGCAGCCCGAGGGTTTTGTCGATCCGACCAATGCTGGAAAGATATGTAAGCTTCAAAAATCTATTTATGGATTAAAGCAAGCATCTCGGAGTTGGAATATTCATTTTGATGAAGTAGTCAAACGGTTTGGCTTCATTAAAAACGAAGAAGAAGCTTGTGTTTACAAGAAGGAAAGTGGGAGCTCTGTTGTTTTTCTAATTCTATATGTAGATGACATATGCTGATTGGAAATAATATTCTTATGCTTGAGTCCGTAAAGACTTCACTGAAAAATAATTTTTTATGAAGGATTTAGGAGAAGCAGCATACATACTGGGCATCAAGATCTATAGAGATAGATCAAAGAGGCTTATAGGATTAAGCCAATATATTTACATTGACAAAGTGTTAAAGCGGTTCAACATGTAAGAGGCAAAGAAAGGGTTCTTGCCTATGTCACATGGTATACATCTTAGCAAGACTCAGTGTCCTACAACAACTGATGAGCGAGAGCGCATGATAAAAGTTCCATATGCCTCAGCAATTGGATCTATCATGTATGCAATGATAAGTACACGCCCATATGCTTCTTATGCTCTAAATGTTACGAGCAGGTACTAGTCAGATCCAGGTGAGAGTCACTGGACAGCTGTGAAAAACATCCTCAAGTACTTGAGAAGAACTAAGGATGTGTTTCTAGTCTATGGAGGTGAGGAGGAGCTCGTTGTAACTGGTTACACTGATGCTAGCTTCCAAACCGACAAAGACGATTCAAAGTCTCAGTCCGTTTTCGTGTTCAAAGTAAATGGTGGTGCAGTTAGCTAGAAGAGTTCCAAGTAAGAGACAGTGGCCGGTTCTACAACAGAAGCTGAGTGCATCGCAGCTTCAGAAGCTGCGAAGGAAGGTGTTTGGATAAGGAAGTTCCTTATTGAGCTTGGTGTGTTCCCTAATGCCTCTAGCCCGCTGGATCTCTACTGTGACAATAGTGGAGCCATTGCGCAAGCCAAGGAGCCAAGGAATCACCAGAAGAGTAAACACGTTATGCGGCGATTTCATCTCATTCGAGAGTTCATCGATCGGGGTGAGATCAAGATATGCAAAATACACACAGACCTGAACATTTCAGATCCGTTGACAAAACCCCTTCCACAGCCCAAGCATGAGAGGCACACAAGAGCAAAGGGTATTAGATACATTCTGGATTGGCTCTAGTGCAAGTGGGAAACTGTTGGAAATATGCCCTAGAGGCAATCATATTTCCTTGTATTCATGGTTAATAAAGTGTTTCTTGAATATTCATGGATGAAAACTTGCATTGATTAATGCTTATGTGAAGTATTTGTGAAACTCTTTACTTGTATGAATATTCTAAAGTGTTCCTAGTCGGAGTTCATGTGAGGACACACATGAATATTAGACTAGCACATGTATTAGTTGATTGACTACGTTTCACAAGTCATGGACATGGTGATGTCAAACTAATAATGTGGGCTCATATGAGACATGAGATTGAACTGACCCAACACGAGATGATGACTTCTCATTACACAATATGTACGCTGTGTCCTAAGACCTGAGATCGTCGTATGTACTCAAGATATGAACCGACTTACTTAGGAGCCATCAAACGCTGCACCGTAATAGGGTAGTCATAAAGGTGGTTTTCGAGTCTGTCAAAAAGCATGCTATGAGACATAGTCGGTCAAGATGGGATTTGCCCCTCTCTACAGGAGAGAGATATCTCTAGGCCCCTCGAGTGATTTGGATCAGGAAATGCATGGCCATACTGGGGTTAAGAGTTAACCAAGGATTCCGAATCACAAGATCGAGAAAGAGTGGCCGGCTTTAAGCTAGACCAAATATCGTGAGGCAAAGGGAACATCATGTATATGATATTGTGACGGCTCGTCTGATATGATATTTGTGTGCATATAGGAGTTAACATGTCTTGCTAGAGGCCACTGTCTACTATTGGGCCGAGTAAGAGTACTCGGGCCATGTCTATTTGCATGTGAGCCCATAGGGTCACACACTTAAGGGAAAGAATCCTGATAAGGATTAGATCCGAATTAGACTGGGCTTAGGTGCACTAATGGGCCTTTTCGGCCCGAAAGGGGGCGCCCAAAGCAGCCCACCTAAGGGGCTATATAAACAGAGGGAGGGGGCGCCTAAAAACCCTAAGCTTGCTACTATTCACGCGGGTGAATAGTCGCGTGAACAGTACCGCCGCCACTTCAGTAACCCTAGCCGCCCCCTCCTCCCAGCTACGCTTTCTCGTGCATCTAGCCCTAGTTCGTTCTCGCGGATCTAGCAATCCGGAGTGCGAAGCTTCTTCCCGTACGTGTGGACTTCGTGGAGGTGCTGCGCTTGCTGCACAAGGACGAGCCATTCTTGAGGAGGTTTACGCAACTGCACTGCCGGCTTCCATCTACACTACACCGACGCGCTACAGAAGTTCCGCAACAGCGCGTCTAGTGGTAATCCCGTGATCTATAACTGCAGTAATCCTGGTTTATGTGGTAGAAAATTTTTGTTTTTGCTACCCCATATTCCCACAAATATGTCATCCGTATATAAGATTAGAACTGCAAGGATGCTCCCACTAGCCTTCTTATAAATGCAAGGCTTTTCAACAATCTTGATGAACCAAACCCTTTGTAGAAAACTTCAGGAAAATAGAGATTTCAGCACTGAGATGCTTACTTCAATCTAAAGATAGATTTATAAAGTTTGCATATTTTCCCAGCATTTTTCAGGCTAAAAAAACCATCATGTTATGCCATGTGTACACATCCTCACCTATGTCTCCATTAAGAAAGCCATTTTGAGATCCATGTGACACATATCATATCATAGTCAAAATAAATGTGCAATTGCTAGGAGGATCGTCTACATTACGGGTGCATTTTTGCCGAGTGCCTGCCATGGCACACAACAAATGCTAATGGCCGGGCAACGGCCGTTACTGGTAGGTCTGTTTACCATGTGCCTGGTGTTAGGCACTCGGCAAATTAAAATTTTTGTTGTATGCCGTTTTTTGCCTTGTGTTTTTACTTGAGGAATACGGCAAATACGTCCTTTGCCGTGTGTCGTATGTTTGCCGTGTGTTTCTTGGACGACACTTGGCAAACTGTGGTTTTGTCGTGCGCCCAAAAAATTGCGCAGGCAAACACAGGGGCACACGGCAATACGCCATTTCCGATAGTGCTAAAGGCTTTAGCATTGTCCTAGTCAAAAATGTCTCAAACAAGGTTAGTTGTACTAATGTACGGGTACTATCATCTAGACATATGATGGGAACCAAAATGGTATATTTCTTTTAAATACCATGCATGCCTAATTGGTGAGCCCAGGTGTTACCCTAAGGATGCATGCAATGCTATCTGATTCATAGGTTTAAATCTCCCAGCCAAGGAAGTACATCTCGACCTCCTTAGAGTGTCCTATCTGATTGGGTAGGACTCAGTCAAAAATAAGTCGCTTTGGCCATCTAACTACACAAACTTTATTAATATATGAGTATATTTTACATTGGTAAATCTTGCATGGTTGTACAATCACAGATATGGTGGGGATTTTTTTAACCCTATGGCGTGGGAAGGTGCTAACACGATGTTACTGTTGTAGTAGGTGGCCTACTTCGACACTTGACGCCACCAATATTATTTCCTTTTTTTTCCATCGCAACCCACCTACCTATTTCTCCCTCCACAACCCCCCCCCCCTCTCAAAACCCTAGAGCGTGCCCTTTTCCCTCATCCCTACTTCCCATCCACCTCGGAGTTCTAGACAGCGCCGCCACTTCTCTTTGGAGGCGCCTAACCTCGTCACGGTCTAGCAATCGACGGTAGCGAAATCTTGAAGCGCAAAGTTTCTGGTATGTAATTGTTCATGGATTCATAGATCTAGATAAAAAGTTTGAATCAAAAGAGGGAGAATCAGCTTTGTTTAGGACTCTTAGCTTGCATAATTGTGTTGTGGGAAAAAATTCACATGCCGATGTGTGTAGAATTGGGGTGAACAAAATTGAATCTATAGAAGGAGATTCAACCTTGGCTAGGAGCTTGCTTATTTCCGCGACTGGCGGCAGCGTTTCTCACAAAGCGTGTGGTGGAGAAGTGGGGATTCTCTCACATCTTGTGTCTTGTTGGCTTGGTATTCAAAGGTTGCTACTTCTTTCTAACGATGTAGTGTGGAAACACACATCTGTTGCGTGGGATTTATCTTGGTTTTGCTTCTTTTCGGCGGCGTCTCCGCCGCCGCTTCCAACCAGCCATTGAAACAAAAGGGTGAAATATCCTGATTTGTAAATTTGATTTTAGATTTTCTTGAAACACTTATGCTCTTAGCATTGTCTTGTGGGGAAATAATTATTTAGATTCCATCTATGTTGATCTGAGGAAAATATTTATTTACACCATGGACTTCTAGAACATCAATAATTTATTGTTGGATGAAAGGGTTTTGGTCCAACTTTTATAGATAGCAAAATATTCCATTGGAGCACCAGCTTTACAAGATGAGCTCAGATACATACTCCTAGTCCAATATTCACATGGTTCCATGAAAAATAAGATTATGCTTTATTTGTTTGTTGCACCGTAGATTCAGTTGCTCTTGATATCTTTCCAGATTTATCGGGAACCGGTGCCATTTGAAAATATCTATATTCCCACCAAATAGTTAAAAAACATCAATGGTGCACCTAAACATTGTATGATCAGTTATTTTCTGGCACTCTAAATTTTGAGACCAATTTTTCTTCAACACCTGCTTGGCACACTAAGTCCTATCCTTATATACTTGCCACAAAACACTTTAAATTTAATGGTAATTTAGCTTTCCATGCTCCAAGGATTCTACTATCAATAATACTAAGAAGTGATAGAAAAATTCTCTAATAATCTTTCCTGAACCCAGCTCAATGTATCCATTTCTTCAGATAACTCCATTGCTGGCAACAAATCCACTAGTTCCTACCATTCAGTCATCTCTAGAAGACTAAAAAATGTTAGAGGCACTATCAACTTTGATAATCACTTATCTTACAACCAATTCTAGCCCAAGAACTATTGCTTTAGGATAGATTTTGTCCAATTTTTTTCTCTCGAACAAGCAGGAGAGCTATGTGTGAGGGAAAAGGGGTGGTGCAATTACAGCGGACAACACCTCACCTTGGATCAGATTGAGTGAGCAAGAGTATCCTGTTGAAACTATTACATAAAAAATGTGAAACCTAGGACCTGACCACACAACAACCTACCAGCCTAAGCTTGTTTCACCACCCTACCTGGGTTCCAGGCAGCAAGCCCCTTAGTCCCAGAGAACTACCATAGGAGAGATTCATCCTTGAAAGCCTGAAGTGCCCGCTGCAGATTTGGGGCCACCCCATCAAGGACACATGCATTCCTATGTTTCCATAGAGTCCAAGCTGCAAGAATACACAAAGAGTTAAAGCCCTTCCTATGCTGCTTCTGTACTTTCTTCCAAGACCTTCTCCACCATTCTGCAAAAGAGACAAATGCTGTTGCTGGGTGTTAGATGGGCTAAGTTTAGGGGCTGCAGAATAGAGAACCAGAACTGACGTGCGAAAACACTAGAGGTAAGGATATGCTTGGCAGTTTCATCATCTTGGTCCAAATTTGTAGCTCTACTTTAAAAATTCAAATGAATCCCTGAATGGACCTCCTCAGAAACGATTGCTAGGATGCCAACCTGTGGTAACACTGCGGTAACAAGAGTGCCAGATTGTGTATGATGTGTGGGATATATTGTATTGAGCCTCTAGGGTGAATATATTCCTAGTACATGGTTTGGATGGCAAGTAGCCTCTCGTAGAGATAAGGAAGGTTACCCCGGGATTAAAATCAATCCCCCACTAAGAGAAAAGCTATATCTCACCCGAGTGATTTGGAGTCTCTTCTCACTCGAATTTTCTTCTTCCCCATCTACAACTCGTTCTCCAACTCCAGCAAGGTTAGGGTTCGGGGTTGCTATGAGGGGGGGGGAGGGTGCTCACAGCTGGCCTTAGAAGGTGGGCCGGTGGCGGCAGGCTGGCCCGGGATTGGTGGTGGGAGTAG
This sequence comes from Panicum virgatum, assembly GCF_016808335.1. NCBI lineage: Eukaryota > Viridiplantae > Streptophyta > Magnoliopsida > Poales > Poaceae > Panicum > Panicum virgatum. The sequence goes on from NC_053146.1 coordinate 12,289,891, forward strand.
GGGAGACGAGGCCGGCACAGTTTTGGTGGCGCCGCCGGCTCGGGCGGTGGAGGAAGGTGGTCGGGTGGGGCTGGGCGTGGGCGATCGCGGCGGGAGAGGCGGCAGGAGAGGCTGGCCTGTCAGCCGGTGCGGGTAGGCTAGGGCTGCGCCGGAGGGCTGGCGGCGGGGCTGGGAGGCGGGTGGCTGGCCGGGGCTGGAAGAGGGCAGGAAGGCTAGGAAGAAAGGTTGCCTGGAGGTAGAAGATGAAGGAGCGTCGTTGGATTTTGATCCAAAGGTCCAAAAAATCGAGTGAGGAGAGCTAGGATTTCACTCGAGTGAGGGATACTAATCATACCCAGAGTTTCCTAATAAACTATAACAAAGAGGGTAGTTTGGCAGTGGTCGCCGGCCTAGGTAAGGGTCCAGACTTAAAGGGTGATCAGTCTGTGGTTGGGTTTTCCTGGCTGGTTTGGCTGAGGTTTATAATGATTAACATGTTGCCTATGAAATGTGTACAAAGCATAGGTGGACTTTTTGGGGGCTTTACAAAGCATAAGGTTGCGAGTTTGATCATTTCAGTCCATTTCATTCACAAAATGGTCTCACTGTGTGATTGGTGATGGGTGGCCAGCTAGTAGCCTTCTAGTGTATAGAGTTAACTTTTCTATTTTTATTGAAAAAAATCTTTTTAAATACAATAACATGGAAGTTGGTCCATTGGCTCCCAAACTGACTATGATAGTGCAGATTTTCATAGAAGCATGGTTACAGTTTGGTCAGGGATTAACGATGATAAAAATAGTTCTGAATCCACGTTATTTTCGTAATAGTGTCTCCTCCCAATAAAAGGGATCCTTCAGTTCTCAATATTTTTATATAAAAAGTTTTAGTAGAAATTCAGATTTCATTCATTGTATGCTGGGCCAACGTCCCATTGAAAGGAGTGACACATCTATTGGGAATATTGATGCTTCAATTTTTCTTTCTTCACACTCCATTTTAGTAGCCAAGTTGCCCGGTTTCACACCCCTAAAGCACACTCCCACCCCCCTAGGAGTCAAATTCCAAGCAAAGTTTCAGTTCTGTGATTGTGAAATCAACCTTTATAGTCTCTTGCAAATTAAAGCACAAATCAATATCCACTTTATGTTATAACATCTATTCCTTGTGTGTAGGGAGGTCTGAGGAGTTTCATTCTGTTTACTGCTTTGTTTGTACCAATGGAAAAGGGTGCATCTAGAAAAACAAGAGCACGGGACGAATCAAGATGTCCAAGTACAAACACTGAACCTGATGACAGACCAGCAGAGCAGCAGTGTGATCATTTCTCCATAAGGTAAAATATTTTCTATATGTGCAGTTGGATGTATGAAAAAATTATGTATCCTTTTGAAGTTGTAGTCATGAGTTTTGTTTAACTTATTTTTCTCTAAATTGGCATTTTTCATTTCTTGTTTGATGTGTTTTTTCTTCAATTTCATGTACTCTAAATTTGTTATCATCTAAAGGACTCCTAATCTTTTGGGCTATATATATGGATGCATATCTATTTTAGTTTGGTGTATCTGCATATTTTCCTCCTATATTTTGAGAGACATAACAATAAGATTGTTTCTTATGGTCGTGTGCTTTCCCTTAAGCGTTGGAAGGCCCGGTTAAAGAGGAATTTGCTTTTATCCTTTATAGGACAAAGCCCTCTTCGAAAGTAGATTTAGAAACTTAGTTTCATAAGTTTCATGGATGTCCCTTTTGCCTTTGGCCTAGGGCCTTGTAACTTGGACACACACACACACACACACACACACACACACACACACACACACACACACACACACACACACACACACACACACACACACACCCCTTAAAATTTATAAAAATTGAGTAGGAGTTTCCTTACTGTTAAAAACTCCATATACTCGTTCACGTATTTCCTAAAATTTTGCTACCATTTTCCTATACATATAAGGAGGTGGTTAACTAGAACAGCTTTTCTCTCTTCATGTTTGTATGATTTTCTTTTTGTTTAACACTTCCATTCTGATAATACATACTTCCTTTTTTTCAAATTAGTTGTCACACTTTTTCTTACAAATCCTTCATTAGTATAGTCCGCTATTGTCAATATGTCACATGTTGCACAGTCAATATTCTCCTACTGCAGTATAACTCACTCATAATTTTGCTCTTCACAAAATGTCTATCTTTTATTTTTCATGACAAAACTAGTGTTTCAGTCCTAGTTCACAAATTCTCTCTCTCTCTCTCTCTCTCTGTGTGTGTGTGTGTTGTCCGCATAGTTCTCAGCGCTTTTATCTCTAAAATAAAATTTCTATGTATTAGTATTGAAAACGGTTTGATATAGCCTAGATTTTGTAGCCCTTCAATATCTTCTCAGTGGTGCATACATTAATTTCTTGTCTTATAGATCATTTCTTCTCCCTACAGAAGTTGTGTCGCTTTGCTTCAGCAAAAGGATCCAAAGTTGTCTCAGATATTTTGTGGTGAGAAGCACGATGAGGAAAAATGCAAATATCCGTGCCCAATTTCAGGGGGACAGTTTCGACGATGGAACTGCTTAACTTGTTTGAAGAAAGTTCAAAATGCAGATCATGGAACAAAATCCAAAACTATTTCCGTGAATCAGGATGGTTGCTCCATTTCATTTATTCGGTCATTTAGGCCTAATAGTGTTGGTCGATCAACTCCTTTGAAGTGCTCTCAAGAAAGTGATTTAAAATGCATCTCACCTTCTTCGAGCAACAAAGGAGTTATTGAGGAAAATGTTCATCCCGCCATGAAAGGTATTGTGAACTTGATGGATTAGAAGAAGATACATAGCTACTTTAGCCATAAGTTGTTAAGTGTTTTCTACATTTTCTATGTCCATAACTTTTATTTGTGTACAATAACCTAATCATTTTGATATTTTGATGTTAATTATATCTCCAGATTTACAGGCCTCATCTAGTAATCATGTTGTGAATAGTGAATGCAATGTGTCAGGTGTCCCTAAACCAATATTGAGGCACTCCAACATTCACAGTGGCAATCAAGTCCACAACAAGGTGCAATATGAAGCATCTTCAAAAGGAAATGATATTTCACATCTCAAGGTTTATCAGAGGAGGTCAGGAAAGAAGAGGCTAATATTAGATATTAAAGGGAGTGACCAGGTAGAGTGTCATGCCAATAAAGATGTGCATCAAGAGTTTGCATCCTCATTTGGGAATTTGAACCAGAAAAAGCTGTCGAGTACTGGTGCCAACCATGCTGACGTGAACATGTAGAGCAATAATGCGGAAGAAAATATGAAGGATGATGATCAGTGCAACAATGTTACTGAGAATTCTAAACAGATGCTCTTGTCAAAGAGTGAATCAACGATTTTCATAAAGGGAAAAATACAGCAAGGTGCCAATGCCCAAAATGGTGATGAGAACACTGAGAGCTGTCCTCCCACATCACATATGCAAAACTCATTATTACATGTTCAAACTGCATCCATCACAGGTGCTGTCGATGTGCAACCGGCGACATTATTAGAAATTCCTGACCTGCTGATGTGTCCCCAGCAAGAACAATCACATTCACACAGATCAAGAATTGACAATTGCATGTGGTTCATACACATTTTCACATCCTCAGAATATTACTGATGTCTCCCCAATAAGTTTTCTGAGTACAGAACCAACCATGGGAGCTAATAACTTGTGTGATGGAGGAATGGTTGGACAGCCAGGCTTGTGTCTAGGGGGAAAAACCATGCCTGCGGTGCATCTTCCAAGACTAATGGATTCATCAAGTGCATTAGGCTTTCTAAACCATGAAGTACCTAATACAAACTGGATGGGTGCCCAGTATGCGCAAAATCAGTACCAAACATCACTCAACGCATCATATGAAAGTCAGCTAGTTGAAGAGGTTCCATTGACACTGGTGGACTTATCACAACATAATGTCCAGCAGGATCTGTGTAGACCTTTCCGACCTCATCCTAGAGTTGGTGTGTTTGGTTCCTTGCTGCAGCAGGAAATTGCAAACTTGTCTAAGAACTGTGTGTGTGGGACACAGCCTGCTGCCTATAGACTTGGAGTGGCCAAGGGACAGCATCATTTGACTTGAACAGAAAAGAAAATTATGGTGTCAGTCAGAAAATGGATCAATCATCGGACAAGTTTGGCAAGAAGACAGAAATATATGAAACTAACAGAAATCCTGATGAATTTACTACAGTTAGTGACTGGAATGAGAATATCTGAGGCATACTGCAAGATAAACATTTTTTTCTTGTACAGAATCACTCAGAAAAAAGGAACATTTACTTACTGTTTTTAACATGGTGCGTGCAGGCTCTTTGTAGCATAATCAATGTGCTGTTCTCTGAGTGGAGGACTCCATAGGTTACTAGGGGCAAGTGTAGCCTCCACTTTATGTTTGTGATGTAATAGGTGACCTCCAGAAGTGTTTGGACACTCCAGTAAAGTTGTTTTTATACAAGAGAAAACATTTAAGCCGGTGGCCATAGGATGGTTTGCCCATTTTGCAGTGACTATAGGGGCTGCACAATTGAAGTTGTCTCTGTAGTGTTTTGACAATGGGATAGGTTGGTAAACTAGTTTTGGTTATGGCATGTTGAAAAACATCAGATTTCCTTGCTTTAGTAATAAATGTATTCTTCTTAATTAGTTGTTTTTGTATAATTTAATCTAGGTGTATCCAAAGAGCCAATATTCCTTCTTTTTACGCCAGACATCTATGTCTATTAGGCTCACGGAGATTTTCAACATGAGGTCGTAATAACCCATCATCCGAAATTATGTGTACCGTACGTTGCTAAATAATGAATAGCACGGGGTCTAAGAAACACACGGATAGACCAGACCAGGCACACGGATACACACGCACGCACACATGTGCATTGTGCATAAACACATGTATGCATACGTGTGTTGCACACATAAATACGTATGTACATTGATTGATTCATACACACACACATGGTATGATACATATATTGGTATGAGTGCATACGAATGCATATATACACATAAGAAAACAATGCCAGTAAATTTGTGGCGTAATGCACGCGTACTGGTGTACTTACTATGATAGCTTGCTACTTTGATTTATACTGAGTTTGGAACAGTTATGGGGTGCGGAATCTGGAGATCTCTGTCCGTCCATAACACGAACTACAGGTAGGGATTATCCCTATTTCCTAGCTTGGACGACTTCAGGCAGGATAGCTTGGCCTTGGTACGTGTGCGCTGCCGATTGACATATAATGTAAAATATCATGTTTGTCGTATATATGCATATGTACCAGGATCACCGTAGAATTGAACTAACCATTGGCCGGCCAGTATGGATACAGGTTTTTGCTTCTTCAGTAACCCTGTAGAGAAACAACAACACGAACGGGTTAGCTCTCAGGATCACTGGTGGCAAGCACCATCAACTCAAATAAGCCGTGGGTACGATCGACTCCCACAGCCCGTTCGTGTTATTTGAGTTCTTGAATATTAGAAGTCCTAGGATTGAGTTATATATATAAACTAAATCCACGATAATAGGATTGAGTTCTTGAAGTGATTCTGTTGTCCTAGGAGGTTCTGAGTCATTTGTATAGTCTATGTCAAGGCATCATCCTTAAAGAAATAATTCATCAAATTATAACATATTATGTGGTGGCCAGTCATGGATTTTGAGGCTATATCATTTAATTTGATAGTTGAGTATATCCCAAAAATTCAGACCATGCTAGAAGAATGGGCAGCACCTAATCCGCACAGCCTAGGTGTTGTATGCACAGCCCTGCGTGTCCTGCACACACTAAAACAATGGAGTGCTGAACATTTTGGCTCGGTCCGGAAGGAGCTAGAAAGCCTAAGATGCCAGCTGACACAGATCAACAGACAAGAGGTATGGACAGCTCCATTATTAATGAAACTATTCATAAAATGAATGAAACGTTGTACAGAGAGGAGATGCTTTGGCTCCAGCGCTTACGGGTGGCGTGGCTGAAGGAGGGGGATAAAGACACCAAGTTTTTCCACCAACGAGCTGCATGGAGGGCGCGCAAGAACAAAATCCACAAGTTGAAGCAAGATGATGGGTCGTGGACTTCTAATATTGAAACAATGCACGGTATGGTGAATAATTATTTCAAAAACTAATATACAAAAGACCCTGCTGTTTTGCCACAGGATGTCGCGGACCTAATGGACCAGTGCATCATAGAGGAGATGAATGAAGCTTTGTGCATGCCCTTTTCGGATGAGGAAATTGGCAATGCCCTTTTCCAAATTGGGCCGCTCAAAGCACCGGGCCCTGACGGTCTTCCGGCTCGCTTCTTCCAAAGGAATTGGGGTCTGATGAAGGAGGATATTATTAGCGTAGTCGAGATGTTTTTCCAAGAAGGAAGAATGCCAGAGAACGTTAATGACACGGCAATTGTACTAATCCCCAAGGTGTAGTACCCGGAAAAACTGAAGGAGTATCGACCAATTAGTCTATGCAACGTGTTATATAAAGTGGTGTCAAAGTGTTTGGTAAACAGGCTTAGGCCACTGTTGGATGGCATGATCTCTGAAAACCAAAGTGCTTTCATCCCGGGAAGGCTCATTACTGACAATGCACTAATTGCCTTTGAGTGCATCCACGCCATTCAGCAAGATAACTCGACTAGTAGCAAGTTTTGTGCAGTTAAATTGGATCTTGCCAAGGCATATGACCGTGTGGATTGGAGCTACCTAGAACATGCTATGGAGAAGCTAGGCTTTCATCATACATGGATAAAGTGGATCATGGAGTGTGTGACCACTGTTCGCTATACGGTTCGCTTCAACGGTGTTCTGCTGAACACCATCCAGCCCACTCGCGGATTACGCCAAAGAAATCCCCTATCACCCTACATGTTTCTGTTTGTTGCTGATGGGCTCTCATGGGTTCTACAACATGGTAATGGCATTAGTTCGGTGCAAGGTTTAAATGTGTGCCGTAGGGCACCGACGGTTTCACACTGAAGGACCGAAGCCGGCGACCAGAGGGGGGTGAATGGGAGCCGATCAAAATTTCTTCGAAATTCAAATCGTCGGCCTATGTCCCAAAATTGCCCAAGCCCTCAAGCGTTCTGACCAAAGTTTGGAGTAGCTATTGAAAAGCTAACCCAACACAAAAGGCCTCGAACGAGCGAGCGAAACCACGAAGCAAATTGGAAGCAAATCAGAAAAACTGCAGCACTGATCTGCCTGGACCGGTCTGACCGGTGCACTGGACCGGTCTGACCGGTCGAGTCTGTTCAAAATCCAGCAGACCGGTTTGACCGGTCTTGCCTACCGGTCTGACCGGTGGCACCCAGAAAACCCCGAAAAACATAGATTCAAACGGTGAATCTCGACCAAACGATCACGAAAATCGATGAAACTTGGGGGATTGCTTCGCCCCTACCCCGTGAACATATCCCCAAAAGATCTCGTCCCAAAGATCAACGAATCGTGAGAATTATGAGGGAGATCAAAAGGGATTGGGGTTTTCTCAAACACTCAAGAAAACGAATTCGAACAAGCCAATGAATCCAGAGGGTTTAGGGCAGGTCTAGAAGCACGGAAATCACAGCAAAGAACTCGTGGACTCCTCGCAATCAAGTGCACCAAAAACGAAATCGAAATTTCATCAAACAAGGCACAAAACGAGGAGATGGATTGATTCAAATCGCCCAGAGGGCACGAGGAGGTTAGGGCCTCCTTTCCCAATCAAATCCACAAGAGTTCTCACACAAACAACATTCAAATCTACCCTAAAGAGATGAACAGGGGGAGAGAGACACAGGGGCGGCGGCCTGGAGAAACAGAACAATTCACGGACACAATACAAAAGCCTCCCTTAACCTAACACAAGTGAAGGGGTATTTATACCCGCGGGACCGGTCAGACCGGTTGGTTAGACCGGTCAAACCGGTGCAAGGGACCGGTCAGACCGGTTGGCCTGCAGCACCCCCTGTACACGATCTCATCCGACGGCCGAGGTTCTTTCTTCGAAACAAAGTCTTCTCCGCGATGCCGCCGTCTTGATGAAGATCCAGTCCGCGGTTTTGGAGGGTCCGCGAAACCGGGGTAGGTGGCCGGTTTTGAGAAAACCGCCAAAACCTCACGCGCGGGAAGATTCCCACCTCCGCGCCGTGGCCCTAGACGCCGTTCCCGCCTTGGCCTTCTGACGGCCCTAGACGCCGCCCGACGCCCGTCACCTCCTCGCCCGCAGCGAGGCCCTAGACGCCGTCGACGCCCGTCGCCTCCGTCAGTCCCGAGACCGACGCCCATCACCTCCACGACTTGGCGTCTTCAACCGCCGTCTGCCTCCTTGGTTTTGTGGTGCAAACCAAGAAACCCGCCTTCCGTCGCCGCTTGCGCCCTCGATCCAGGAGTGGACGCCACAGCTGCTGCCCGGTCCGAGCTCCGGTCCCGGCTGCCCTTCACCGCCGTCCACCGCACGGTCCATCGGCCACAGCACCTCCACGGCAGCTCCCCGTCGACACTCGACGCCCGTGTACCTGCAATCCAAAGACCAAGCGCACGATCACACCGCACGGTTGACAATTCACTCATCACAAGCAGGATAGAGTACTCTCATTCCTCAATCTCCCCCTTGATGAGTGCATTGTCAACACACCACAAACAAACCAAGAGAAGTGAAACCAAAGAAGAACAAAGAAGCACGAAAGAGAAGAACTCAAGCAAGTGACGAAAAGCTCAGAAAGGCAAGAACAGTCATTTACTCAAGCAAAGATCGATTCCCTAAGACAAGGGCAACGGCTCGACGCAATCGATCAAAAGCCAAAACATGACTCCTCAAAGACAGAGGTAACGCTCGACGCAGTCATGCAAGCAGCAGAGGGAAAACAAGGAAACCAGGAGCCAAAACCAAAGCAGAAACTCCACAAGCAAAGTTTTTCCCTCTCACATGTGCAACTCTCTCAAAATGATGCACTCTCAAAGCCCTATGCACAACAAGTTTTTCAAAAAATCAAACAAGTCTCCCCTTGTTCGATCACTTCTCAAAATTCTCCCCCTTGTTGGCACATGCACACATCAAGCCTAAATAGACCTAAAGCTCCCCCTGAAGCTGAGACTCCCCCTGAACAGATGCTATGCAATGAATGCAATGCAGGAGGTGTAAGTGAAAGCATTTAGGGATACAAAGATATGAGCAACATCTAGTCTCAAGCACGTGTGCATCCATAAACCAGACCTGCATCTAGCTCAACATGGTATATCAAATCAGTCTAGAGCTAGGCAAGTTCAGTTTAGGAGAAATAAAAGCATCACCCATGATCTAGCACTAACAAGTAGGGAATGGAAAGCAATGCTACTCAAACTCATACAGGTGAGCCAAACCAGCCAAAACAAGTTGCCAACCTTCATTTTTCAATCAAATTTATATCATGCAATTCTTAATGCCAGGGGTTGAAAGCTTGTCATGCTTTACTTAGCAACGAGGCCAAGCCTATGCCAAAAGACAATCAGAAGCTTAAAGCACTCGTTTCAGTCATGCACAGCCTTGCCCGGGTTCTCACAAGTGCAAAGTGAGCCGTCCCGAAAGCTCGATCAGTGCGACAAGCAATCCCACCTGGATCTTTTCAATCCATTTCAAGAATAGTTCAAGCAATTTTATCAGATTTAGATCATTTCAAGTATGAATTGCTGAATGAAAAGACACACTAGCATGAATAAGATAGCAAAGCACATCAACACGCCCTAACATGCTAGTAGCCAAGACAGGGTGATCATGTTTTCAGATTTTCAAATCAAAATAGCTTAACTCAGATGATGTCATATACACAATGGAGCAAGCTATATATGATCAAGTTTATCAACTCGCACTAGCAGCCACTAGAAGATCATAGCAATGTATACAAGAATGCTAGTGCAAGTGAGACAATGCAAAATGCAAATATGTACAATGCATATGCACAATACAACTAACCAAGCTAAAACTTAAGAGAAAGACAAAGAAAAGCCAAAAGCTAAGCAACTGAAGAATTCAGCAAATACAACAGCTCAAAGACACACAGGACTAGACCAAATGATTCCAACTGAGTACCATGAAAAGGCAACAATCAGAAAACCACAAGTCCATCCTGAGAGGAAAACGTACAAGCCGAACGCTCACATACCTCGATGAAGATCCCACTGGACCTAGAGCATAGCAAGCTCGAGGTCACCTCCCCTGCGTCCTCAGCGGGTCCACCTTCTGCTCGAACATGTTCTTGTAGAGGCGAACGATCGAAGTGGAAGCAGTGGTACTGGATCGTCCTCCTGAGCTGAGGTAGTCGAAGCAGAAGGGGCCAGAGCCTGCAGCCGGCGCAGTAACTACGGATCATCATCGGCACCTGAGGTAGAGCTCCCCCTCAACAAGTGATACCTAGCACAAGAGAATCTAGGACACAAGAAAATAGCAAACACCAAAGATCCAGAGCAAAACTCAAGCAAACGGTTAGGTGTTAGTCAAGCTACATGCAAAAGTATACCAAAAGACAATCTAGGTAGATACCAAGACAAAAGATACCCCTAGAACAATCCTAAGGCACTCAAACAGAATGAACCACTGTAGCAAGACACTATGAAGGAGATACTTGAGCTAGCCACTAGAACTAAGGAGCAAAAGCTACACAAGCATGAGGGGACTGGACAAAGCACACACCCTGAGCTAGCAAGAGTCAAGACAAAATGAAAAACACAAAAACTAGCATACAGAGTGAATAGACATCCACAGCACAAGCACAGGCCTAGCAAGCAAAACAAGTAGAGATGTAGAATCTACAACATGTCACACACAGAAAAAGTACAAAGAACTCAAGGGGCAAACTCAAATGTACATATGATACACAAACCACCACGGGCTATCCATTAGCCTTGGAGAACCATCAAGTCTTGATCAAACCTGCATAAGACCAAGATCCATGAAGCACTTGTTCTCCAGGCCTCCAACCTGCATCACCAACGAGACATAGGGGGAACAAACGTCTCGACACTAGGGTTAGCAAAGTGAGAAGCAAACCAGTGACGAGCCATTTGCTCTACAGAAGGGTAACCAAAGTCAGGCAAAGCGTATCCCCTGTCCCGTCTAACGCGAGGCTGACGATCACCACCGCGAGGAAAGTGTGGAGCCTCAAAACCTCCTCCAACGCCTCGGTCTCGTGGTCCATAGCCGTACTGAAAACGACCAGGAGCACGGCCGGCAAAGCGACCATCCGCTGGAGCACGGTAACCACCACCGTCTCCCTGACCTCCACCTACACGGTGCGCCCTAGCATCTCGCCTATCACTACGCCGAGGAGGACCATGCACCCGAGCAGAGTACATGTCCGCGTTCCGTCTCTCCTGCTCTCTCCTCATAGCCCGCTTCCTCGTGAAGCAAAACTCCTCCAAGTGACCTTCCCTGTCACAAAACTCGCAGTGGTACCTCACCTCACGCTTGGGAGGTGGAGGCCTAGCCTGCGGATGGAGAGGAGCAGCCCTCTTCTTCTGGGCAACCTGGGCTGCGGCAGCAGGGAGCGTGTCGAGGGAATTCCTCAGCTCATTGGGCTTTGGAACCCAAACCTGCTTCTGCGGAGGTGCTTTCGGTGGTTCTTTAAGCACACCATCCGCGGGGTCAACAAACGAAGGTTGCGTGCTCGTGCTAGCAGTGTTTCCAGCAGCCTTGCCAATCTTACCATACAACCTGTCAAAGTCTGACTTCATGTATGTGTAACCGACCCCAAACCCATCACCACGCTTGAACTGTTTAATCATCATGCCCAACTGCGGCTCACTGCTAGAAACCCAACTCAGAATCGCCCTAAGATAGGTATTCTCATTCTCCAGGTTGGCTTTCTCTACCGCAAGATTATCCAAATCAGAGATCAAACTAGGGCAAACAGAGCAGTCAATAGGTGGGCTAGACTCTACGACCTTAGTCTTTCCAAAAGACTTGATCAGAGCGTTCTTCTCCTCTAGCTCCAACCTAAGCGTGGGACAAAGCTTACAAGCGCCAAGCAAAGCAGGCCTAGATCTAAGCTCCTCTAGTTCACAAACAACAGTAGCAAACTTGGACTGCAAAGAAGCTAGATCAGACTTGAAAATAGGACACTCATCGCATTCAAGCACATCACTAACAATGGGAGCGTCCTTAACCAGTTCTAGTTCATGCTTGGCCTTAGCGAGCTCATGAGAAACGTCAGCAAGCGAAATCTTAGCAATATCTAAGTTCGCGACGTTCTCATCATGCTTGGCACGGAGAGCAACAAGATCGTTCATGTGAGATATGCAGCCAGCGCACTCATCCTCACTAGACTTCTCCCTAGCACAAGCCAGCTCAGCCCTAAGCTTTCTACGTTCTCTAGCTGCTTCCTTAAGCAGCCTCTTTTGGTTATCGAGAGCGGCATACAACTCTCTAACCTCTATATCAAGCAGGTCGATCGTGGAGTTTACCTCTGAATCACTCTCGGATCCAAGAGAAGAGCCGAAGTGCGTCGGTGTAGCATGTCCACCTGAAGACGCACGAGCACCATCGGCTTCGCCCGCCATGGTGCAGAAGCTCTTACGCCGACCGGCCGCCAAGCAAAGGCCGATGAAGCCAGTGGCTTCCTTGTCCCGCTTCTTCTTCTTCTTGTCGTCGTCGTCGGAGGTCGGTGAAGAAGAGCGGTCGGTGTCGGAGCTCTTGTCGAAGGAGTTGTTCTGGCCACCGCCGGACTTCTTGGGGCAATCGGCGATGAAGTGGTTCAGATCACCGCAGTTGTAGCACCCGGGGTTCTTCTTCCTCTGCCTGTTATGGTAGACGCGCTAGAACTTGCTGATGAGAAGGCACAAGTCGTCGTCGCCCAGCGTCTCCAGCTGCTCATCTGAAACAGAAGGCAAAGAGGCAAGAGAAAAGCCAAGAGCAGAGTTAGCGTTAGAGCTCGATCCACCTGGGCCAGTCACAAGAGCGACGCTCTTGGAAGGAGGGGCACCATTGAGCTTGGCTCGTGTCTGGTTATCCACCTCCGTGGCCTTGAGCTTACTGAAAAGCTCGTTCACGGTCAATGATCATGTTCACCTTGAGATCCCACACAGAGCGGTCAAGTGCGTAGAGCAACTTGAGAGCCTTCTTGTGCTCTATGTACTCAAGGGCACCAGCAGATATGTTCGCATTGACCTTGTTCACAATCGACTGAAAACGACTGAACATCAGGTCAATGCTCTCACCCGGCTCCTGTGTGAAGTTCTCGTACTCACGCCGGTGAGTCTCAAACAGTCTGGTGTCGAGAGATACAATTTTGATATAAAGTTTGTCTTCATTCGAGTTCATATGAAAAAAGTATAAATTATTTTTTGATATAGAGATTTTAGATCGTCCGGTTTGGACTTAGATGAGACTCAAAACCAAATTTAGGGACTGAAATGACACGACTAGACAGGTTTGAGGATCTAAACAGATGATTTATAAGTTTAGGGACCGGAACGACACATCCAAACAAGTTTGAGGACCTAAACGATCGATTTGCGAGTTTAGGGACCGGGATGACACAGTCGAACAAGTTTAGGGACTGGTGACGCACTTTACTCTTAAACAACTTTTGAGAGCGACTCTCAAGTTGACATTTTTTTTGGCTAGAGGGAAAGGGATATGTACGTCCCCAAGTCAACTAAACACACGTAAGGTACATGTGGAACGTAGTTACATATGCGCCCTTGGTCAAAGGTATATTATATATATTATTACGTGCAACGCACAGAAGAATTTATCATTTCTTTCGCAAAACTAAAAGAAATACTACAACTTCTAAAAGAAATACTACAACTTTTCTTTGCAAAATCCATTTTGGTTTTGCGGAGCTGAGCCTAGAGTCCTGCAATGCAATCAACCTCCAAGGCAGATGCCAACAGAGAAGTGAGATCGAGGGACAGTAGCAAGTATGGACCAGGAACGGAGCAGGTATCAATTTAAATACTCTGGCTTGGTGTGGAGCGGCCAATAATTGAACTACTATGTACCAGGGATCAATTTCTGAATGTTATTCTAATACATACAAATCAATTTTACTTGCATTGGTTTGCTTTCATATTTCTCTGAATATTTTCATGGAAAGGAAGCAGCCTAGCCCTTGTCGATAAAAAGAAGTCATCGTTGGAGAACACAAGGACCAAGGCCTCAGCATTGGCTGCGGTTCCACCCTCCCACACGGCCACACCACACACATCGGCAGATACAATGGACCAACGTTCCACCGCCTCGTCGTCTTCCTGCGGGTCGTCGTCTACATCCTCATCATACCCCTCCTCGCGGTCGCGGGTGACGCAATCGACCGTCAACACCCTCGGGACGCGCCCGAAGACGACGAACGTCGCCGCCGGAGCACAGCGACCAAGTCCTCCGATGACGGGTTCGTCAGCACCCGTAGGGCAGGCAGATCATCGCCGCGGGGACCTGGCAGGCGCCGTCGTCATCCTCGACAGTACCTCAGGGCGTGGGCACCGGCATGTCCGGGTGGTGCACGCCTGCACCGCCGCCATTCACGCACCCTCCAACATGTACCTACCCCACTCCTGCGGAACCGCATCCCCCAGCGTCGGTCGCTGGCACCATAGCGCCGACGTGGTGGTCCTCCGCATCGTCTTGGGGCACGAACACGGCATCCACCTCCACCAGCCGGATGGCCGTCGACGACAATGTCACGACGACGAGCGAACTGGTAGTGGTGGGTCTAGTTAATTCCTCCACCGCTACCCGTTGGTATTGCGAGAGTGCTCCTTGTTAGCACTAATCTTGACATGGCTGTGTGCGTTGTGTGAGCCGTGTACGTGCGTGTGTGCGTGCATGCGTTGAGTTAGTTCGTGTGTGCTTAGGTAGGCTAGCTGCAGAGAGAGAATGACGGAGGCAGTTGGTGACCGTGGTGTTGATCTGCATGAGACTGGCCGGGTCGTGCAGTGGAGCGAGTGGCTCATCACGATGTGCGCAGCGTCATGCAGATCGTGCGAATGAAGTCCGGCGTGGAGTCACACGTACGTGCGCGTGAGAGTCGCCGGGCTCGGCATGCTCGGCCACTGGGTCGCCTGGGGCTATAAAATGACATGTAATCTGGTTCGCTTGGGTTGAGCCGAGTGGAATAAGAAAAGCCAACATACAGTCCGTTCGGCGGCCGGGGCGTTCGTCGCCATGTCTCGTGTTCCTGTGATAGTTCGTCGTCGGTTCCAACACTCCTCAGCCGACCGGCGTCGGAAGTGAGGTGTGCCGGCCCTGCCGGAAGCGTCAACTCGCCGCACTTAGCTGATGAGGCAGGGCAGCATCCAGGCAAGGGTGGCCTGGGATGATTACGGATACATGCAAGAAGTGTACAGCCATAATCCGATGGAAATCGCTCCAGCATTCCATCCCCAGCAGCAGCAGCAGACACCTCATCAGGGCGTGGGCATAGCCATGTCCGGGCGGGGCGGTCGATGCTGCCTGCAGCGCCGCCATTCACGCACCCTACCTACCCCACTCCTGCGGAACCGCATCCTCCATCGCCGGTCCCGGTCGTCGCCGGCTACCTCATGGCGCCGACGCGGTGGTCCTCCGCGTCGTCGTCTCAAGGTCAAGGCACAGATACAACATCCACCTCCACCATCCGCCGGTGGATGGCCGTCGATGACGGTGTCACGACGACGAGCGATCTGGTGGGTTTTCCTCCCTCCCGTTCTTCCTTCACCGCCACCGGTTGGCACGGCGAGAGTGCTCCTCAGCCGACCGGCGTCGGAAGTGAGGTGGTGCCGGAAGCGTCGTCGACTCGCCGCAGTGACCTGATGAGGCCAAAGGGCAGCAACCAGGCAAGGGCAGCCTGGGATGTTTGCAGATGCATGGAAGAAGAAGTGTACCGCCATAATCCGGTGGAAATTGCTCCAGTGCATGCAATCCAACCCCAGCGGCAGCCACGGCCACCAGCTGCTATTGTGACAAACACATTACCAGAGCAAGGTAAGATCTGCTTCTAGTAAATTAGAGCATCTCCAATAATGATCACCACCGGAAACGGCTTATATGCCGAGTGCATGAGATTTTGCCGAGAGCAAAATTTCAGGCACTCGGCAAAAAGGACAGTTATCAAGAGCATACAAAAAAATATTCAGCAAAAGATAAACACTCGGCAAAACATGGGCTTTTGCCGAGTGCCCTTAATTGCTACTACACTCGGCAAAGCATGGACCTTTGCCGAGTGCCAGCCGTTGTGGCACTCGGCAAAGCCATGTCACCATCCATTGGCCGTTTTTAGTGTCTTTTTTTTGCCGTGAACCCTCTCAGCACTCGGCAAAGACTTTGTCAAGTGTCCGATAAAAAAAACACTCAGCAAACAGCTTTTTACCGTCACTTTTTTTGCGGTGTGACGTATACTGTGGGTGGTACTCAGTAAAGCCTTTGCAGAGTACATTTAGGCACTCGGCAAATAAGGCGAATTCAGTAGTGGATCCTCAAAATAGACTCCCTAGTTCTTGAGTAAGGGCTCCCTCTATCGTTTAGGGCTAGGCTTTTAACCTTAACTCCAGAGCCTCTAGATCTCATCATCTTCTTTTAATCTAAAGGATGGTACCTATTTGTTAGTGATACGAGGCACACTCCAGGAACAGAGGGTGGAGGAAAAGATTTAGAGACCTCTCTAAAATTGGGAGCTTTAGTATAGAGGGTCTGCTGAAGTATGGTTTTTTTATTCCATCCTCCAAATTTAAGATGTGTGAGCTTATTTAGATGGTATCAGCTCAGCTAGTTATGGTCAACTTCTTTTCTTTTTTCTTTCTTTTGCAGTATAGATATATAGAATCTTCTTTATTAAGATGTGTAGGTTATTCAGAAATCAGACCCTTTCGGTATTTGCAGGTTATTCAAGCCATGTTCCCACAGAACCTGCAGTGTCCACCCGTTTCGATTATCAGGCCACGCCATATATAACAAAGTCAACGACGACTACAAAAATGGAAGGAGGTCGTGCAACCTGGAGGTGGCGTCCTTTCATGTGTTCGGGTTGCTACGTGAGGTATTGAGTGTTGAAGTGACCTTTCCAATGGTGCCTCCTGTATGTGTTTGTAACTTTATTTGTATTCTCTTTGTATCTCCCATGGAAGCTATTCCTATTTTTTCTCCATGAGCTGAGCGGAGGCGGCCCTCGTGTGCACCTGAGAAAATGGGCGTGTTGTTACTACTACACTACTAGGTTTTGTGCTGGAAATCTGGAATAGCGGTTGTTATATGGAAAATGAGCACGTGGCAGTTTGATTTCTGCAAGTTTTGTCCCGCTTAAAGCAGTTAATAGTATGTAACTTTTTATTCATTAATTTCAAAGTACGACGCATATCGTGTTCCTCAGAATCCAGACAATCACTTTGGAGCGGAAAACAGGAGTTTTTGGGCCTATTTGGGAGCACTCCACTCCACCAACTTCACTTCACTCCACCACTTGTACTCCATTCTATTTGGATACTATGTGGCTCCACTCCACAAGTCTCAAAGGCCAGCCCAGCTCTTTTCACCCACCAGCCCAACCACAAACTAATGGTCCAGCTAGGCCCACCATTCCACACCCCACCTCCATGCGGGTTCCACTTATCTTTTCCACCTCCACTCTTTCCCCTCCATCAGCCCCGACAACCGCACTGCTCGCCGCGCCCACTACGGCCGCCCCGCTCGCCGCGCCCGGCCTGCTCGCCACACCCGCCCTGTTCACCACGCCCGCCGCACCCGCCAGGCTCGCCACGCCCGCCTCACCCGCCGCGCTCGCCATTGTCGATGGCGAGGAAGACGAAGGTTCTGTTCAAGGGCGTCGGCATCGGACACGTCACGCCGATGCTCGAGCTCGCCAGGGCCTTCCTCCGCCACGGCGGGGGCGCGGTCGACGTCACCGTCGCGGTCGTCGAGCCGCCCATCATGGCGAACGACTTCGCCGCCACCATCGCACGCCGAGGCCGTCCGTCGTGGCGCTCGTGCTCGACATGTTCGACGGCGACACGCTCGACGTTGCGGCAGAGCTCGGCATGCCCGCCTACTTCTTCTTCCCCTCCGGCGCGGCCAGCCTCACCGTTTTCGTCGCCCTCCCTGCCAGGCGGGCCGGCATGCACACGAGCTTCGCAGGGCTCGGCGCCTCCATGAAAGTGATCGGGTGCTCTAGCCTAAGAGGGGGAGGGGGTGAATTAGGCACTAATAAAAACTTAGACCTATGGCTCCAACTAGTTTGCACAAAGCTTAAACTAAAACAAGCTATCTAGATGTGCAACTAGGTTGTTCTAGTGTAAAACCCCTATCCCAAAAGAGTTTAGCAACCTATAGCCTTTCCTATCAAGAAACTATTCTATGAAAGTAAAGGCATACAAATTACTAGAATGAAATGCGGAAGCTTAAAGAGCGGGATAGGAGAAAGCAAACTCTTGACGCGGGTGTTTATCCCGTGGTTCGGTTAGCCACAAAGGCACACCTACATCCACGTTGTTGTAGCACTCACTAAGAGTATTGCTACTCGGCCACCAAGTCTCTTCCGTGAACACAATCACGGTCACCTTGGCCCCGGGTTCCACTAAGGAGCTTCTCCACAAAGGATGGGGGTCTCCACGTCCCCCGCACAAAGGTGTCGTCGCCGCTCCACACCAAGTCGGAGGGTCGATGACGTTGCCGGCGAGCTCCACGCTCCAAGGTGCCGGCGCACCAAGCTCTTGTTTTGGTTCACTAATGAACCACAGCACAAAGGCTCTAAGCCTTGCAAACTCACTCACTAAGAGCTAATCCTTTACACAACACTCTCAAAGTGTGCTAAGGGCTAAGGATATGATCTTGATGCTTTTGTATGGCTTGGAGATGTTCTTGGGTGTGTGTGGGATGTCCAGCAACTCCAGCAATCTTCAAATGGCCGGGGTGAGGCGTATATATAGGCCACCAAGTCTTGTAGCCGTTGCTCCAACGGTTAGCTGAAAATCTGCGTACCACCGGAAGAACCGATGCCTCTTGGCAGGGTAGCGTCGGTTCATCCGGTCACTCATAACACGAAGTAGCCGTTGGACTCCTGATGGCTGACGCAGAGACCACCGGTTGAACCGATGCTTTGCACCGATGCCTCACCGGTTCAACCGGTGCTGAAGGAATCTTCTCCTGGACGCTGACGTCATTACACCGGTGGTATGCACCGATGCACCGTCGGTTGAACCGGTGCTGAAGAAACTTCTTCTGGGCACTTGACATCGTCTCTGGTACAAAGGACGGCCATTGCACCGATGCCCTATTTTAGACCGTCGGTTCAACCGGTGCCTATAGGCTGACTTGGCTTCGATTCCCTTCTGCACCAAAGTATCAAGGCGTCGGTTCTTCCGACTACCATCGGATGCTCCGATGCCCTGGCGTCGGTTCTTCCGGTGCTCCTGAATCGAAGAGCTTTCAGGGCGCTGCCCTGAGACCCGCGAGGGGCGGCTCCCCCTCGACCCCCGTCCGCTAACCGGGTAGCGGAACCCCCGTAGGGGCTGCCCTTCGGGCCTTGCTACGCCTATTTTCTCTTTCTCTTTGTCATCACTTGAACCTAAAAGCCTGAGAATGATCATCTTAACAATCATATTAGTCCAAGTGTTGTGTTGTCATTCGATCACCAAAATCACTCGAAATGGCATAAATGGTGCCATATTCGTTACACTCCACCGTCCTGTCATTCCCGGGCACTCCCCCATTCAAGGTCTTCAAGATGGCCCCTCATCAACTCCTTCGAGTTACTGGAGCCACGCATGGTGCACGCGCTCAGGAACGGGCTGTGCGTGCTGGGCCGCGCCATACCGCTAGTCTACTACGTCGGACCGCTCGTCTCGCCTGGCGACGGCGAGGAGCACGAGTGCCTCCGGTGGAGCTCCGGGATCTTGGTCCAGACACGGCACCATCGACGAGAGGCGGCGGCAAGAACTGGCGGGGGCGGCGGTGGGGGCCGCAGTGAGCGGGGCGGGGGTGGGGGCGGTGAGCCCCGGTAGGGGCGAGCTCGGGTGACAGGAAGCAGTGGTGGTTGAATTTTTCTATTTTCTGGGTGAAAGGGTATGGGAAACATGTGTAAATAGTGGCAGATGGGTAATTATATGTAACTCCACCAGCTCCCAAAATTGGTGAAGCACCTCTTGAGGAGCTCCCAAAAAAACCTGGAGTGGAGCTAATATTTGCTGGAGTGGAGTGGAACTAGTTGACCTGTTTGGGTTTTTTTTAGAGTGGAGCTATGTTTTGTGGATTGGAGCTCTCCCAAACACCCCCTTTATTTTAGTAAAAACAACACACGGAAAGTACTATCAACGCTCACTCGCTTCTTATCAGGAGAAACTAAATACTGTGAGATACTCCCTCCATCTCATAAAAAGTCCAATCTTATGTTTGAAGAAATCTCACAAAGAATGCAATTCTAGAGGTTGGATCTTAAGCACCTGCCTAATTAACTTGTCAGATTTGAATTGTATGCCAAAACTAGCTGCATATGGCAAACAAACGAGGGCACATGAGCCTTTTCACGCTACCACTAATCTGTCTGAAAAAATCTAGAATTGCTGAAAAAATCTAGAATTGCAATTTTCATGGGACGGAGGGAGTATGTATTAGTCAGTTTCTAATAAAAGATGGATTAAGAAACGAAATGCATTTGCATGAAATTGACAACATTATTATTGAACCCACCGCAACCTCTAACATTGTTATATATCCAACATCTCCATCATTAGTTAGGGAACAATTAATCTGCACTACTAAAAAACTGATTAACAGCGATATTTTTTAGGAGCTCTGAGGTGGGCACAAAAAATAACCGCCTCTATTAATATCCAGCATTAACAGAAGCGATCATTTCCTATTAACTGAGGAGGTTAAAGAAACCACCTCGCAAAATTAATTAATAAAGATGGTCGACGTAAAGGTGACTGCCTCTTAATACTCCTATTTTCAGATACGGTCCATTTACAGGAGCCTGCCTCAGTTAAAAAGCCAAGCCCACTCAAATCTAGAAAAGCCCAACTCGACCCGATAGATGACTCCAACTATATATACTTCGGTTAGGGTATTCTTCCTCACTCTCCTCCCCTCCCTATCTCTCTCCCAACTGCGCGGCCCAATCCTCACCCTCCCCGTTCCTCCCCTCCCCCTGTCTCTCCCATGGTGCGGCAGCCGCGGGCGCCGGTATTGGGGCGGCGGTCGAGCTGGCGGGCCGCGGCACCAGGGCGGCAGGTTTGGGGCGACGGGGCGGCGGCCTTGTGGCTATGGCGGCGGGCGGCGGCCGGGGTAGCGCCCGCGGGTGGCAGAAGGCTGCCCCGAGCGACGGCGGCAGATGGGCGGGGGCGAGGGGCGCAGCCCGCTCAAATGGGCTTGGCAAGCATGTGATGGGCTCAGCGGGCTCGTCACATATTTTTTTTAAAAAAATAATTGATTAACTGAGACAGGCATACAACCGCCTCAGAAAATAGGCGGTCGCGAAAACAGCCAATGTTAATCTGTTTTTGCCTACCTCTGTTAAGTTTTATTAGTAGTGACGTGCATTCCCACTGTTTCAAATATAAATTATTTTTTAGTTTTTCTAGATATATGATTTTTCCTTTGTATCGAGATATAGTGTATATCTTGGTGAATAGCAAATGCTTATGCATGACTTATAATTTATAGAAAAATCTGGTTTACACTCTCCAACTATCGCAAAAATTTAATTTTTAACCTTTAACTACAAAACTAGATAATAAGGATCATCCAACTGTTAAAACCAGATAAGTTTGGCCCTTTGGGTGATTTCGAAGTTGGTTTGTATTTTTCTAAAAGAAATAAAAAATTCTAATTAGATATAAAATTTAAAACTAATTATTTTAAATAAAAAATGAAACTAGTATCAATTTTTTAAAATGTAACCTATCTATTATTAATCTATTTAAATCTTATTTTATTCAAAAATAATAGACACAATTACAAGTAAGCAAATAATATGAACATGAAAAATAGGTCGAATAAATGACAAGTAGAGTGGCAATAGATAGGTTATATGTGTTTAGAAAACTTTTGATACATATTTCATATTTTTTGTTTAAAATAAATTACTTATAAATTTTTTAGTTTAAATTTAACTATTTTTAAATTCTTGCAAACTGGAAAACTACCTTTAAACCCACCCAAAGGATAAATTTATCCAATTTTGATAGTCGGATGGTCTCGGTTAGCCGGAATCCGAAATAGTTGTTTTGCAACGGTGCTTGCAAGGGGGCGGTACGGTACGTCGAGCAAATATGTTGAAGGTCTTAGCAAGTGCAATGCACAAGGGGGCGGGCCTACTTTGATTCATGGGTATTCAGTTGAATACCCAAATTTTTTGGCCAAAAAATTTATGTACATAGTATACAACATATATATGCATTAAAAAGTAGAAAATAAAAGCATCTCTAAAATGATTAATTCTTAAATCCTAGTCTCTAACTCTCTATATCCTTACGTAGAGGGTCACCCTAAACATTATTTCTCCTTGTATTATTGTGTCCTAATAACGATTTCCTTGTACAGTATCCTGTATTATTGTTCCCCACGGTGATTTCCTTATACCACATATCATATTGTTTGAACCAAACATATTAGGAAACGCGACCCACAAATTTGAAGGACGAAGGTCTAAGATCCGGTTTAAATGGCAAGTATTTGGGATAGAGTGTGGATTTTTATTTCATAGATCTAGAAGGGAGAGAGATGATTTAGGATATTGCTAGCTTGAGGATTGCTTTTAGAGAACTTTTTAGAAAGAGGTTTTCCACTAGAAATTCTAATTTGTAATTAGAATAGCCTTTAGGGTGTATCTTAGAGATGATCGAACATCACAAAATAGACATTTCAATCTTATATTGCCTCTTAGGCTCAAGTAGCCTACTCCCCCTCGCGACGGCCTAGCCGTGACTCCCAACCGGCACTGACCTAGGTCCCCACCCTGTCCATCCCGATTCCACTTCTCCCTTCCCTTGTGGTCGCATCCTTCTCGTTTCTAGCCGGCGGCAGCGAACTCTAGCGGAACGACGGACGACAACTACCTACGACAAGACACGAGCGGCCTGCAGCTTTAGGACTGCGCAGTGCACAACGGTAGCCAAAAAAAATTTTCCGTCCTTGAAAATGTTGAATACCCAAATCGCAAATCCTAGGCTGGCCCTGACCCTACGTACTCCAGAAATTTGAGAGATATGGGCCCAATAAAGTGAAAAGAACAGAAATATGTCTTTTTACACAAATCAAGGAATAGGAATGGCCAATCATAGAAAGTAAATTTAAGGAATATTATGATTTCCCTAACAGTCGTTTATTTTTTTTTATGTTTTTTCTGAAAAATTCCAATCTCCTGCAACAACGATCCTCGTCTATGCACAACAGAGCCCATGTGCAGGCAGCGGCCCAGAAGCGCCAGGATGTCTCTAGAGACCCTGTTCACACGCTGGCCAGGGCCCAGGGCAGTGAAGAAAGGCTGGAATATGGGCTGACGGTAGCAAGTAAAATCTATCTGGGCCTTGCTGATGCTTGTGCATCTGAAAATCTGATGAGAATACAGGAGTGGTATGCGTTAAGTGATAATATATGCACACTGATATGATGAAAATGAAATGTTTTATCCAGGATGCTAAACAAGCATGAACAGCACAGCGGCGCAATAATCAGATGACCGCTAGTAATGATGAGGGAGTATCTACAAACTGAGAAGTGAATGATCGAGCCTCCTATAAATATAAGTACAAGTTGAGAGCGTTGAGCAGAAAATATATATCGATAAGCAACTGCAGAAGAAACCAAAGCTAGTTTTACTAAATGGGATGTTGGGGAGAAACAAATAGAGCGTGCGTCAGATGCTACCTTCTGAATTAAAGCTACCTCCACTAATATGTCATCGGTACGTATTCACAATGTACCTGCTTGGTGCACAAGGTTTTGGTTGCTACGCCGCAGGAACTACCTCATCCACTTTCAAGATCTATCAACTGCTCTTCGCTTAAGGACGCCGAGAACATTTGCTCCAGAATGCCATCCCCTATTAGTCTTTTAATGAGTCGTTGAGCTAATAGTACACCACTATCACACAACACGGGGAAGATGCATGACTTCTACGCCGTCATCCAGCACCTTGGTATAGCAGAATCTCACTCAAACTAGCTACAACATGCTCCTGAAAGAGTTGCCCCATTATTAAACGTAGCTCAGATCGATAGATTCAGTGTGGCGGAACTTTTCCATCCAAGTTCCGGTTCTTGATTAAACATGAGTGCTCGCATTCATGTTTTGCAAAAATAAAAGGATGAGCAAGTCAAAAGGAAATACTTCTTGGTTGATAGAGGGCATCATTAGCCATCACACCCCTTAGCCTTATGTGTAATTAAATTGAACGGTAAAGCTCAGATTGAATTTAGGTTTGGTGTTTGTATAAGTTGTTTTTCTGGAATTCATATTCGAATATGGGTAGTATCAGCTGTGCCGGATAAGATATGAACAAATATCTTCCATATCTAATTTTGAGTATGCAGATTTGGATACGGTGTGGTACATTGAATATCCTGATTCAGATATGGACGTATTTGAACCTCTCCAAATAGATCTGAATTTAGATAAATAATACCCGTACCATTTGCACCCCTAATTAATCCATATGAATCCCAGGTTTCCTTTTTCTTTATCCACCACCCCTCCCTATCTTTTTCCTTCTCTATCATTTGTTCCCGTTGCCTCGCTAGTAGAACATTGATGCTCCTCTCTCTCCCCCAAGGCCCCAACGCTACTCCATCTGCTAGCACGTCCTTCAAGTCGATAGCATCTTGTTCCTTGCCTACAACATCGGTCCTCCTTTTATACGTATAGCAGCACATCTACTAGTTGCCTAGTCGCCCATTTACAAAGTGGTTTATTTTAGTCCCGTGTGGTTGAGAGAAGACTATCAGAACTGGACAAGGGGTTTGTGTGGAGGATGCAATCTGTCAATGAAATGGGCTAGTTTTGTAGACCTATGGGATGCTGTGCAGGAAACCCAGCTGACACATCAACACGACACGATTAAGTGGAGATGGGCAGCAGATGGCAATTATACTACCAAGTCGGCCTACAATATACAGTTCGTGGGATCTTTCAGCTCCTTCAGTGGCAGCTCCATTTGGAAGACAGAAACGGAAGGATAACATAAATTCTCTGCCTGGTTGCTAGTTCAATGCACGATCCTAACAGCAGATAAGCTCATGTCTAGACTGTGGCCATGCAACCCGGTGTGCAGCTTGTGCAACCATGAGCAGGAAACGGCAGATCACCTCATTTTGCACTGCAGCTTTGCAAGAAGTGTTTGGCTCAAGATGGCAGACTGGACTCAAAACCTGTTACAACAGCCAGCTGATGGGGTTGCAAAATCATGGATTGGTGGCAGAGACAACTTGCTCATCTGCCAAAGAAGGCAAGAAAGACTGAAATCTCGGCAATGATGATTATTTATGGTGCCTAGAACATTTGAAAGGAAAGAAACAAACAAGTCTTTGAGCAAAGGTAGCTCTCACCGGTGGAACTACAGGAAAAAGGCCCTTAGGCACCTGTTGAATAGGGCCTTAGGTACCGGTTTTTCCAACCGGTACCCCGAAATCGAGACCAAAGGCTCTTGGCTTTAACACCAACCGGTACCAATGGCATTCATTTTTGTCAAAAATATGCATGCGGTGGTGGCTGGGATTCGAACTTGGGACTTCTTGCATCACGTGCACCTTTCTTACCATCTCACCTACACATCACTTGTGATGGGAAGAGAGATATTTTCCTTTTGAAGTAACCCTTGGATGAGCCTTAGGTACCGGTTGGTAACCCAACCGGTACCTAAGGCTCATCCATAGGTACCGGTTGATGGTATCACCCGGTACTAATGTAAAAGTTACCACCCGGTACCTATGGTGAGCTTTAGGTACCGGTTGGTGTTACCAACCGGTAGCTAAGGCTTATCCATAGATTCCATCAACCCAAAAAGTACCGGTATGAAGATGAACTGGTACCCGGTTTATTTTCATACCGGTACTTCGAAGTTCTCCAGGAGATTAAAGTTGAAGTAACCACAAGGAAGCTGGCCTGTGGAGGGACTGAGTTATCTTTTATTTAATGTTTAGTCCACTTCAATTTGTTTCCGAGTTTGAGTACCCTCTTTTTTATGTAATATCGAACCTGTAAAACTTTGAACTTGCTTCTCCTCGCTTAAATGACATAGCAGTGCTCCTGTAAGCTTTTCAAAAAAAAAAAGCCTCTGAGACCCACGCCAACCTGAGGGGAAGGCTGAGCACGCACAGCGCCTATCGCGTTGGCTAAATGGCTAGCTAGGACAAATCGTCAGCAGGGCAGGCGTACAGAAAGGTTTAAAGGAAGGGTGAAATACGGGCTGGTAGAAAGAGTAAAATTTGTTTGGTCCCTTGGTGCTTTTGTGCTTTTGAATATCTTATATATGTAAGATGAAAAGTGAAATGACTCATCCAGCATGCTAAACAAGCATGAACAACACAATACAGCGGCGCAACAGTCAAATGGCATGATAGGCACACTAATCAGATGACACATGACGTTAGCTAATGATGAAGGATGTACAAATTAATAAATGAGAAGTGTACAACCTATAAATATAGGTGGAAGTTTCAAGCACATTATAGCTCCATGTTTGAGTGGAAAAATAAAGAAGTAAAAGAAGAAGAAATCGAAGTTCGCCTAAATGGGATGTTGGGGAAAAACATATGGGGAGTACATGTGGTGCATTATGGTTTGAGGCAACCTCCACTACCCACCTTCTTTGTGCAGGAGGTTTTAGTTAGTGCATTGGAACTGTCCGACCTACTCTACAAGGAGGACGACTTCCAGTGCGCCAAGGCCAATGCTGGAGGCACTGTTTGTGGGGTCACCAAGCTTCAAGCTTCCTATCAGTAGTATACGACTATCATGCACCACAAAGAAAATCCATACATGTCGTTTTCTGTGTTGTGCCAAACCTTAAACCACAACACACTCTAAAAAGAGTCACCCTATCTGAGCAATCCTATTTGTGGGGGTGTCACAGGGGGGTTCCAAAACATTCCCAAAGTTCTTTAGAGCACTAGAAAAAATGCATGATATTCATTGTGAATCCATTGCGCCAAGTATTAGTCTATGGATTTTGACAAAGCACACGCTGTTGCGTAATTCTCCATGTTAAATATTTTGTGGCATTCAATTGAAATGAAGCACTGTACTGTTATTCATGAAATTGTTAGCTATATAAGCATACTTATGCATTGTTGATAATACTTTGTGGTTGAAAATTACCCACCCGGTTTTGAGTTATTGACTAGGTAAGGAGGCTCATATCTTTAATGGATTTGTTCCAAAAGTTAATGGCATTATTTTTCCAGAGGTAGGCGTTCCTGTAAGAAAAGAGACGTCGTGGTGACTTTGTCATTCTCAAGAGCCGTCAGTGCTCCTAGGTCTCTCAGATGTTACTGTTTCTCAGAAAACATTGTTAGATATGTAAATTAAGACTTTTGTGTCTAGCCTGTACAAATGTATGGGTTGATGACCAGTAAAGAATAAAGTGAGATAAATGGGAAAGAATAAGTGCCCCCATGGCCAGTGGCGGAACTGAGGGGGGCCTGGCAGGGGCCGTGGCCCCACCTAACAAGATAAAACTAATGTATACTAAATAATTAGTTGATAAAAGTAAATCAAATTTCGGTAGAAAATCAATGCAAATTAAAAGAAAGATGAGTTTTCTTTAACAGAATAGACTATTCTGTTATCAAAATTTTAGTCGAAGAATAACTTCATCCCTAAACTTTCAAAATAGTTGTTTCAACCCTCAACCTTTTTCAATTTAGTCCTTCATTCTACATGTCTTGCCACATTATAGGCATGCCATATATTGGTTCACACATACTTACAGATAACACAACAAAATTTAACTTGTGTCTACATAATTTTTTCCAAAAAGATATTTTATACATGTATATAAATATGTTCGGATCAGCTCCCTTAAAAATTGTACATCATTTAGTTTCATCAAGGTGAAACTTTTATAGTGATCAAATTTATACAAATATTGATTTTTATGAAACATAACTGACTAGATGTGACAACGTGTGCCAAACATAACATGCCACATAGGATAAATAATTAAATTGTAATGGATAGAGAAGTTTGATGGTCAAAATTAAATATTTCATATATTTGTTGTAACACCCTAAAATTTACTTCTAAAACTGTTCACAATAGTTATATAATTTTTGGAGTCAAAAGGAATTAATTTTGCAATGTTTAAAACACACCATAGGCTTTAATTTAAATTGTTGCATTCATGCCGGTGCATATTTTATTTTTGTATGTTTGTGTTTGAGTTTATGAAGCTCCCATAATTTTTTCAGATTTTTCTGAGTTTTTTATCTATTTTATATGAATTTATTTCAATTTTTGGACGTCAAAAACTCATTTCCCCTTTTATATTATTCCTTTTTCTTTCTTTTCATTCTTTTTCTACCCAATATGGGCCGTCGGCCCGTTCTACCCCACACCGGTCCAATTTCCTTTTCCTCTCCTTTTTCCCCGCTGGCCCATTTTCTCTTTTCCCTCTTCCCTCTCTCCTTTCGGCCCGTTACCGGCCCATTTTTTCTTTTTCTTTTCTCTTTTCCTTTTCTCTCACCGACAGGCGGGGCCCGCCCGTCATCCCCTTCCTCTCGCCATTGACAACCCGGACGAGGCCGACTCGGCCTCGTCCCTCGGTCCGTGTTTCCTTTTTAACTCCACAAATCCCAACCCCAGAACCCTAGCCGCTCTTTTTGCTCTTCGCCCTGCGCACCCACGTGCTCCGCCGCCGCATCGCTCTATATCACTGCGCCGTCGCCGATCTCCTTCTCCTTTGCCGCTCAACTCTTTTGGGTAAGCCAGGTAGTTCCCTCGTCGCCCCCCAGTTCGAACCCCCTCCGTTTTGCCCTGATTCTGCGCCTGGACAAGCTCCACAGCGACCGCCGGAGCTCCTCCGCTGCGCTTCATCGTCGCCGGCCACGCCGCTGCTCGTTCGCCGTCCAAGACTCCCCCCTCCTTTAGTTTCCCTGCGTCACCCTCGTGTCGTAGAGCCCTTCGGCGCTATTTTTCATGCACCGTGGCACCGGTTTGTTGCGTCGCCAGCGAGCCCCCGCCGCATGGGCGCGCAGCGCCGCCTCGCGCTGGCATCCTGCTGCCGCCGGTGCCCCAGTTTCGATTCGGGCCATCGGATCTCAATCCGACGGCTAGAAACAAATCTAACCCGAAGTCAACAGGGAGTCAACCTTGCCACTTTTGCACTTAAACCCTTCTATTTTCCCCAAATAAACCAGTAGTCCATGTTTATTCAAAAGTATTTCTGTTTTAATCCTTTTATTTGCAGAAAACCCCCTGAGCTTTTCTAATTTAGAACTCGCCGTCCTAATTCAATGTTTTATACGTTAGCCCTTAGGTTTTTATACAATTTATGTCTTAGTCCCCGATTTCTTCCTATTAAACCCTTTTCAACAGGTTTTCACGCAAATAAGCCCCTGCAGAGCCATTTTAGCATAACTTTACCGTTTTAACTCCATTTTAAGCATTCTTGGTACCTTTTGATCATTGTAACGCGTAGAACCTATTTTTAAGTGTTTTATCTATGTTTTTCATTGATTGGTGTATTTTTGTAATTTATTTCTATTGTTTGCTTGTATGTGCTCGTGCTGCTTGGCGTGTTCGTGATGATTAGACGGAGAGCCGTTCGAGAACCTTCAAGATCAAGATTTTGAAGACTTTGAGCAGCAGCAAGTGAACGAGGAAGGCAAGTATATTATTTGATCATATTTTATCCTACTCACATTCACTTTATGCTTGCATACATTAAATTGATTGGGTACATATTATTTCAATTGTTATCCATGTCCTTGAATAGCCGGGTTTTCTCTTATGAAAGCTTTTGGGTAGTTTGCTTAGCCGCTGAACAATGGTTATGGGTGGTTGATGAAAGCTTTATACTTGCCACATGGTTTACACTCTGATGAATATTATGATACTTTGATAATGATGATTAAAATCAACCATGGCGAATCACCCGGGAAAATAGCGCAACCACAAGAACTACATGACTCTGGCCTTGGCTGATTAATTAGATTTCTCTAGCTTGTTAGTAGCTTACAGAAAGGCGCAAAGGGGGGTCTGGGTTCAAGAGGGGTACTCGGCCTTGAAAGGATCTCGATGTCGCCTAGAGGGGGGGTGAATAGGCGTGACCTAAAAATTACAACTAAAGCAGTGGATTAAAACTCACTGCCAGTCAAAACCGGTGCCTTTGCAAAACTGATGCCACCGGTTTTACTCTGAGCAGTGAACCACTGAACCCCTCAAAACCAAAAGTGAGGCTAAAGAACTCAGTTGTGAACCAAACTTGGAGATGATGATCAGAGTGACTTCCTTGCCTATATCTCCAAGTACCTGCACTCAAAAAGCATATACAACACAAACAAGCAACTTCACAAAATTTACAAGTAAGAGCAAGAAGACATAAGATTTGTTTCACCAAAGTTCGGTCCCACTGAATGTGCTACACAAGCACACGCTACACAAGCACAGTGGTTCCTACTCTCCATTGAGGAATTCCCGTTGAGTCCGAGTCTATTTCAACTCCCTCTCGTGGGCCGCAATCTCTTTCAATCGCGTTCCTCACTTCACTAGCTGACTTCTTCCTTTGCGGAGGCGAAGCGCAACCTGCACAAACTTTTCAAGGCTCACCACAACCTTGGGAGCTCTCGCACAATGCCTAGCCGTCTAGAAGGATCACCACCAAGAGTAACAAATGCTTCACACGAGCTCAATGACGTCCAACAGTGCTCAAGGTGTTTGATTTCTCTCAGATCTGCTCACAAAGGTTTCTCTCTACTACCCAACTCAAGGAATCACACAAGATCAAGCTACCTCACAAAGAGGGGGAGAGCTAAAATGAGCTTTGGCTTGGTTTAGAACAGCGTGGAATAACAGCAATAACCTCAGAACCAGCAGCCAGCCACGGTGGGGGACCAAGGCCTTAAATACCCATTCCCCCAAAAAAACTAGCTGTTGCAACCCAGAGAAATCTGGTGCCACCGGTTTACCGAAACAGGTGTCACCGAGATTTCAAACAAAATAGTCGTTGGCTCAGCTGACACAAAACCGGTGCCACCGGGTTTGCCTCTGTCAAACCCGAGTTACGTGTTTGTGTGGCTTTTGTGTCTCTCATCAACTCTCTTGGGTTACATGAGCACTGAGACATAATCAAGATTCCTTGTGATGCATCCCTCTTGATAGTACGACATTCCTAAATTCAAGATCAAATATAAAAACAATATCATGCACTTGAGTTTCATCAATAAGAACCATGCCATACTCTGTCAATATGTCCATCTTGAGAGTTGCATCCATCTTTGTCTCTTTAGAAATGAGCACTTCAACCTTGAGCTAGTGACTTGAACCTTTGTCTTTAAATGAAATCCACTTCTAGTTCAACTCACTATGTAATTCTTGGAATGATTGACACTTGCTTATATGAGCACCATACATGACCAATATTCATCAAGTTGAATCCAAAGAAAGTTTCTTCACCCTAGCATTGGTTCCTCGGCACAAACCAATTGCCCTTCTCCAAGCTTAGTTCCTCGAAACACTATCCCGAATTCCAACTCTTCATACTTGCGTCACATAGAGCTCCATCAAAGCTTGTATCACATTTAAATCAACTATGAAAACCATTTCATCCAA
This sequence comes from Panicum virgatum, assembly GCF_016808335.1. NCBI lineage: Eukaryota > Viridiplantae > Streptophyta > Magnoliopsida > Poales > Poaceae > Panicum > Panicum virgatum. Next base: position 12,321,613 of record NC_053146.1, read on the forward strand.
TATTCCTCATCACTAGCAAGCTCAACCAATTTGAGACCATACATATGCAACAAACCATGTCTTATTCTCACATGCTTTGCTTACTTTCCTTGTACAACTTTGCTTTCATAAATAATTTCATAGCAACTATACAATCCTCTGAAATCTTAAAGCCAACATATCTCTCAATAATTATTTGCTCAATGATAGTTCTCATTTTGCTTGTAATACATCTCAATCGTGTCATATGGAATCACAACCTTGATCTTTTCAACACATGAGTTTCATATATAAATAACCATAAAAAGATTACTTTGATATTTGACAATCTCCATAAAACCTGCTCACATGCTTGAACCAAATTATTAGTCCTTTAATCATGTTGTCATACAATACACCAAAACCCACTAGGGGCCTAAATGTTCTTTCAGGCCTGCCAAAGGGGTTTGGTACGCTTATGAGGTACGCTCGCTTTGGGAGAGAGTGCACCCGCCAAGCTGCTGAAACCTCAGTGGGTTACTACTGGTTAAGGAGTCTTTGTAAAGGCCTCGTAGTGAATCCCTGCCACTCACCAAAGAAAGTGTTTAAGGGCCTTGCACACCCGGACATCAAGGGAGACACGACTTGTGGGTAAAATGTGCAACCCCTGCAGAGTGAAATCTGGTATATTAGCCGTGCTCACGGTCAAGAGCGGCTCGGACCCTCGCATGTCTACTTAATTGAAATCATTGCTTAATTCAAATGCTCAATTGTTTCAAGGCTTATTTATTTTGTTTCAGTTATTAATTTTTTTTTCATAAATGTGGGTTTGGATTCATTTAAGTAGTAATGCTAGTTTAATCAACTGTTTAATTAAAATGGTTACTACTTATTCAACCAGCCTTATTCTTTGATTTAGCCTTGCATGTCATTTATTTTTCCAATAAACTTGCTGAGTACGTCATGTGCTCACACTTGCTATAGCAACACTGCTCAGAACAAGATCAGTTTGAGGACTTCCCATAGGACATCCAGGATTTCTAGGTGTACGTTCCCCCAGTCAGCTACTTGTGGAGTTGGATGATCTGCTGCTAGAATAAATGCGAACTGAAACACTTATTATTTATGTTATGACATTCGACTTGGTTTGTAATAATTAACTTTGGTACTTTATGGCATTGCTTCTGTTATCCACTATTATCGTCATATGTGTGTAATTTGATCATGGCACACATATGATTTATTGCTTGGTTTATTCCTTCAAAATCGAACGTGACATTTGTCCGGTCCCTCTTAAATTTTCACTCCAGTTCTGCCACTGCCCATGGCGTACGCTGAGCTAAGACTTCTCGACCTCCACCACAAAATTGTGTAGTTCATCAAGGATGCTAAACAAGCGCATGAACAGCACGACGGCGCTGCAGTCAAATGGTATGATGAGGGCACACTAATCGGATGACATATGCTCTTAGCTAATGCTGATGGATCTGCTAACTGAACAATGAAGCACAGAATGGAAAAAAAAAGAACCCACAATGAAACATAGGAATGACCAACCATACAAAGTAAATTTGAGGAACTAAAATTTGGGGTTATGCATGTTTGTATATTTGAATATATAAGAACCCAGATTTGCTCCTAGCTTGCTTTAAACATCGGTCCTCGTTTATATTTACAGCAGCACATCTAGTTGCCTAGTCTCCTGGTAGCAAGCAAAATCTGTTTGGGCCTTGGTGCTTCTGTGCTTTTGAATATCTGATGAGTACACAACAAGAACAAGCTTTTTTCCCTAAGCAAGTTGGGGTAGGCTTGGTGATATATGCACATTATGTGATGGAAAGTGAAATAACGGCCCATCCAGCATGCTAAACAAGCATGAACAGTACAGCGTGGCAGGAGCTGAATGGCACGAACGAGCGTAGCAGGAGCTGAATGGCACGAACGGCACACTAATCAGATGACACATGACGTTAAGTTAGCTAATGATGAGGGATCTAATCGAGAATAGTTTTTTTTATAGGAAAACTAGGGCACCACCACGGGGGGATGCCTGAACTTTTATTGCATTATAAAGACATAATTACAGAAGGTATTACAAGGAGCCACAGGGGCTCAAAGAACAGGAACGAAAACACAAGGATTCTAATGCTATACAGGGAAAAAGCTACTCCAAGCTACAAGCTTCAGATTATCGACAGAAGAGGGACATCTATTTGCCCAAAGAGCGAGATCTTCACTACATCTTCTTGATATCTTGATATTTTCTTCATCCATATGCCGGAACACCTTAGCATTTCTACACTTCCAGATATTCCAAAGAACACAAGTGATAACCGTGCTACTAATTCTACGGTTGTTTTCTTGAAAAGGGTCTATTGCCCACAGTTGATCAACACACATGGCATCTCGAAGGGATGAAAGATCTAGGCCGATGAAGGACCAAAAGCTTTTGCTGCAAGAACAATCAATGAATAGATGGAAGCAGTCCTCATCCAAGGAGCAAAACGGACAAACTTTATCACTTTGCATATGGCAATGGAAAATCCTAGCTTTTGTTCTCAGTCTGCCTTTATCTAACAACCAGAGAAAGAACTTGCATTTTGGTGGGGAGTAGTTACACCAGATATTAGGGGCAAAAACATCATCCGGGTGGGCTTGGAAAGTGACGAGATAATGATCTTCGGAAGTGGGAGGTTTATTACTATTTCGGGAGAGTCTAGTGTCATTAGTAGATACGTTGAGCTCAACGGATGGCATTAGTGCGGTCAGTTCCTGAAACTCGGAGGCAGCGGCATGGGTCAATCGGGGCTGTAGGGAGAGTTGTAGGTCAAATCGAGAAAAGTGTGCGTCCTATAAATATATTCCCTCTGTCCCTCTATAAGTGTGGCTCGGGAAGTGTGTTTTCCTCGCAAACACGCTTCCTGAGTGACACTTATAAAGGGATGGCGGGAGTAATTGGAAGTTCCGAGCATATTATAGCTCCCTGTTTGAGCACACACAAAAAAAGCAATAGCAGAAGAATCGAAGTTCATCTAAATGAGATGTTGGGGGCAAACACAATGAGAGTGTGTCATGTGGCATATTATGATGAGGCAGGCTCCACAAACATTTGAACCACTACTGGAAAAACGCACATTCGTCCGCGGCCGTTAGTACCGGTCACTGTTTCGGCCGGTACTAACGTGCAAATTTAGTACCGGGTCAAAGAAACAGTGCCCATGAGAGCCGATTAGTACCGGCTGGTGGCTCCGGCCGGCACTAAAGTGCGCCACCGACAGCCCCCGACAGCCGCCTGCAACGGCTAGTGACAATTTAGTACCGGCTGGAGCCACCAGCCGGTACTAAATTGGCGTCAGGAAACTTAGTACCGGCTGGTGGCTCCAGCCGGTACTAAATGGGGAGCTTTAGTACCGGCTGTAGCCACCACTCGGTACTAATGCTCCCACTATAAATTGGGGCTTCTTCCTCCCCGAGCCGAGCCAGCGCCCATTTCACCAGAGAGCTAGCTCGAGCTCGGTTTCTTCTCTCATATTAGAGTTGCGCCGCCATTATTTGATCCATTTTTTGTGTGATTTGGACTCATTCAAGTGCGCCAAAGGTTTGCAACTTCATCCTCTCTTTATTGATAGTCTTTATTCTTCGTTTTATGCTCTATAGTTAGAGAAATTTGTGACTTTTAGAAATAGTGAGGATGAGTATTATTTCTTTGATTTATGCAATGATTTGAGATATATAGAACCGATGACTTGACTGTGGGAGTAGGTTTATTGGCTAGGTTGAATATGAAAAATTTATAGACATATTTTTCAATCATTTTCTATATATTACAAATGACCGTAGCACATTTTTTATTTTTAGATTCAGATGAGTATGTGGATAGTAGAAATTTTTAGAATGAGTGTAGACAAAAGATGTGATTGTAGTAGATATAACCATAATGTGGATAGTTAATTTTTTTTATAATGAACTAACGAAAGAATTATAATAGATTTTTTTATTATGAATTGATTATTTTGACACTCTAGTGATGTATTTATTCAGGCTCACATTGAAACTATCTATAAGCTAAAAAAATCTTTATTTCGAAACAAGTATACGTTGTTAATCTCCATCCAATAGTGATGACACTACCTTTCGGCGAAACACTATGCGCTATATGGACGTCGCGAATCGGTTTGTCGCATCACCAGCCGATTGATACGAAGACAGCATTTGACGCAGTCAGCGTGGCCGTTGTTGCACTGAGAGCATATCAACGAGCACGCTGCATGTGCCTAGTGTTGTGTTTCTATTAACCGGAAATGTTGGTGCTGCGACTGGCCGATTGGTGACATCTTTGTACCGCACCGTGTCCCCTCGAAAGGCATTGTCATCACCGCAGGGTCGAGGTTACCGACATATGCATTTTCCGAAATAAAGTTTTTTTTCTTCTAAATGGTTTCTTGATATTAAAAAGAGTGTTCTCCTGGAACTGAAGGGTGTCAAAATAATTAGGAGTTATAGAGATTTATTTCAATTAATTAGAGATTTCTCTCAATTAATTTATTCAGGTTTTTTTGATTGAGAATTAATGTGATTTTGCATTATTCAAGTGGCATGGTTAATTAGTTTGGTATTTGTTATGTATTTAGTTGCATTATTTTGGCACTCTAATGATGTATTTATTCGGACTCATATGGAAACCATGGAGAAGTTTAAAAAATATATGTTTCGGATCATGAATATGTCGTTAACTTTGATCCTGCAGTGAAAACACTGTTATTCGATGCTAGCATCGATATCCACGATACGGTGCGGTATATATGAGGACGCGATGAAGGAGTACGATCTTGGTCTCAATTATGAAATCAACACCTTTTGAGCCAGTTAAGAATGAAATTATCCGGACCAAGGCCGTACTCCTTCATCTGGTCCTATTGTACCGCACTGTGTCGTGGATGTCAATAGTAGCCCCGAATGTCAGTGTTATCACTGCAGGGTCAAGGTTGACGACATAGACATGTTTCGAAATAAATATTTTTTCTTCTCGATGGTTTTAGAGAAAGTGTGCCCGAAACAAAGCCGCGAACATTGATTGTGCATCCCTTATGGCGTGGAACGACGTGTTCGCGTTGAACTGAAGAGTGTCAAAATAATTATAGTTTATAATTTATGTTTTCATTTTAATTCTAATAATTTGTTCATATTTTTTTCAATTTTTTTCAAGTGGCATGGTTAATTAGTTTGGTATTTGTTATGCATTTAGTTGCATTATTTTGTCACTCTAATGATGTATTTATTGGGGCTCATATTGAAACCATCGAGAAGTTTAAAAAATGTATTTTTCGGATCATAAATATGTCGTTAACATTGATCCTTCGGTGAAAACTCTGCTATTTGGGGCTAGCATCGATATCCACGATGCGGTGCGGTATATATGAGGACGTGATGAAGGAGTACGGTCTTGGTCCCAATAATGAAATCCTTCATCGGGTCCTATTGTACCGCACTGTGTCGTGGATGTCAATACTAGCCCCGAATGTCAATGTCATCACTGCAGGGTCAAGGTTAACGACATAGACATGTTTCGAAACAAACATTTTTTCTTCTCGATGGTTTTAGAGAAAGTGAGCCTGAAACAAAGCCGCGAACATTGATTGCGCATCCCTTATGGCGTGGAACGATATGTTCGCATTGAACTGAAGAGTGTCAAAATAATTATGGTTTACAATTTATGTTTTCATTTTAAGAAAGCTTGAGTTCCGCTCTGCAGAGCGTGTTAGTCTTGTTAGCGGTCGTATTCGTCGTTTGATTAAGAAAGTTTTTTATATATTCTCCCTTGGCAAAGAAAGCCGTAAATTTTGTCGTGAATTTAATGTCGAGTTGCATGGTACTGATGATGATCGTGAGTTGATGGCTCTATATAATGCAAGACGTGAAGAGTCGGGGCTGGCGGAATATGACCATTCTGTGTCAAGACTTCGCGTGGCAGTTCACGAGGCATTGGTCCAAAGATCTCATGATGAGTAGTTTGTATTACGTAGCTAGCATGTAGTGTAATGTATATATTAATTTGGACTTCTATTTATCATGTTCTATAATTTAAGCATGTAGTGTAATGTATATGTTAATTTGGACTTCTATTAATTTTGTATTTCAATGTTAAATTCGCAAAAATGGCTTTTGTATTTCATTATGTTATGTGCCAATTTAAATGATATGAATACAAGTAAAATAATATTGTTACTTAATTCAAAAATGTAGATCGATGGACCGACAATGGATGTACGACGACCGGTGCACCATGGCGTGGATTAATGGTCTAAAGTCTTTTCTCGATGCGGCGGAGGCCCACAAGTCATCGAAAAGTTTTATGTGTTGTCCGTGCCGCGTTTGCCAAAATAAAAAGGAATACTCTAAGAGGAGCACTCTACACGTCCACATTTATGAAAAGGGTTTCATGGATAACTATACTCTTTGGACGGAAGGACTCTTTATAGTCCCGGTTGGTGGGTTCAACCAGGACTAAAGAGCCAAACTATTTAGTTCTGGTTGGTAACACCACCGGACTAAAGGGGGTTCCACAGATTGTTTTAAAAGGATAGCATTCCAACTAGTGTCACGTGTGTTGTGTAGGCGGGATGGTAAGGAACATATACGTGAGCCAAAAGGTCACGAGTTCAACTCCTGGACGCGGAGTAAATATTCTTGCATTGCCTAGATCCTTTAGTCCCGATTGTACGAACTGAGAGTAATAATTTGGGTATTTTGTCCCAAATTTGTAGTAAATATTTTTGCATTGCCTAGATCCTTTAGTTTTTGCATTGTCTAGATCCTTTAGTCCTGAATTGTGGGAACCGAGACTAATAATTTGGGTCTTTTGTCCCAAGTTCGTAGTCCGGTTTGCATTGCCTAGATCCTTTAGTCCCGATTGTACGAATCGAGACTAATAATCTGGGTCTTTTGTCCCAAATTCGTAGTTCTGGTTCCAAAATCGGGATAAACGGGGGTTTTGAACCGGAATAGAAAAGGAGTTTATGTACTAGTGGTGGACACTACTAGCAGCACTCCTCCTTGCTCAACTCCACACGAGAAGCTGTGAGCACTACCAACCGCCTCTCTCAGATCATGAGAATCAGTTAGAATTTATTCACCCATTTCGGCCCACGGGTGGGAAGCCTGAAAAAAGAACCCCGCACGGCCGCACCCCGCTCCTGCCAATTAAATCTCGATTCCATCCGTTGCCCTCCTGTATCTTTATATTCTCCGCTACGTCCCTCTCCATATGCTCTCAGTAGCCACCTCATTTATGCAAAAGGTTTTCCTTAACTGACTTTCACCCCCCCCCCCCCCCCATTCTATGTGTGGTTGTCGCTAGATGGAGTGACTGCTCTCATTCGTGGAGGGCGTGGAGGGCCTTTGTGTTGCAAAACTTGTTTTTTAGAATAAGCACCAAATATGATCTTTTGTGGTGGCTTTGGAAAACAAGCTGGTACCTACCTGTGCGTGCATGTATACAAAGATTCAAAAAAAAATTTAAAAACAATAATGGGCTAGTGAAAAACATGATATGATGAAAATGAAACTAAAGGTTTGTGATGAAAGAAGCATGACTGCATGAAGGGCACAGCACTCAAATGGTATGAGTGGCACGGGCATAACGGCTACCTGACAAGTGAAGTACGCTGTGCATATACATATGCGAACCAGGGAGGGGGAAAGCTATTCATCGCGCGCGCGGGTAGCAGCGGAGCTGTCGCAGAAGAGGGGAGCTCCCTGTTCATCTTCCCCGGCGAGCTCCGGCCAGGGTTCGGGCCCTTCGGGGTTCCAGGTTGCCGGGTCCTGTGGCCTCCGGCGGCCTTAGAAGAAGGAGGAGGGGGGGTAGGGAAGCCCGGCGGTGGAGGCGGGTTGTGGGCGGCAGCGGTCGGCGGCGGGGACGCCGCCGCCGGGGGCGGCGGGGAGACATGCGGTGGGCCAGGCACCGGGCGGGGGAGCGCGGGTCCGAGCTGATTAGTGTCGGCGGCGGCGGAGGGCAGCGGCGGAGGCGCCGGCGGCGGCGCCGGAGCCGTGGGAGGCGGGGGAAGGCGGGGGCGCGGCGCCGGGAGCCTCTGCGACGTATCGACGGCAAATCGCATAAAGCGATGAATAGACACCCCCACCAGGGAGTGTGGGTGTGGCGCGCAGGACGTGAGGAGGGGTCCAGCCAGCCCGGAGGGGCACATGTGTGGGTGTGGCAATGGTAGCGAGCGAGTAGGAGCCAGGGTTTCATTTATCAACCGGACCGGCCAAATCGCCGGGGTCCGGTACTGGTATACCAGTCCGGTTTGGCCGGAAACCGGTCGGTACCGGTGGAATTCAAATTTGAATTCAAAAAACTTAGTTCAACCGGTTCGTACCGGTATACCGGCCGGTTTGAATTCAAATCCAAATTTAAAATCGCATGTGCAACCGGTTTGGAACGGTATACCGGCCGGTTTGACCGGTTTACCGGCCGGTTTGACCAGTTTACCAAGTGAGCCTTAATGGGTCGTCTCATTTTTTTTCCTTTTCTTTTTTGGTTTAACTTTAAATGCCCGAAAAGTATGTTAAACGAACGAATTTTTGAGAAAATTTGACACCATTAGATTCCTCGCACCTTGAAGTATTTTTAGGAATTTTTTTGGGAATTTTTCATTTTTTTAATTCAAATTTAAATTTTGAATTTGGACGGGTTTGGTACCGGCCAAACCGGAACCGGACCAGACCGGTTTGACCGGTAACCGGTCTCGTACATGGTTGGGTTGGCGGTGTAGATGAGCAGCCTCTTCTATCCTTCTCTAAATCTCTCATCTCATCATATCTGTCTACCCCTGATCTGAGTTTGGATGGAAGATAAAAGGCCGCAACAGAGCTTAGCTTCGGATGAATTTTTTTAGAAAAAGGGTTGAATTTGGTATTGAATTTGTACACAATCAAGTCAAGCAATAGGAATGACCAAATTTTGGCTTTGAGACAACAGATTTCACACGCTGGGCCAGGGGAGTGCACCGAGCAAGGGTGGAATATGGGCTGAGATCGAAAGTAAAGTCCGTCTGCTGGGCCCAAGGTGCATTTGCGTTTGGTGATTGTGTGCGCATTAATATGATGAAACTGAGATCGTTCATCCAGGATGCTAACTCCTTGTTTATGCAAAATTCAAAATTCCAAAATTATCATATTGAATGAGAATTTTACATGTATGGAATATTAAATCTAAAAAAATAAAAACTAATTGCATAGTTTGCTTATAAATTACGAGACGAATCTAATGAGCTTAATTAGATCATGATTAGATATTAAATTGCTACCGTCATTGCTACAGTATCATATGCTAATGACTAATTACTTAGCCTCATTAGATTCATCTCGCGATTTACGGACGGAATCTGCAATTAATTTTATAAATAGTCTATATTTAATATTTCAGATGTGAAAAGATTTCCTTTCAAAAAGTTTAGAGGTGTATCTAAACGAGGGCTAAACAAGCATGAACACCACGAACGTTGCAACAGACAAATGGCATGAACGGCACACTAATCAGATGACACATGACCTCAGTTAGCTGATGCTGAGGGATCTACTAGCATGAGATGTGAACTCCCCTATAAATATAAGCGGAAGTCCGGAGGGGAGAGTCGCATAGACATTAGCAATTGCAGAAGAAATTGAACCAAAGTTCACCTCAATGGGATTTTGGGGAAAAACAAATGGAGTGTCTACTATATGGTAGCTTACGGATTGAGGCAGCCTCCACTTACATGTCAACCGTACCGAGCTAGTCTACCGTTGGCAATTTTTGGCAAAAGTGGAGCTAGTCTACCGTTGGCAATTTTTGGCAAAAGTGGTGGGGTGGGATTTAAGCTCAGGATCTCTTGTCTTCACGTGTATCTTTTTTACCATCTCGCCTACACATCACTTTTGATGGGAAGTTAGATATTTTTCTTTTGAAGTAACTGTTGTCGGTCAAAACCCACAGGCGAGTAGCGACAGGCAACACGAAGAACCGGGAGGTCGCCGGGGCGCTGGCAGGCACTGCTCCCTTGTCAACGGCCCGCAATTCCAGCACACGCCGCGGCTTCTGAAAAAGCAAGGCGTGCCACCTGACCTATACCCGATCAGGAAGGTGCGAACGTGCTTGCAACGATTTGCCTGCATACACAAACACGTGGAAACATAAGTCCAAGCCGTGGTCGGCTCCCCGGGACGACTCTTGCATTGGCTTTAAATAGCCGATCAAGTCCCGGTGTCAGATTGGATCTGTTTACATCCGGATATTTGATGAATAAAGCAAATAACTGTAAAGCTGCTTCAATTAAATCTAGTTAATCTAATCCACGACGGTAAAAGCTTCACTGCTAGATCGGAACATCCTACACGTAATTAGGCCTAATGAACGCAATAAATAACTAAGCCCTAACCAGAATAGAGGCCTAAGAATAAGCTAAAGCCGATTCCCGGATCAATTCACTATTAAGACTAAGGCAAAGCATCTAATACGCCACCGGATCATCCAATCCGTTTGCAAGGCCTAACCTAACAGATATTACGCCAACTCTTATGTACAAGAGCAAACTGTAACAGATTGGATCTACTAGATGGAAAAGAAGCAGGGTGTTGTTTCCATGCAACTAACTCTACGCAACAAGAATTAGCATAAAATTGAAACATGACTGCACAGAAACAACATGATATTCGTAGATGGTAAGCAACAAAAGCACAATAGATCTACTAAAAGTCATGCTACGACATCAGGATAACTAGCATTACTCGCCATAAAAAATGCTTCAGTACGAGTAATACCAAAGTAAAAGCAAGAACAACGCTGCCCTGATCACAAGAAACGATCAGGGCAGCATGGCGCTTACTTGGATGAAACCCTAAGAATTAGGGGTGGCGGTGCGCCGAGAGTTGTTGTTTGCAAACGTGATGACGTTCTCTCTCTTACGAATAACATAGGGTACATATTTATAGTCCGGAGACTTGAAAAACAATCTAAACTAATGTGTCCATATCGGACTCTATCTCTAACTCAATCTGAACTAAATCTAAAGATACACGGCCCACATGGCCCAAATGCTCACGCAGGAGCCGATTCGTAAGCCTCCTTCAATTTCTCCATTAAGCCCAACTCACTTACGGCCCATTAATTAACCTTGTTAATTTATGGCGATAACACATGCCCCCCTGGTTTTGGCAATGATAATTCCAAAACCACTCCGTCGCTTCATCTTCCCGTTAATGCTCATTAAAACACACTGCAACCACCAAGGAAGACGCAACATCTCTGTAACTGGCTCCTCGTAGAATGTGAAACTGCCGATCCGTCTTCCATCTTTTACCATTTAATCTCATCCCGGATCGGCTCTCTTCACAGCAAACTCATCTTCCTCCCAAAGCCAAGTAGCACAGAAAAAACCCCAACCTTCAGTAGCCAGTAGCCATGGCGATCTCCTCCTCCTCCGGCTCCAACTCCATCGGCCACTCTTCTTCTTCCCCTCCTTCTTCCCCTTCTTCTTCAAACCTTTCTGCCTCCTCCCTTGACTCCATTCCAGTGAGTCGGGAGCCGACGCCGGAGTACAACCCAGTGGCGGCGTACGAGGCGCTCACCCCTATGCATTGGGATGCAGAGGAGTTTGACTTCGGGATCGCCTCCGAAGACGACGAGCCCCAGACCGATGGTGAAGACCTCCAACTCCTGTTCCAGGAGCAGTTGGAGAGCAGCAGCGAAGAAGACTCTACCTCGGATGGAGCCGATTCCTCCTCGGAAGAGGAGATCGGCTCCCCTTCCAACGACGACGAGCCGATGGGCGGAAAGCCCTTCCGGTTCCTCGGGTCCTTCGAGGAGGACAGCGAGGAAGAGAGCGGCTGCGGCGCCGGCTGGAGCGACGATGTCGAGACGGACGGCGGCGGCAGCGCCTTCGACGGCGCTAGCGACGACGACGACGACAGCGACGGCGGGGATGCGCCGGCCCGAAGCCACAAGCGTCGTAGGTACTAGGTACCTACGAGCAGTAGGTGTAGGTGGTAGAGTAGAAGTAAGACTGTAAAGCCGAAGGAATTATCCTTTGTCAAATCGGCTTCTCGCTTGTAAAAATCCAATCTTTAATGAAGTTTTTTTTCTTCATCTTATTTGTTCGGATCTCACCCAAAAAAAGCCGATGGCATCGCATCAGGCTTTACTAATGTCCAAGAGCCGACGGAATTCAAAATTGGAAGCAATCCATATAAGAACAGAACACCACTTCCACTATGAATCTGACTCGTAATAGACACTCCATGTCCGAGCATAATTCGAGAACCCCGCTCCATAAATTCAAGCAAAACTCAAAAATTCGAGCAAAACTCGAAAAATCATCCATAATTCGAACCAAAATCCACAAAACAACCAAACCCTAAATCAGCATATCTGAACCATGGCGAATTCTACAGCTCAGACGACAAAGTCTGCAACCGATGATGCGGCAATCTGCGGCCTAAAGGTAATATTCAGCTTGCCCTTCTAACTTTCTTCAGCTTGATGAACCTCCAACAAATTAAACTCTGAAATATGACACCACATGTAAATTTCTGAATCTCTGAACTTCAGGTGTCAGATATTCTTCTGCCGCATCCTTCCAATCCCAAATCCTTTTGTCTTGGCCCACGAACTTATGAAAATCCTACAGATTTAATCTCCTGTGAAGCAAATAGGATTCCTTTCGTGAGTCAAAACATTGATTTGAACCTCTGGGCCGACTGCTTAAGAGCCTGGCCTAACCCTCCTGAGAGCTGGACTACATGGTATAGCAGAGTAGGAAAAACTTATATGCCCTTGTGGCAAGAATTGAACATAGCCGATGCACTTAGCTTATCGTTATCACCCCTTGACAAAGATGAGAATCTTCTGAAAACCATCGGCTATTTTTGGTCTGATGCCCTGAACTGTTTCTTCTTTGGCCACAGTCCCATGACCCCTACTCTGCTAGATGTCACCATGATCACTGGCCTAGACATTGGATCTCCTAATCCTGCTGCCCACAAAATGGCAGAAGTCCCCTTTAAGCTTTCATCCAAGGCAAACTGCACAAACTGGGCACTTATATGAACCAGCACATGAAAACAAAAGGTCCAGTGACTGAAAAGGAATACACAGCCTTTTTAAATCTTTGGTTAGAACATTTCATCTTCTGTGGTCCTTCCTTTGCTCCAACTAAGAATTACCTTCCTTTGGCCTACCACCTGGCCCATGGCAACCGCACCGGTCTAGGCAAACTTTTCCTTGGAGAAACATACAGATGTCTCCACCTGATGACCACCAATTTGCTCAACTAAAGAAAACTCAGAACTGGAGGCCCTTGGTGGTTTATTTAGTTATGGGCACAACTTTACTTTCAGCATCAGATCCCAAACTTTCAAAGCCTAACCAAGAACTCCTTTCCCGATGAAAACGGCAAGCTAATTAGATGCACTAGCTATGGCCAAGCCTTATTCAGCCTCCCTGGCAGCAAACTGGTTCAGAGTTTTCTACAAAGGACTAGACAATCCACTCTATTTTCCATTCACTGAATATGAAGCTTTTGAGAACCCGACTGCCTTTAGACTGGATAGTTTTGCCGATGACGAAAGCACTCGGCATCTATATTCCCTGATGATTCGACCTGGCTTTCTCCCTGTTGGCATGAGTACTTCCAATAGAATTATCAAACCAGTCTATGAAACCTATCAACCAGTCATAGCAGCTCGGCAATTTGGCTTAGGACAAGTCCCTCCCCAATTCCATATTAACCACTTGGTGGAGAGTAGAGCTGATCTGTCCTTCACTTCCTCATCAATCGGCTTTAACACTTGGTGGGAAATGTGAAAAACTCACAATTTCAGAAGAGCTTTAGGCCCTCTACTGCAGCAAATTGATCTTGAATATGCAATCCCCGAGGAAGAGGTACTGAATCCGTGATTTTATTCTTTCTAAATCATCTATCCCTTTCTCTTGGCTAATCCTTACTCACTTTGCTTATAGCAACAAGATGGTCCAGAACCTGCAGCCAATAACGGGGAACCATTCCACTTTCTTTCAACTGCTCCTGATGTCCTCTTTTGCAAGGGATCTCCATCAATGAAGAAAGTAATAATGGTTGCTCAGCCAGACTTACTCCAGTCGGCTTATAAACGAAGACAAACATCTGCAAGTGCTGCCCCCCGAGTCCCAACTAAGAAAAGGAAGATGATCACAAGGCGAGTCATCAAGAAATCAGCACAAGCCTCCCCGAGTCCATCAGAGTCTAACACCAACCAAGTAATTCATTTTCCCGAAACCTCATCCTTATGGCATACATATGTATTCTGGTTGACTGTAATTCTATTCCCAGGACGCAGCTGAAGATAACCTTAATACTAGTAGCTCAGTACAACACGAAGTCATCATTCATGAAGCTGACACTGGAGCAACTGAAACTTCCAATGCTCTGACGGATGTGCATGATGAACAGGCTGACATAATCGAAGCCCCTGTTCTCACCTCCAAACCAACTGGATCGGCTACACTTGAACCGATCATCACTTCTTGTTCAGCACAGGTAACTTTATGAGCCGATTTTAAATCAGCTAATTACCCCATTAATGCACTTCGCTCCCAACTAATCTTCATCATATCGGCAGGGCTTCAATATTTCAGACCTGCTCTCCTTTGATCCAGCATCAATGGGTCTGAATGCACCGAATGCAGAAGTGCAACCACCACAACAGCCGATTACAATTACAAATCAGCTTCAGAATATCAAACGTCTGCTCTCTGCTCCAATTACTGCTCTAGTTGGTGATTCCAGCGAAATAAAGAACATCTTCGAGCAAATAGAATCCCAACTCCTGGAGCCATTACAAATCAAGCTCTAGCCAGCCAGCAATCTTCCATTCTTCCGGGTAGAAGTGAATAGAGCACAACAAAGAATAGAAGCACGTCGCTCTCAAGTTTCTCTGAAAGCTGACATTGCTCAAAAGTGCAAGGCCCTCAACCAGAATAAGGCAACTCTAGATATCAAAGCTGACGTGTCTGCCAACATGAACCAACTCGACTTCCTAAAGAAAGAATTGGCAGAACTCGAAGAAAAGGTCCGCACCACCAAGAAACTCATCTAGGCCGAGGAAGCTTCTATTGCAAACTCCAAGCAAGAAACCCAGGAAATAGCCGAGCAAATACAAGCAGAGTTTGCAGAGATAAGCACCTTGAGTCGGCAGATAGTAACAGGCGATGACAAAGATGACGAAGCAATCATAGCACGAGCAGACGCCATCCGCAGAAAAGCCATCCATGCCATAGAAGAATTCCTGAACCAATAGATAGGCTCAGGAAACTTTTAGTATTGCCCGTTAACCTGAAACTTGTAACTGTTTTAAAACATCTTAAGTCGATGGTCACACATCGGCTGTCTCGCTTCTCATATGTAATCTTTTTTTTACTGGCCAACTCAACGTGTTGGCCTCTCGTGATTGATTTTTTTTTCTGGCCAACTCAATGTGTTGGCCTCTCATGATTTTTTTTACCGGCCAACTCAACGTGTTGGCCTATTACACTGCAGCCAGATGGATCTCATCGGCTCTTGTTAGTTGCCTTCCCACATGCTCGGAAAATATTTCTTGAGGTGTTGGCCATTAACCGCCACAGGAAACTTGACACCATCCAACTCTTCAAGCATGTAGGCATTTCCAGGCAAAACCTGATCAGCCTTGTACGGCCCGTGCCAAGTTGGAGACCACTTGCCATATTTTCTATCTTTGGTTCCCAATGGTAACATTGCCTCCCAAACTAAGTCTCCAACCTGGAATTCTTTTGGCCTGACCTTTTTGTTATATGCACGAGCAACTTTAGCCTTATTTTCCTTAATCTTCTCCAGCGACCAAAGTCTTAGCTCTGTAAGATCCTCCACATTATCGCTCATCAAGGCTGCATACTCTTGAGCCGATAGATCATTCTGAAACTCAACACGTCTCGATCCGGCCGTAATCTCCCATGGTAACACAGCATCTTGGCCGTAGACCAAATGGTATGGTGACGTCTTGATAGATCCGTGACACGAAATACGATATGCCTACAAAGCCTGTGACAACACCTCATGCCAGCGCCTAGGATATTCATCGATCTTTCTTTTGATCAGCTTGATCAGGCTCTGGTTGGATGCTTCAGCTTGTCCATTAGCCTGGGCATAATATGGAGATGATCTGATCAGCTTGAACCCTGTGTCATCGGCAAACTTTCTGAATTCCTCCGATATAAAGACCGATCCTCCATCGGTCGTAATAGTCTGAGGGATCCAAAACCTATGAATGATGTGCTCTCTAACGAAATTGATCACATCTTTTGATGCCACCGACCTCATGGGTACTGCCTCCACCCATTTTGTGAAATAATCCGTAACAGCTAGCACCCATTGGTGACCTTTGCTAGATGGTGGGTTAATCTGGCCAATCCTATCCATGGCCCAACCCCTGAATGGCCAAGGCTTAATAATAGGATTCATTACTGAAGCCGGCACCATTTGAATCTTGCCGAATTTCTGACATACCTGACATCCCTTGTAATATTTAAAACAATCCTCAAGCATGGTAGGCCAGTAATATCCCGATCGCCTAATCAGCCATTTCATCTTATGAGCCGATTGATGAGTACCGCAGGCTCCTTCATGAACCTCATGCAAGAGCCGATTCGACTCCGAAGGCCCCAAACATTTAAGCAGCAATCCTTCCAAAGTCTTGTAGAACATGTCGTCCCATATCAGAACATACTTCATAGCTTTGAGCCTTATCCTTCTGGGTGCCCCCCGAGCCGAATCCTTCAAATAATTGAAGATATCGGCTCTCCAGTCTCTAGGTTCTAGAAACTAAACCTCTACATCGACTCCATCGGCTGTTTCCTTGTATCCAGAAGCCATCTGTGCCAAATCATTGGCTTCACTGTTCAAAGTCCTCCATATCCAGTAGAAATTAATGTACCTGAATTGTGACATCAACTCACGGCATTGCATTCATATCGGAAAAAGAGCCTCGCTCTCACATTTATATTCTTCCGTGAGCTGAGAAATCACAAACTTCGAATCCCCAAATATTTCCACTGCTTCTGCACCAGCCTCCAAGAGTAATTTCATTCCCTTGCGAACGGCTTCATACTTTACAAATTATTGGTGCATGGAGTAGCCATTCTAATGGAAAAAATATGTCGCCCCACGAGGCGATACCAACAGAATTCCCACGCCGCACCCATCATCACAAGCCGATCCGTTAAAGAACATGGCCCAGGCACATACAAAAATTGCGGACACGTTAGTGTTGACCCTGTCTGCAATGAGATCCGCTATTGCCTGTCCCTTGACTGCCTTTGCAGGTTGATATCGGATATCGAATTCTGACAATGCAAATATCCACTTTCCCAGTCGGCCTTTCAGAATAGGAGCCGACAACATATGCTTGATGACATCCGACTTACATATGACAATTGTTTCCGCCGAGAGCAAAATATGTCGAAGCTTTGTACATGTAAAGAATAAACAAAGACAAAGCTTTTTGATCTCAGGATACCTAGTCTCGGCGTCCAACATGCGCCTGCTGAGGTAGAAGACAACCCTCTCTTGGTCGTCATGCTTCTGTATCAGAACCGAGGCGATGGAAGTGTCACCCACGGACAAGTACACGTAGAAAGGCATGTTTGCCGTGGAGGAACCAAAACTGGAGGCTTCGACAAATATTCCTTGATTTCATCGAAAGCTTGCTGCTGCTCTGCCCCCCAGTGAAATTCATCATCGGACTTGATCTTCACCAGACCCATGAACGGCTCGATACGCCCAGACAGATTGGATATAAATCATCTGACAAAGTTGATTTTGCCGACGAGTTTCTGTAGTTCCTTCTTCGTAGTAGGCGGATTTATTGTTCTTACCGCTTCCTGACTCTTCAAGCCGATCTCGGTTCCCCGCTCATGCACCAGGAATCCTAAGAACTGACCGGCTGACACGCCAAAGGCACATTTCTTTGGGTTCATTTTGAGCCCAAACTTCCGAGTTCACTCCAAAACCTTACACAGATCTTCCAGATGCCCCCCAGCTGACATGGACTTGACCATGACATCAACAATGAAGATTTCTACCAGCTTGCCGATGAGATCATGAAAGATGTAATTCATGGCGTGTTGATACGTTGCACCGGCATTTTTTAATCCAAATGTCGTAACCAAGTACTCGAACAAGCCAACGGCACCTGGTACTCTGAACGCAGTCTTGCTTATGTCTTCTAGGGCCATGAAGATCTAGTTGTAGCCAGCGTTACCATCCATAAAGCTGAGCATTTTGTGACCAGCAGCGGCGTTGATCAATGTTTCTGCCACGGGCATCGGATATTCGTCCTTTGGCGTTGCTCTGTTGTGGCCTCTGAAGTCCACGCAGACTCTCCATCGGCCATCCTTCTTTTGTACAGGGACCACACTAGAGATCCATGCGTCCAACATCTTTTGCACCTCTTTCTTGACCTCCTCCAGGACTTCAGCCTTCATCTGCCTTGCTCGTTGTTGAAACGGCCGAAATCCTTTCTTAAGCGGGAGCCAATGTTCAACAATGCTTCTATCCAGACTAGGCATTTCAGTATAATCCCATGCGAAAAAATCCCGGTATTCCCTCAAGAGTGCAATCATCGGCTCACGTAGACTCGGGTCTAGCTTCTTGCTGATAAATGTTGGTCGCGGCTTATCCCCGGGACCAATATCGACTTCCTCCAAATCATCAGCTGATGTAAACCCGTACCCCAACTTGTCATCGCCTGTTAAATCGACTGTGGACGCAGGCGACTCGTCATCATCTGCCACATCGACAGCAAACACGGGGAGATGACAAAAGAAAATTTTCGGCCGACCGCACGGGCCGGCCGTTTCTGTATTACTCTTTGAAACTGAATGCACATTAACTGACCAGCTACCAGAGCAGGCCATTGTTTGTACATAATGTAACAACTTTAACTCCAAACATATATTACTCATCATTTTTGGGGGCCGGTCGCTGGGATCGGCCTCTCTAATCTTGCTGGATTCCGTAGCTTGCCAGGATGTGTCTACTCTGTGAGGCCGGTGGATAAGACAAGCCTCAGCCCGTTTTTTGTCGCTTCGATCCGATCACAATCTTCCAGCGCGATCCCTGAGATCGGCTCTTGCCCCTCCGCGTCCCAGGCATTCATGTCTGTGAGTTAAACCTCGCTGGAATCATCTGCACGGACCACCTCCACTTCATTGCCATCCCACTGGACCAAACACTGGTGCATCGTGGAAGGAACACAACAATTGGCGTGAATCCAATCCCTCCCAAGCAGCACTGTGTACGTACTCTTGCTGTTGACGATGAAGAACGAGGTTAGGATGGTCTTGCGGCCAACTGTCAACTCCACATTGAGGACACCCTGCGCCTCTGACGGTTGACCGTTGAAATCATTGAGCATGACATTGGTCTTGATGAGATCAGCAGTAGAACGACCCAATCGGCGCAGCACTGAGTACGACATCAGGTTGACTGCGGCGCCAGTGTCGACCAACATCCTGTTCACAGGCTTGCCATCGATGAAGCCCTTGAGATACAATTCCTTCAGGTGCTTGTAGCTTTTCTCCTTGGGCTTCTCGAAGATGATTGGCTGTGGGCCGAGAACCAGCTGCGCGATGGCCAATTCCTCCAGTTGGGGTGCCCGAAACTCCGACGGGAGCACGAACACCATGTTCACATCAGCCGATGGCTTGTCATCGGCTCTTGGCTGCTTGGGGTGCCACTCCTTCCTTGAAGGGCGCCTTTCCACCCTTCGCGGGTGCCTGACTTGCTCGGCAAGATCTGGATGTGCTTTCCTCAGCACGTCAAGGTATTTTGCTTCCGCCTCTTCGAGATTGCGTAGACGTTGCACTCTGCGCTTTTGTGATCGGTTGAGCCCGTCAGGACACCACCGTGGACGATGATACTTGTCTTCCTCTTCTGGCTCGAGATCACCCCTGGATGGCCGCCTTACACGGTCATCATGATGTGTTCTGGGCCCTAAGCGCTAGAACACCGATGTCTGGTCTTGCTGGCGTCCCCGAGGCCTGTACTCCAAGCAATCATTTATAGTAGGCAATCGGCTCATGCCGGAGTTCCAATAGTACCTGAAGAACGGGCAATGCCAGTGGTCGCGTATAGCCTGGCGCCTCCCCAGCGTCCTCCCTGTGTGGTGCTCCTACTCCTCCTCTTCTGATTCATATCAGCGGCGCACTTTGTACTGATACTGGTACTTCTCCAGAAGCCGATTGGAAGCTGGGAGCTGATTGCGGATGTGACGCACTTGTTCTTCAGTAACATATTGCTGCTCCGGCTCGTCTTCCTTCTGGGGCCGTTTGCCAGAAGCGGCCTCTTTCCTCTGCTCGTCACGGCGGCGCATGGGTCCCGCCATGTTAATCTGGAACGCCAAGTTCTGGCCCTTGGGTCCGAAATCTGACAGCTCCACCACGTTTGCTTGTGGGAATGGTTGACTGTCCACCTTCATCATGTGTTGGGCCAGAATTAATCGGCCTTGCTGGATAGCCGATTGGATTTGCCGACGTAGCTCTTTGCAGTCATTTGTGGCATGGGTGAACGAGTGGTGCCACTTGCAGTACAGCCTCCCCTGCAGCTCTTGTGCCGTCGGCATCTTGTGACTCTCTGGGAGCTTCAACTATTTCTCCTTGAGCAGTAGGTTGAATATCTGCTCTGTCTTGGCCACGTCAAAGTCAAAGCCCTTCACAAGCCCCTTCTGTTTGACCCACTTGCATGGGACGGGGTTTGCCCCCCGGGTCCACTCTGCCACAGCCACTTCTTGTTCCCCGCCAGAATCATCGGAATCATCTGCTTGGGCCATGTTTACATGGCGCTTGAATTTTTCCTGGTACAGGTCCGGATGATAATGTTCATATGCCGTGAGCTTCTGCACCACGTGTGCCAGCGAGGAAAATTCCAACTGAAAAGCCAGATCCTTGATCGGCTTAGCGAGTCCCAGAACAGCCAAATCAACTGCCTCCTTGTCTTTATGCGCGACGTGTAGCATTGGCTCTTGACCTCTCGGAAGTGCTGCACGTACTCTGAGACACTTTCACCTCGCTTCTGCCTAACTTGGGCGAAGTCAGCAATCCCGGCTTCAGCAGCCTCTGAATGATACTGGGTGTGAAACTGATCTTCCAGCTGCCTCCAAGTCCGGATCGAATCTGGAGGCAGTGATGTGTACCATCTAAAAGCTGAACCTGTGAGAGACTAGGAGAAGAAACGGACCCTTAGAGGATCCGATACTAAGATCATCCCAAGCTGCGTCAGGTATCGGCTCACATGTTCAATGGAGCTGGCTCCTTCTGATCCGCTGAATTTGGTGAACTCCGGAAGCCGATACTTGGGTGGCAACGGGATCAAATCGTAGTCACTTGGATACGGCTTGGAATAGCCGATCGCCTTTCTCTTGGGCAGGATGCCAAACTGGTCCCTTAGTATTGCACTGACCTGCTCCACACTAAGAACTCCTGGGGCCGAGAGTTCAGCACTCGGCCCGGTAGCCTACTTTGCCAGCCATGCCTGTTTCTCCGCGTCTGCTCCTGAGGCTCCAGTACCCATCAGATGTCCCGCGCACATTGCACTGATGTTGTCAGGTATGTACATGCACGTGTAGCCTTGCGGGATCTCTTTAGGTGGCTCGTTCAGGAACTGGCCTTCTCCAGGGTCACCGCCGATCTTGTAGATGACATAAATCGGCGAGCTCCAGTACCTCATCATATTTTTGCTTGTGCTCTGGAGTCAGCTCTTCATATGTGACAGGTTTGGGGACCGGCGGAACCGGTGCTTGGTCCTGAGCTCCTGTCATCTCTGCGGTGGGCGTTGTTGTTGATGAAGGTCCCACTAGGCGTGCCAGAATGTGTTGTCAGTCAAAACCCACCGGTGTGTAGCGACAGGCAACACGAAGAGCCGGGAGGTCGCCGGGGCGCTGGCAGGCACTGCTCCCTCGTCAATGGCCCGCAATTCCAGCACACACCGCGGCTTCTGAAAAAGCAGGGCGTGCCACCTGACCTATACCCGATCAGGAAGGTGCGGACGTGCTTGCAACGATTTTCCTGCATACACAAACACGTGGAAACATAAGTCCGAGCCGTGGTCGGCTCCCCGGGACGACTCTTGCATCGGCTTTAAAGAGCCGATCAAGTCCCGGTGTCAGATTGGATCTGTTTACATCCGGATATTTGATGAATAAAGCAAATAACTGTAAAGCTGCTTCAATTAAATCTAGTTAATCTAATCCACGACGGTAAAAGCTTCACTGCTAGATCGGAACATCCTACGCATAATTAGGCCTAATGAACGCAATAAATAACTAAACCCTAACCAGAATATAGGCTTAAGAACAAGCTAAAACCGATTCCCGGATCAATTCCCTATTAAGACTAAGGCAAAGCATCTAATACGCCACCGGATCATCCAACCCGTTTGCAAGGCCTAACCTAGCAGATATTATGCCAACTCTTATGTACAAGAGCAAACCGTAACAGATTGGATCTACTAGATGGAAAAGAAGCAGGGTGTTGTTTCCATGCAACTAACTCTACGCAACAAGAATTAGCATAAGATTGAAACGTGACTGCACAGAAACAACATGATGTTCGTAGATGGTAAACAACAAAAGCACAATAGATCTACTAAAAGTCATGTTACGACATCAGGATAACTAGCATTACTCACCATAAAAAATGCTTCAGTACGAGTAATACCAAGGTAAAAGCAAGAACAACGCTGCCCTGATCGCAAGAAGCGATCAAGTCAGCATGGCGCTTACTTGGATGAAACCCTAAGAATTAGGTGTGGCGGTGCGCCGAGAGTTGTTGTTTGCAAACGTGATGACGTTCTCTCTCTTACGAATAACATATGGTACATATTTATAGTCCGGAGACTTGGAAAACAATATAAACTAATGTGTCCATATCGGACTCTATCTCTAACTCAATCTGAACTAAATCTAAAGATACACGGCCCACATGGCCCAAATGCTCACGCAGGAGCTGATTCGTAAGCCTCCTTCAATTTCTTCATTAAGCCCAACTCACTTACGGCCCATTAATTAACCCTGTTAATTTATGACGATAACAGTAACTCATGGATGAGCTTAAGGTACTGGTTGGTAACACCAACCGGTACCAAAGGCTCATCCATAGGCACTGGTTAGTGGTACCACCTAGTACTAATATAAAAATTATTACCTGGTACCTATGGAGAGCCTTAGGTACCGGTTGGTGTTACTAACCGGTACCTAAGGCCCATCCATAGATCTCATCCACCCAAAAATACCGGTACACGTACTGATACTTTTGGAGTGGACCTTTAGCGTGTTTTCTACTCGTGTAGGCAGAAATTGATCAGTCCGCTTTCACACTTCTCTCAGTGTGCTAGATGGGGCAACTACTTCTATATATAGATGCGAATGACCTAATCTTCAAAGTTCCCAAAAGTCAACGCTGGACACCAACTATTAGGGGTAGAGCTGAACCAGATCATGTCTAGAGCCACTTTATGGGATCAAAGCAACAGATATAGTTCTGATGTAAAAATGAACAGTACATCAAGCTCGTCCTGCGCAGACTCCTTGGCTCCCACGGTCAGGCACCGGCTTAGCCAAAGTCCGGCGGCTGCTGGTGCGTCGCCTGCTGCCCGTGCTTGCTACAGCCACCGGTGTCCCATGTCAGTCCTAGAGGCAACTGCATGGGCGTGCGCCGTTCTGTCATGGCGGCGCGGCGAAAGGGCAGCGGCGCGGCCAAGGGTCGGCTGCACAGCACGGCGACTCGGGGAGACACTGACTTGTGTCTGGCAGCCAGTCGCCGGGAGATCGACAGGGAGAGGCGGCGCTGGGAGACCCGTCGCTGCTAGGGCGGACGGACGAAGCTAGAAGATTAGGGGGCTGATTTGCAAAAACTTGTGATTACCAGATGGAGGGGCGGGCGTTCATCTGCAAAATTACACAATCTCCATCATTAACCATCCGATTAGCATCTAGTGGATCAGATTAAAGGGTTCCATGGTTGCACATGACCCCTGGTTTGCACTGGATACGCTGCCATTTATACAACAGTATGCTATTATGAAAAGTACTGGCTTTGGATTCATATACGTTTTTTGTAATTGAGTTAGATCCAACTTAGATTTGGTTTTGATTAAGTTCAATTTTGACTATAAGATTATCTCCAAAAGAATAACTATCCTTCTAGCTAAATTTAGAGTTTTACTAATTCTGTAAAAAAAAAATAAAGAGCCTCCCATATACTGAGGTAACCAGTAAACTAAACAAATCTCCAATCTCCCTCTTCACAAGAGCAAGCCGACCTCCGTCTCTCTTCCACCGGTGGCACCCAACACCACCATCTCCTCTGTTCCTCCCAGCGGTCTCCATCCACCAGCAGCCCCTTCTTCCCTCCTCTCCCATGGAGCCTCCCTCTCACTCAATTCTTCCTCTCCACCAGCGGCGCCCCCTTTCTCTGCTTCCCCCCCCCCCCCCCCCCACCACCACCAAGATCCAGAGCAGCAAGCCCCATCGAGCTCCACATCCATGGCGCCCCAGCGCATTACATTCCTTCCTGCTATCCTCTTTCTCCGGTGCGCATCCCTTCCTCACGCAGGCCAGCGCACGACGACCCCTGCGGCCAAGTGGCCGTGGTCCAGCCTGGCAGCCAAGCGAAGCCAACGCCTGAGTCCTAGGCGCGGGCGTGGCAGCCTCCAGCAGGCGATGCGAGCACCGGGCCAGCAACACGGCCCAACACCGGCAGGCCAGGCTAGCAGCCGACGCGGCCACCGAGGTCCGCGCCAAGCTCGCCGCTGCCCGCTTCCGGTGCTGCCGCCCGCCTCCGCCTCGAGCTCGCCGCTGCCAGGGTCTATGCCGAGCTTGCCGCCGCCCGGTAGGGAGGCGCGGGACGACGACGGGCGCGCGGGAACAGGAGGAGCGCGCGCAGGAGGTGATGACCGCGCGGGAAACGGGAGGATGGCGAGCAGCGGGGCATCCGCGAAGATGCCTACCGTGCTTTTTGGGATGCCAAAAGAGAAAGCGAGGTAGTCAGTTTAGTGGCTATGTTGCAAGGGAATGTATTTAGTGTAAACTATTATTTTCGTGAGAATTCGTGCAAACCATGATAAAAAAGTCGTCTAAATTTACTAAAAAATCACACATGTAGATATATGATGATACACAATTTTAAAAAATATCTTATCCAAACTCAACTTCGTTTGTGAGATATAAAATAACAAATTTCTAACAAATTATCGAAACAGCTTTCTGTCTTGAAATTTTATCAAACAAATCATCTGGACAGCTTTCTGTCTTGAAATTTATTATTTTTATATCTCACAAATAAAGTCGAGTTTGGATAAGATATTTTACAAGATTGTGTATCATCATATTATCTACATGTGTGATTTTTTAGTGAATTTAGACGATTTTTTGTCGTGGTTTGCACGAATTTTCACGAAA
Source organism: Panicum virgatum (assembly GCF_016808335.1). Lineage (NCBI taxonomy): Eukaryota > Viridiplantae > Streptophyta > Magnoliopsida > Poales > Poaceae > Panicum > Panicum virgatum. The sequence goes on from NC_053146.1 coordinate 12,347,050, forward strand.
TTGTGGTTTCCATGTTGGAAACAAGTTTTAGCGCTCTTTCTCTTTTTTACCAACAAGCATAGATGCACGTGCGACATGTATGTGATTTTAGAAAATATAATTCTCTTTTCATTAGAAAATGCATTGAATTATATATTAATTAAATTAATATTCAAATTAAATCCTAAAAACATGTACCATGATAGACGATACTACTATCTCATAGTTTAGATCGATACAAACCTATGAAATAAGAACGGAGCTAAATCAATTGAGTGGTTGAGGTTTGAAGATACAGGAATAGAGGTTTCACAAAATATTGAGGAGGGTCTATTTGGAACGAAGTAATGTAAAAAACGAAGCAACGTGGCTTGGATGTTTTTGGCAAAAATAGGAGAAAAGAAACATAGGAACATCTATTTGGAACACTGGAAATAGAATAGAAAATTAGATTTAGGTGGGCCAGTGGAAAAAAAAAGGCAGACCTGCGCTGCCACCCATGCATCTCTTACCTACTTAGCTACGGACTTGTGGACCCAAAAAGCAGGACTTAAGCCAAAATCTCCGGTATTGTTTAGATGCAAAATTCAAAATTTCACAACTATCTTGCGGCACATGCATAGAGTATTAAATCTAGATAAAATAAAAAACTAATTGCATTATTTGCTTATAAATTACGAGATGAATCTAATGAGCATAATTAGTCCATGATTAGACAATAAATTGTTACCGTAAAGCTACAGTAAATATGTGCTAATGATGAGTTAATTAGTCTTAATAAATTCATTTCGTAGTTCACGGACAAATTCTATAATTAATTTTGTGATTAGTTTTTATTTAATATTTTAAATATGCAAAGATTTCATTTAAAATATTTTAGATCTTGCATCTAAACAAGGCCTGAAGCCTCATGGTCCACTCGTTCTCATACCCTTCTGTCGATGTTGATCCTTTAACCGTGATAGTCTTTTGTATCCATGTTAGGTGCATTAGATAGTTCAAATAAGCTGTGAACATGTTTCATTTTGTAACGCGTAGAATCGTGGGCAATGCGGAGACTTGCACGTCTTGCGCCATGACCGCGTCAGGGGGGCTGGTCACCGCCACCAACTGTTAGCCGTGCATGTCGCTCGGGTGTCCGCAAATGACGGTGCACCGTGCAGCTGCAGGTGGTGGCGGGGATGTCGGATCAAGCCCAGTTATAACCAAACCGAATGCATCAAGAAAAGCTGCGCCATCGCAGTGAAACCCTCTTGCCATCTCGTGTTCTTCGTGTGTGTGCGTCGCGTTCCTGGTGACCCCGCTCCGGGCATCGCCGGACGTCGGTGAGTTCCATAGGACAGCGAGCCGCCGGTCCTAACACGTGGCATCAGAGCCGGTTGATGTTCTACGGCGGATCAATTAGCCCGCCTAGATCACCAGCCTTGAAGAAACCCAAGATCGAGATGAGCGACGTCGGTCCCAGCTCCGGCGCCGCTGGCGCGAAGGAGAGCTCCTTGATGTGGCCCATGTTGTCGCGTTCGAACTACACCGAGTGGGTGATGTTGATGCAGTGCAACTACGAAGCCATGGAGATTTGGGACGTCATCGATCCCGGCGGTGCTGGCGTGAAGCGCGCGCAGGACCGGCAAGCCATGAGTGCGCTGCTGCGATCCGTGCCCAAGGAGATGTGGCAAACGCTCGATGGCAAGAAAACCGTCAAGGAGGCGTGGGAGGCGGTGAGGACGATGCGTGTCGGTGCGGATCGCGTGAAGGACGTCAACGCCCAGAAGCTCCTACAGGAGTTCGAGAACAACCAGTTCAAGGAGGAGAAGAAGATCGACGACTTCGGCATGCGCATCACCAACCTCGTCGCCGACCTGAAGGTTCTTGGCGAGACGATCGACGACGTGAAAGTTGTCAAGAAGTTCCTGCGCGTCGCCCCCACGCGTTTCACCAGCGTGATCGTCTCAATCGAGATGTTTTGCGACCTCAAGAAGCTCTCGATGGAGGAGCTCATCAGACGCCTGCACACGGCTGAGGAGCGGTTCGACGAAAAGGTTGAGGAGATCACCGACAAGGCCGGTCGACTTCTGTTGGCCGAGGAGGAGTGGCTTGAGAAACACAAGCACCGTTTCCAAGTCGGCTCCAAGGAGAGCGGTGGAAGCAGCCACGGTGGCGGTTCGGCCAAGAACAAGACGGTGGCGCGCTCTGACAGTGGTGCCTCGGGACCTGTCAAGCTGACATCCGAGGGCACGCCGAGGAGGAAAGGGCGTTGCCGGAACTGTGGCATATATGGCCACTGGGCACAAGAATGCAAGCGGCCCAAGAAGGAGAAGAAGAAGAAGGACGCTGCACATCCGGAGGCGAACGTGGCTGTCGGCAGCGTGGATCATTAGGGCGCGCTGATGGTGGCCACGTGCGACGTCGTGCACGGGTCGTCTCAGTTCGTCCATCTGACAGAGAAAGTGATCCCTGTTCCTGTACCAGATGATCAGTGGGTGCTCGACACGGGCGCAAGCAACCACATGACTGGAACCAGATCGATGATGTCCCAACTTGACACATCAGTGCGAGGCTCAGTCAGATTTGGAGATGGATCTCATGTTGCCATCCATGGCATGGGGTCAGTGGTGATGCAAGATCGTCGTCAGGGGCATAAGGTACTAACTGATGTTTACTATATTCCTCAGTTGAGAAGTAATATTGTTAGCTTGGGTCAGTTAGAAGAGAAGGGGTTCATGATTGTTATGGGGAATGGAAGGCTTCGTGTGTATGATCAGGAACAGACACTGTTGATCTCTGCACCTAGAACTGGCAATAGGCTATACTTGGCAAAGTTTGGGCTAGCACCACCTGTTTGTTTCTTAGCTCAGTCTGATGATCACTCTTGGCTTTGGCATGCTAGATTTGGGCACTTGAATTTCAGGGCCTTGAATGATTTGAGTGCAAAGCAGATGGTAGAAGGGTTGCCAGTAGTAACTAGAGTGGAGAAAGTTTGTGATGGGTGTGTCCTTGGTAAACACCACAGAAAACCTTTTCCTCAAGTGTCAAGTTTCAGAGCAGAAAAGTGCTTAGAGCTTGTGCATACTGATTTGTGTGGGCATATTTCACCTAAGACAGCTGGGGGTGCATCATATTTTCTCCTGGTTGTTGATGATTACAGTAGATTCATGTGGGTTGAAATGCTCAAGACCAAGGGTCAGGCTCTGGAATGTTTCAAAAAAGTGAAAGCCAGAGCTGAACTAGAGTGCAACAACAAGTTAAAAGCACTGAGAACAGATCGGGGGGGTGAATTCATGTCCAATCTGTTCTCAGTTTTCTGTGATGAAGGTGGGATTAAGCACTACACCACCACTCCCTACTCACCACAGCAAAATGGAGTAGTGGAGAGGAGAAATCAAACCGTGGTCGAAATGGCTAGGTGTATGTTAAAAACCATGAGGGTACCACCTGAATTTTGGGGAGAGGCTGTCTGTACTGCAGTTTATATTCTTAACAGGTCTCCCACTAAAAGCCTGGATAAGAAAACTCCCTATGAAGCTTGGCATGGTAAGAAACCCAAGGTCAGTCACATGAAGACATTTGGTTGCATTGCTTATGTGAAAGCCACTGGTCCTGGCCTAAACAAGCTGTCTGACAGATCTAGCAAAATGATGTTCATTGGCTATGAATCAGGCACAAAAGGTTATAGGTTCTTTGATTTGTCAGCTAAGAAGTTGGTGATCAGCAGAGATGTCATCTTTGATGAGAGACAACCTTGTAATCTGACTAGTGGAGTGAATAGTTCAGAGCAGGCAATAGACAGCTTCATTGTTCATTATGAGGAGACTGACAGAAATCCGACAACAGCTATGGTTATGGACAATCCAGTAGATGGAGATCAGGGAGGTGCTCCTGTTGATCAGGAAGACATTGTGGAACATGATGAAGCCATTCACACTCCCCAAAACAGTCCAGGTTCAGCTGGACACCAGGGTGCAAATTTTGCAACTCCACCCAGTCAACACTCTGAAGAAACATTTGGAGGGCCTCTGAGATTCAGGACTCTGAATGACATCTATAATACTACTGATGAAGTGCAAAATTTTGAGTATAGTGGAGTATGTTTTTTGGCTGTTGATGAGCCATTATGTGTAGAAGAAGCACTGGAAGATTCTTGCTGGTTGGAGGCTATGAGAAGTGAATTGCAGTCAATTCAAGCAAACAACACTTGGTACTACTCTGAACTTCCAAAAGGTCACAAGGCAATTGGTCTAAAGTGGGTGTTCAAGGTAAAAAGAGATCAAAAAGGAAATATTGTGAAACACAAGGCTCGGCTTGTTGCAAAGGGATATGCCCAAAGGCATGGGGTGGATTATGAAGAAGTCTTTGCTCCTGTTGCTAGGCTAGAGACTGTGAGATTGGTTCTAGCACTAGCCGCTCAAGGAAAATGGGAAGTGCATCATATGGATGTAAAGTCAGCTTTCTTGAATGGTGATTTACAGGAGGAAGTGTATGTCACCCAACCACCAGGATTTATGAATCCAAAGTATTCAGGCAGAGTCATGAAACTGAACAAGGCTCTATATGGGCTGAAACAGGCTCCTAGAGCTTGGAATTCTAAACTTGATCAGGAACTTGTGAAGCTGGGCTTCTGCAGAAGTGAGGAGGAGCATGCAGTCTACAAAAGGGGTAGTGGTAATACTCTGTTGTTGCTGGGAGTGTATGTGGACGATCTCATTATCTGTGGACCTGACACAAGATTAATAGCAGAGTTTAAGAAGGAAATGTGTAACACATTCAGTATGAGTGATTTGTGCCTGTTGAGCTATTATTTGGGCTTGGAAGTGAGACAAAAACCTGGGGAGATTACCATCTGCCAGAGAGCATATGCAAACAAGATTGTTGAGCAGTGTGGCATGAGGGGCTATAATCCAGTTGATACACCTATGGAACAAAACAGCAAACTGTTTCCTGGCAGACCTGACATAGCCAAGGATGTGACAAAGTTCAGAAGCATTGTGGGCAGTCTGAGATATCTAGTTAATTCCAGACCTAACATTGCTTTTGCTGTGGGTATGGTCAGCAGATTCATGGAATCACCCACTGTGGAACATTGGGCTGCAATAAAGAGAATTGTGAGATATGTTGCAGGTACTTCTGAATATGGGTGCACTTATCTGAATAACACCACTGCAGAGCTGGAGCTGTTGGGGTATTCTGACAGTGATCATGCTGGTGATCTTGAGAAGAGGAAGAGTACCTCTGGTGTGTTGTTTTTCTTGAATGGCAATGCAGTGACTTGGACATCACAGAAGCAAAGGACAGTGTCTCTGTCGAGTTGTGAGTCTGAATATATTGCAGCAGCATCAGCAGCTTGTCAAGGCGTGTGGCTGAGCAGACTGCTTGCAGATCTAACTGGACAGGGTGTGAAAAGGTTCAGACTCTTGATGGATAGCAGGTCGGCCATCGAACTAAGCAAGAATCCAGTATACCATGAGCGTAGCAAACATATTGACACTCGTTATCACTTCATCAGAGAATGTATTGCCGATGGGCTAGTTGAAGTGGAGCACGTTGGGACTGACAGTCAGCTTGCAAACATCTTGACAAAACCATCGGGCAGGGTGAAGTTCATAGAGATGCGTCAAGCGTTGGGCGTCAGCAAGGTGAGTCACGGTTAGGGGGGTGAATGTCGATGTTGATCCTTTAACCGTGACAGTCTTTTGTATCCATGTTAGGTGCATTAGGTAGTTCAAATAAGCTGTGAACATGTTTCATTTTGTAACACGTAGAATCGTGGGCAATGCGGAGACTTGCACGTCTTGCGCCATGACCGCGTCAAGGGGGCTGGTCACCGCCACCAACTGTTAGCCGTGCATGTCGCTCGGGCGTCCGCAAATGACGGCGCACCGTGCAGCTGCAGGTGGTGGCGGGGATGTCGGATCAAGCCCGGTTATAACCAAACCGAATGCATCAAGAAAAGCTGCGCCATCGCAGTGAAAACCTCTTGCCATCTCGTGTTCTTCGTGTGTGTGCGTCGCGTTCCTGGTGACCGCGCTCCGGGCATCGCCGGACGTCGGTGAGTTCCATAGGACGGCGAGCCGCCGGTCCTAACACCTTCCTCCCGGTTCTCTCTCATCTAGCACTCTCCCTTTCTCGTTTTCAGCTAAACATCCAACCAATCCTAATGGAGAATCCAAGCAACAATGGCAGCAAGAGCATCAGTGCAACACAGCGCTGAGGTGCAGCGAGAGCAAGCGAGCACCAGTTGGTGGTCCACAGTCCACACGCACGGGGGAAGTTTGGTAAATCAACAATGGTGGAACATGTTCTTCGACGACTCAATCCCACGGGCATACGTGAAGGCGAAGAAAACGATGGATTCGAGTGGATCAAGGCTGCGGGAGCGGTGGCGCCACCGTGCCCGGCCAACTCCGCGGCAGCGTCCTCCACGCTCATGGAGGCGTACAACGCCTCCTCATCCTCGGTGACGTTGTCGGTTGCCCGCACACCGCGGAAGTGGCCCAGCCAGACGCACAACAAGGAGGCGGCGCTGCTCACATCCATGTCTTCGCCATCGCTAGGGGGCCCAAGGCGGCGCCGCCCCGCCTGCTCGGCCACGCCTCCGCCCTCGACGATGACCCGTACTGCTCTGACCCCCTTCCGTCGTTCCCCGTGCTCGACCAGGCCATGTTCCTCCTCCGCGCCGCCGCCGCAGTCGTTGGTGGCGCCGATGCCGATGAACCCAGCCCCAGCCAAGAGCTACCCATCGCCGGCGGCTGTGAGAAGTGAGTTCCGCGATGGCAGCGAGGCCCTATCCGTGCGGAGCAGACGGAAGGGAGAAGAAGGAAACGGCGGCCGTGGCCGGCGTGACAATTGTTTTTTTTTTTGCAGAAACCTCCCCAACATACAAATTTTATGGGTCTCCATCTCCTCCCACCTCCCTCGGCCCTAACAAGTGGGTCCGGCGTGAGGGGTACGACGGACCCAATATGAGTAAAAAAAATTTTCAATTGTTTTCGATCTTTATAATATAGATAGATTCACGATGATTTAAAGAACCTGTTGGAGATATTCTAAGACTCAAAATCTAATCGTCTATGTCAACTCTATATTTTCTCTATATCCGCACCCTTCATCTTTCCTTTTTCCCTCCCGTTGATATTCCACTAAACATGACTCCATCTCCGATGTTAAGAGAAACTGTACCTAAGAATTATGCAGGCAAGTTCGACTAAAAGGTGCAAGGAGGAGGTGGAGGCTCTCGCGTGAAAGGAAGGCCTTTCTCTGGCTGCCGAATGGACAGTCTGGCCGGCGATCGTCGAAAGCGACTGCTCCAGCGTAATCAAATCTCTGAATCAGCCAAAGACCCAACGGTCGACCTCGGCGTTCACGATCCAGGAGGCACTGGATGAAGCTAACAGGCTACCGAGAGTAGTGTTTCGCTATGTTAAGAGAGAGCTGAACTCTGTTGCTCATGCGCTTGCGCAGCTCGCGAGGCGCTTAAACCATAGTGCAGTCTGGCGTTTTCGCGCCCCTTTTTGTGTGGAGCAACTTGTTGCCCGAGATGTAAACTCTTCTGATTAATGAATGAAGCTCTCTCTTTCGCAAAAAAAAAAGATGCAATTTTTTCTGCATAAATGGTGCCCATTTCCATTAAGAAACTCGATCGGGCCAGAAAATTCAGGGCCATCCAATATTTTTCTATGAAGAAGTGATTCATTTTATTTTTTTAGGTTGACTTTGGACGGACTCGATTGCTTTTCAAATTCACAAAACCAACACCACCGCCGGGAACCCAAACCTCCACCTCACCAACAGCAATATTCTTTCCTCTCCTAGCACATTTTTCAAGTTTGTCCATTTGCTTCTACCTCAGTCGACATCAGCTACAGAGGTAGTGACACCATGTCACCTTCCATTACCGTTGATAATCATGGCAACTTACATACAGCAGGCATGATTATTCACCACTTTTACGCGATCCGTTCTTATTTACATGTCGTATTAGATTTGTTATATGTCAAATTTAACTAATTTTTATTAAATTTACAGAAAAATATAACAATAGCTATGTTATCCAACATATTGCACAATTAACATATATTTCGTGGTGGATTTAACTAAATAAATTTGGTATTGGAAATATTATTATTTCTTTATATAAGTTTGATCAAAATTTGTAAAGTTTAACTTAGAATAAACCTAATACAACATGTAAATAAAAATAGAGAGAGTAGCCCGTTATTCATTCTAGTGCCCAATATTCTTGTACCCAATAATCAAGCATACAAATCCTACCTCCAAACTCTAACTCTTACCTACATCCTAGTTTTTCTTAAAGAAGAATAAGTAGAATGGATTTGCGAGATGCAAATCAAAAGGATTTATTTAAAATAAATTAAAATTTTGAAAGAAAAGAAGGCAAACTAAAAAAAACCTCACAAGAAAATAAATTAGATAATAAAAAAATGAAGAAGAAAGCAAAGGAGGGGAGAGAGGGAGAGCGAGAGGGTGGGGAGGGGGAACGACTGAACGAGCAAGCCCCACGCCCACGGCGCGGCGAGGCGCAGGCTAGCTATCATCTCGGCCTCCGCCACCCACGGCCGGCCGGCCGGCCCCACCTCCGCCGCATTGCCGCGCGCCGCCGGGCCGGCACTCGCCGTCCTGACGCGAGAGGAAAGAGGTCCCTGAGCCGCGGGGGCCCTGGCTCGGGGCAGCCTGAGCCCCGCCGCGGGATCGGAGGAGGAGCAAGGAAGCGGTGGAGGCGGGCGGGCATGTGCGATCTGGTGGCCCGCACGGGCCGGCACCTGCAGCGCTACGAGGACGGCCGTCGCCTTGTGGCCGGGTGCGTCCGTCCACACCACAACCACTCTCCCACCCTCTGCCTTCCCGCATCCCCACCACCGAAGAAGCGAATCATTTCTCCGCCTTCGATTCGATCTGGTTGGGTTAGTCCGTAAGCTGTAGTTGCTTGGTTAGGCAGCTATGAGGTTAGCTAGGATTGGATGGTTCTTAGTTGGAGTAGATTGGATACATGTGGTCTTGTTGGGCTGCGATTATTGTCGGGAGTAGGGTCGGTCTCTCTGGTTGATTAATCATATTGGGTTCGCTTTAATCAATGAACGGTAGGTCTTCTGCGTGTCATTGCATTGCTTTCATGGCACCTGGCGTTGTCGACCCATTTAACGCTCGTGTACCCTTTTGTTCTTCTCTGGTTGTGATCACATCACAATTCACTAGGTAGTGTATCATATATTTTTGTTTCGCCCAAAATTGCGCTTGTCGGAAAGTAATCTGCCATGAATTTTGGTTTGGTACTATAACAACAAAGGTTGTGAGCCAATTATGGGAAGTGGAGAAGAGGCTGGATGGGTTCATTGGCTAGCATAGGCATCTGCTTCCACTTGGGGATGCTTGTTCCAGGTTCAGTCAGTTGAGCTTTGAGCTATGGCATAAGCTCAGTGTTATATGTTAAGAGTCCTGCTTGATGGGCTTTGTTAGATATCCTTGCAGAATCGCTCTCTTCTGCTGTAAATTTTGTGAAGGAAGTTCAGATCATGCTTGTTCATATTCTCCAATGAAAATATAGTAGCACAAGTGCACAAGATATAGGTGCCTTTCTGGATTGTAAGGCGTAGATAGGTGTGCAAGATTATACAGATGGCAAACAAAGATGAGGTCAGAGCATAGAAAGGTCCCTGTAATGTGCAGGTTATTCTTGATCCTGTGAGTACGGCTCAATGACACAAGAAACTAGGAGAATAAAATAGCTGATCTTTCTTCTTGTTGCTTCACTGCTTTCTGGCCATCAGCGGTGTCTGGTGGTCAAAATATCACTGTTGTTTACTACATAGGTGCTCCCTGCTGATGATATGGATGTTCATCGTTTCATAATTTTATGTCTTTCAAGTGGTTATGTAAATCACTTGCAGCATTAGTTTGATGTCACGAAGCTAACTGGAAAAGCATCAATTAGTTGATTCAGCTTGTACTGAAATTTGTTCTCATTTTACTCCTTGATACAAAGTATGCACTATGCAGTCTACTGAGCATTGTAAACAAAGGTCTTAGCTTTCTAGTTTCTACTGCCATTAAGTATTCAATGGAAGCATCTCTACAGTATATGGAAAGCATATGCCTATGCTTACACTGCACCAAGAAATACACCTCAGGGATTTTATCCATACTTTAAAGTTGTAATTTGCTTACGTCTGTAATCTTGAGTCTTGTAGTTGTAGGCCGGGCCCAGTTTCTTTTAAGAGTGTGCATGTTGCAATCTGTTTTTATTTGTCTCATCCTTCTTCCTCGTATATGTAGGTGCATACCATTCAGATATAGACACATTAAAGATGAACAAAAGAAACTTGTTGAAGTTCTCATGATCAACTCCCAAAGTGGACCGGGTCTTCTGTTTCCAAAGGTAATGTGAAATATAAACAACTATTTCATAGAGATTCACATAATTGTCATAGTATGATTTATGGAAATGTGAGTACATTTTTGTGTGATTAGTTCATGGAAATAACTTATAGCAAATTAGTTAGGCCGTAGAGTCTTTTTTTCGCCAAATCTGTTGATTTTTTTCCGCTTTGATTTCCACACTGATATAACTGCTACTAAGTGCATTGTGTGCTATGGCTTATATAAGATAGGTGTTAATGTGATTAACTAGATACTAAGAAAACAGGGCCAAGCAGCAGTCAGTTAGATTTGCTTATTTGTCACATATATAGCAAAGAGTTCTCCAACGCATTCTATCACTGCAGGGAGGATGGGAGAATGATGAAACCGTTGAAGAGGCAGCTGCACGAGAAGCTATCGAAGAAGCTGGAGTTCGAGGAGATTTAGTGGTGAGATATCAGAACAAACAAACACACAAAAAATCTCGCTTTTATCATAACTTTTGTGTTAGACACGAAATATTAATTGTATCCTGGAAAAATTCCCATCCCTTCTAAGGCATAAACGGCAAACTGTGTTTTTTATGATATATGTCACATTCCTGTTTTATGGCAATACATGCTCGTGACACTTTTTAGAGCACCAGATTTGTAGACATTCATGTACTCTATGCCTTACCCTTATTTGGTCCATGAACTTAGTCTGGAATCTAGAAATTTGGACTTAGTCTGGAACATTGAAATTAGTCTGATGTCTTAACTTTCACCTCTGGCACTATTAATTTGCTGGAACTTTCTTCATAGTACAAAATTTTATTGACATTAGAGCACCAACATGCTAATTGTTAAGCACCAATCTCTATCAAGTCTTAGGAATTCTCTATGAATTTTCAATGGACTGCTGGAACTATGTGTCCACTTTGGTCTCCCCATTTGATGATGCTAGCATCCACTTGTTCGTTAGTTGGTAACTTGACACTTTCTAGAACTAGGACCATTTGACTTTAAGAACTGCGCCATTTGTCTAACAAGGTAGTTTGCCCTCATCATCCATAGTTTAGCTTATTATTGTTTCTACTCTTTTCTGATCTTTTGTTGCCTAGGACACTAAAATCAATAAAGTTATTGTGATATATATGTAACTTTGAATGATTATATTAACATCATTCTGATGTGAAATCTGAATCCCTTGATGTATAGCAGTGATAAACATTTTAAAGTTTTGCTGCACACATTGTAGAATGACATCTAATTTGGCTAGAGGTAGTAGTGTTATTGCGCTTCTGTAATCATCAATTATGGGAGTTAACTTGTGGGTTAAGGTAGGATTCTTTTGCAGTTAACATAATCTAGACCTAAGCTTCCTATCACGTCCGTTCGTCTACTAGACTACTACTATATCACATTTATTTTGCTCATAATTGCATCTGGTTATGTTAGTTCAATATGTTGGTGCTATTGATAGTTTGGTGTATATAAGAATGCAAGTATTTGTACAGAAACACACTGCAACCAATAAGATATGAATAATATCAAATATAAGTATGTCACGGATGAATCTATTTAGCATTTACCAACTTTTGTGTAGAAATGCAAGCTAGGTTGAAGAGTTAATTTTTTCAATTCATCCATGTTCATTTACATGTATGCATCCCAGCAAGTCTAGGCAAACTTTGTGTCTGCATCAAGTTATTAGATATTCACGCATATATATAAATGGACCCTGTTCATTTATTCTGTTTGACTTTTGACTCTGGCATATTTATATGCTCTTGCTAAACAGTTCTTATTTGCTTCAGTATATCCTGCCAGCACATCTTACTGATCATGCTACTTGTTATTTGCATAAGAAACTGTTGGGCTTCTATGATTTCAAGACGAAGCAACCCGAAGGTATGTGCAGAGCTGCTGTCTTTGCGCTGCATGTGAAGGAAGAGCTGGCCTCCTGGCCTGAACAGAGCACCCGGCAGAGGAGTTGGCTCACAGTTCCTGAGGCAGCAGAGCGGAGTCGTCATCCGTGGATGCAAGAAGCCCTTGTTACAGGCTTCTCTGCCTGGCTTGAGAACGGGATCAATGGTGGTGGCTGTGTGGACGGAAGCGAAAGATGACGACACCTAAAGCATCAGGGGGCATCTGCTTTTTCTCTCTCCCCCTTTTACCTTGCTTGGACAGCTGGACTAAACTTCAAAACCTGACATACCTGAGGGCTCTCTGATGCTCAGTAGTTTGTTCGTTCACCCATCATTTCAGGACACAATTCTGTGTCGTCAACCGACCTGAGAATTGTCGGAATTGTAAGTTGCAGATTCTCGCGGTCACCAGCTATTTTACTCCTGACTCAACATTTTAACAACAAATACTGTGTTGCACCTTGTTATGGAAGTGCATTTGTAATGACAATACTGAAAGTTATGGATTGTCTTGTTGGTGAATTGCTCTTTCTCTGCTTACCCTCAGAAAGGGTGTTGGGATTTAGCGAGCATGTCATGTGCAAATACTCGAGTATTAGAAATGTGAAAATTTTGAATGTGAGGAACATTACTATGTTCAAAGTTCCCGTATGAGATGGGGATTGCTTACAATGAGATGTGAGCCGTTTGGCACGAAAATATATATTTCGTAGACCCGGGGGGGAATTGCTGTTTGGGATACGCTCCCAGAGTGGGGATTTATTTTTGCTGGACGTTCTATGTGGGATTGATTTGAGCTGTAAAATTGTACCAAATGAGAGGGTGTGTATCTTCAGAAGTCACTTTTAAAATTTGTTTTTTTCTAAAAGAGGAAATAAGAGAGGCGTAAGAGCTCGTCCGTACAATCATAACTTTCCAACACAGCGGATTTCCCAAGCAAAAAAATTTTACAGAAGGAAACCAGAAAAAAAAAAGAGAGCTCAGATGTGCGTCTTGTCGTCCGTGGAATCAGCTGTGATGGACCCAAACCAATCACGGGCGCACGTATCCTGTCATCGCTCTGTGGGGTGAGAGAGGCTCGAACTCTCGACCCTCAGGATCACTCGCAATTCAGCTATGGTAGCTACGCGCTAGCCAACTGCGTCAACACCCCATTGTTGCCCTCGATCGAAAAAGCCCCTATTTATTCGAAACAGAGATCCCTACAACGTTGGCGTGGTCGAAGGACGAAGGTCATGATGGCATTTGTCGCCGCGGCCGCTGCCAGCATGCTCGGTGTGCCCTCTCGTTGAAGTAGCAACTCAGTGAAACGACTTGGGTGACTCAAATTCATTATTTTAGTCATCCACTTTCTAAATTTAGTCATTTAAAATATAGTCTTTACTTCAGCAGCACCGACTAAATAAACTTCTAAATGAACTAAAAGGAGAAAAAATGGTGGGCCCTACTTTTTGGTAATCTAAGCATAAGGTGATCAAATTGAAGGGGTGAGAGAGGAAATTTAGTGTCACACCCAATTTTAAGGACAAAATCGAATGCATAACTATATATGTCAGGATCAAATTTCATACATATAGATACATTATAAGTGAATAATCAGTAACAGTATCACGTAAAAGAGAAAATAAAACAATTAAAAGACTATCAGAGTTTTACAATTTATCCTGGAAACGAAGGCTTCAAACTTCACAGGCAATCGACTAGGGGTTGCGTACGCCTAGAACTCAGCAACATCTTCAAAAGACTTCACTACAACTTTCTCCTTCTGAGCAGCAGTAAGTAAGGGTGAGTACACTTATGCTTGGTACTTAGTAAGGTCACAAGAAATAATCAGAAAGTGATTTAATTCCATCTTTAAGTTAAATTAATCATATGAGGGTCCAAGCCGCTCTTGACCGTGAGCACGACTAACCGGTTAGTTTTAACTCTGCAGAGGTTATACACTTTCACCACAATTCGCGTAAAAGTGCCGAAGAACTTTGAACTCAACCATGCAAGTGCGGGCCAAGCACCATATCACACTTCCTTAGGTATGACTGCATAGGGACGCTACGAGGCTTTTCCAAAGAATCACTATATGTACGCACTGGTCCCTTGCTTTCTGCGGTACCTCAGAAGACGAAGCTTCCTTCACCCGCTCAAATTTCGATAACCCAAAATCCACCAATCAAACGCCCCAGGCACGACATATAGATCATCTAATTACTTAGCCAAGATCAGAGCCATATGGTATTTTGGTTGTACGGTTTTCTTGGGTGGTTCTCCATGTTCCAATTAAATCAAGTATTCTCATGAATAAGCATAGATAGAAGTATGGTTAGGGTCACTTGATTTTCTCCAACGAAAAAGGTACTCTTACTGTTCTTCAGCTTTTGCTCACTTGGAAAACTTGATCTTCAATCTTCGAACAATAATCCTTCTACTCGAAGCAATCATCGGGCAACATACAAAGCAAACAACAGGTACAACTAAAAACAATACACCAAAATAAAAGAAAGGCTTTGAAAGAACACACTAATGGATAGGACTCGTTGCTACGGTTACAAGAACGCAATAAACACGAAAAACGGAGCTAAAACGACGATTTTATGGGATAAACGGTGAGTCAGAAATTTATTAGTCATGATTAATCAAAGGGTTAAGAACTAATGGAAAAGATTTGTAAGACACAACAAAGGGTGCTCACATAGGATAACAGGGTGATAAAGCTATTGCACACGTTGCAAGGATCACGTGATCGCAAGAATCGATGAAAACATAGTTGAAACGAAAAAGTTATGATTAAAACTGGGTTCTAGGGACTTATTTGTAAGAGTTCTGGACGAACAGGGGCTCTGAGTAAAGAAACCGGGGTCTAAAACATAATTAAACCTTAAATGCAGGGACTAACATGCAAAAACTCGAGCTCTGGACGGCGGGTTCAAATTTATAAAAGCGTAGGGGCTAAAACAAAATAAACAGGGCTGGTTTATAAATACTTTTGAACTGGCATGGACTGCGGCTTGATTCCTAGAAAAGCGAGGGGCTCTTTTGCAAAACTGGATAGGGTTGACCGGTATTGACTTGCGTTAGATCTGATTTGATCCGTCGGATCACGATCCGACGGCGGAAAGGCAGGCGGGCGGCTCGGCTCGTCTCGCGCGGCTTGCAACTTGCGGATCGGCTCGGCAGGCGGGGCTCAGCTCGGCTTGCGCAAGCGAGCACGCGGGCAGGCGGCTCTGGGCGGAGCCGGCGGCCACGCATGGCGGCGGGGGTCGCCAGAGTTCGGTGAACTCGTCTGTCCGGGGCTCAATTCCAGCTGCGGTTTGGCCGAGGAAGGAGCGCGCGAGGAGAGGAACTCGGTGGCGGTTCGGTGCAGCAGGGGCGGCCGCGCAAGGAGCCAGCAGCGAGTAGAGGTGGCGGCGGGCGGCGGAGCTCGCTGGCGTGCACCGAAATTGGTCATCCGGGCTTGGATTTGGCTCGGGTTTGGGTTGGGGAGCATGCGGGGGCGACGGGAAACGCGATGGAAGGGTCGGCACGGGTACACAGGGCCGGGACGCGAGCACTCGGTGGCGATGCAGGGCTTGGGCTCCGGTGAGCGATGTGTGGCGACGAGAGGACGCGAGAGAGAGGAAGGAAGAGGAGAGGGAGATGGCGGACTGGGCCGTGAGAGCGAGATGGGCCGGAAAAACGGGCCGAGCGGGTTGGGCTGCGGGGAGAGGAAACAAAGGATAAAGGGGGGAAAAGGAGGTTGGGCCGGGTGTAGCGAAAATGGCCACTCATGCCATATTTCAATATAATGTTTTGGCGATTGATGACACACGCAACACTTGAACTAATGTGTTTGCTTAGATGATATACTCAGGCTTTTAGGTTCAAGTGATGACAAAGAGAAGAGAGGCGAAGCTAGGCCCGAAGGGCCGCCCCTACGGGGGTTCCGCCCCTCGCGGGTCTCAGGGCAGCGCCCTGAAACCTAAAAGAAATCAAGTCACCGGTTGAACCGACGCCAAGCAAATTACACACGTCGGTGCATTGACTTGAGCACGTCTGGGAGTTTTAGTATCACCGGTTAAACCGACGTAAGGCAAAATGTACTCATCGGTGCAATGACTGAGATGGCCTGCGGGCTAGGGTTTGGCACCGGATGAACCGACGATAGGAAGTTTGAATACGTCGGTGCAATGGCAGAAGCAGACCAAGAAAAATGCATACATCGGATGAACCGATGATGCACCGGTTAATGGCGTCGGTGCAGTTGTCCAGAGAGTTTGTTTTTCAAGGATCAGAGGACAGTTGCACTCACCGGTTAAACCGACGCTAATATTACATACACCGGTCGATTGCGTCGGTTGATTGCCCGTACACGTAACGGCTAGTTTTCAGTGGGCAGTTTAGTATCACCGGTTAAACCGACGATGGCAATTTGGGGAGCATCGGATTAACCGGTGTTAAGCACATTTCTGGCAGCTTTTCTCCAACGGCTATATTTGCTTGTGCTGCCTATATATACCCCCAAGGCCGGGTCATTTGAGGGTGTTGGAGTTCAAGGAAGTATACAAGAGCTAAAGATCATCTCCAACCACCATAGAGCTTCATTGTACATCATATAGGCTTAAGCACACTTGTGAGAGTGCTTAGTGCTTGTTTAGGCTTAGTTCTTGAGAGAACTAGCTTGAGAGAAAGTCTTGCTGCGGCAAGCAACTTGTGTACTCGTCGTGTGACCCTCCGACTTGGTGTGGAGTGGCAACGACACTTTGTGCGGGGAAGGAGGCCCCTACTTGGTGTTAAAGCTCCAAGATAGTGAAGACGGTGCCGTGGTGACGCTTCGAGATAGACGGTGGCGGTGACCTCGTCTTTGTGACTTGGCGTCACTTAGCCTTTGCTTGTCGGGAGCCTTGGAGGCGTGGCAAGACGGTGATCAAGCGAAGAGACTCGGCATCCCACTTGTTCTTTGTGAGCAAGTGGCCGTGGACGTAGGGAGGGACTTTGGTGTCCTAACCGAACCACGTTAAATCGTGTCTTGGTGTCTTCACGGGAGTTTGCATATCCTCTCCCTTACCACTTTACTTAGCGCATTACGTTTCCGCATTTACTCTTTCTTGCTTACCTTTACTTTCCTAGTTAGTTTGATTAGGATTGGCTATAGGTTGCAAGTCTTTTGGGGTAAGTAGAGGGTAGTATAGATAAACCTTAGTCATAACTAGCATGTGTAGGACGTGTTAGGTTTATCTTATGCAATTAGATTGAGCCCTAGGATAGAAAAGCGATTAGCGACCCTATTCACCCCCTCCCCCTCTAGGGTCGGACACCCCGGTGATCCTTACACCGGGCTGGAAAGGGAGGAAGGGAGAGGGTTTGTTTTTTTTTCATTTGCCAAAAGAAAAATCAAACACATTCAAATTAAATTTGAACTCAAAGATTCAAATTCAAACTGAACAACAAGCAATAAAACAATGCATTTCGGCATGAATGCAACACAAACAAAACAACCTCATTTAATTTAGAAAACAACCAATATTTATTTTCTTTTACACTAAATTCTCTGTGAAGAAATCAAATGTTGGGAATTTTTTTTAAAACTATGAGAAAATTATTGATTTATTTTTAATTTTAATCACGTCCTGAAATCCAAAAATTTCAGGGTGTGACAGAACTACCCCCATAAAATGAATCTCGTCCCGAGATTCACAAGGATAGCAAGAAACAAAGGTTTAGGTGGGTAGCATCCAATATTTATTAACTTTCTTCCAGGTCGTTCATTCTTACAATGTCTCCTCAAACATAATCCTTGATTCCTGGTAACTCACAAATCACTTTATGGATACTCAATCTAACTCCATTTGTAACTACCCATTCTTTTCTCGACTTCGTTGACCCATCTGTTGAAGAAATTCCTTTGTACCCTGGTAGAGTGATTTGAATAGAGTTAGATTGCGCTCTCTCTGGCTTGGGTGTTTTGCATCATCTCTCCAGTCCTCATAAACATCCCTTAACCTCCAAGTAAAGTGACGAAATTAAGCCACCCATAAAATTCCGATATTCCCAAATATCCTTAGGCATCCACTGTTTTGTAGAAACATGCTTGTCTTGCTTTAGTATCTTGTCGACTCGAGGTGGCATGAGAATTGAGCATTGGGGATTGATGGCATCCTTATCTGGCTGAAGTATCTTGATCATCCGTCCTGGCAAGGGGGCCATCTGATGATGTCTGACCGAGTGCGGGGCTATTGGGACACCGACTAGCAAGATGTCCGTCTTCTCCACACTTTAGGCAATATAATCGAGCATCACGGGACCTGGTCTTCTTATGCTTCGTTGGACAGCTATCGGCATAATGCCCTTCTATACCACATCCAAAACACACTCTTTTAGTATACCCATCCCGACTTTCTCGTTTTGTGGGACATCTATTGGCATAGTGGCCTTTTTCACCACATTTATAGCACAGTACTCTTTTAATACGTCCATCCTGACTACTTTTCTGCTCCTCCACAACTCTTGGTGGAATGGCTTGTACAACAGGATCCTTCTTGATAGAGTGGTCACATGGAGATTAAACAACTTTAGGATGTGGTTGGTTGAAACTGAGCCGAGTATTGCTATCTGCCAATTGTTGCGGAAACTCCATCTTCTCTTGGCTTGCTTTACTAACTGGTTTCTTGGACTGTTTCCTTCTTTTAGGCTGAAATTCTTTGAAAGTGATAGTCCAATCCTCGAGGTTTATAGTCGGATTTTGAGCAACTCCTTCTAAGTCTAGATCTTGCATAGACAACTTCCTATTGATATCCGAATGGTAACGTTGCCTTGCTTCTGCTGTCATTAAGCTATCTTCTTCCTGGAGACATGGACGGCCATAATGCTCACAACATTTACATATTCCTGGAGTCTTAATATCTTTATGTTGTCTTTCCCTTTCTAGCTCTGGTGTTCCACGACTTCTCTTATTTCTTTGGCGGTTCCATGCTTAAGCAACTTGCATCTTCACTGGTCCGGTGGGGACTTCTACTTTGGCCAACTCCATGCTATGAGGTGATACTGTATTGGACTGCATCCTTCCTTGTAAGACTTGAGCCTGCATAGCTAATAGCTTCTCTTTATCAAACGACGGCCGAAATGTTGTGATCTGATGGTTATCACTGCTAACAGAGTTGTTGTTCCCAGGGGATGACGCTTGCTTTGTAACATGTTGTCGGGTATCGACCATGATTGGAGCCATTACTTGTAGCCTTTGAGTTTGTGCTGGAACGTTGAGGTCATCTTTATTGGCTCTATCTTCTAGATTTCTATTGAGACTCACCATCTGTCTAGGTGGTAGGGATAAGGTTAGTAGAGAGAATAAATTATAAAGAAGATTGAATAGCAAGGTAAAGTCCATGATATCATCTTCACCAACTTGTAGTGGTCATGTTTGTTAAATGAATCAAGGTGGAGCGGAGAAGAATATGGGGGTAGCAAAAAGGAAAAGAGTATTCTTGACTTCAGCTTGCTTTCATTTGTCGTCTATTGCAGATGCTTGGAGATCTTTACTATTACTGTTAGTGTTGCCTTGAACTTCCTTCTTGACATCTTCTAAAAGGTTGAGTAGAAGGACGGAGGAAAACAAGGAGGGGGGGTATAAAAGAAGAACACATCTAGGCAACTGATGTCATTGTAGGTAGAAGACCCACAATACACCAACAATCATTATAAAGAAACGAATCAGATAAGATCATAAAGTCAAACATCATCATGCAAACACCGAATTCCACCAATCAACACGGTCAAGAAACGATGCTAAACGTTGTGAATAGAGTTAGAAGGAGTACTCCTAAGCATGGTTATATCTTCTAGCTTTGTCATTGATGATACGTGCCTCCTTCAACTTATCCAATGTTGACTCCACCTTCGTGATTGTAGTGGTAGTGCGAGTGTCATAACCTTGCTCAGGCTTAATCTTGTGGTGGTGCTCTGGATCCTTCATCCAACTTGAGTAGGAATGTGGGCAAGTGGTATAATTTCCAATTGCTTCGACTTGACTCCTCATGATGAACTAGTAGCTCCATTCCATAGACAGCTTGGCAAGCCTTAGGATACGTGGCACGGATCATCTAAATAATTTTGAATCGGAAGGGATACCTTGGAATCAAAGTCAAGGGACGGATCCAAAGTGACATTTATTTAGAAAGAAAGGAGAGGCACTGAACATATTGTGAATAAAGCAAAGGGAAGATAGGTCCACAAAGGTAAGTTAAAAAAATCAAGGATCAATTTCACCAGCATATCAAAAGGACGTGAGCTGGAAAATCATTCATCAAAGGAGATGTATGATCAAAATCAAGAAGTGATCTCAGAGAGGAAACAAAAAAATAAATAGACAGGAGTTGAGGGTGTGGAAAAACAAGAAAGGGTAATTGACCAAGAGTCGAATAACAATAAGAAAATTATCAAGGAGAGAGTAGGTTAATATACAAAGTTAAAGGATTTTACATTTGCAAATAAGAAAGTGCAAATGGAAAGAGAGTTAGGTGAGAAAGGTGAGTTGTCAAGGCTGATTGAGAAAAAGAAAAAAAGATTAAGGAGAGAGAATATTCAATGGAGAGGGTCAAGGATTAAACAGAAATAGACTTTGTATCAAAAGAAACCTTAGAAAATGACCATTGCTATCTAGGCTTACGTCCTACAGTCGATACAGCTCTGATACCACTTCTGTCACACCCGATTTTAAGGACAAAACCGAATGCATAACTATACGTATGCCATGATCAAATTTCATACATATAGAGACATTATAAGTGAATAATCAGTAACAGTATCACATAAAAAAGAAAATAAAATAATTAAAAGACTATCAGAGTTATACAGCTTATCCTGAAAACGAAGGCTTCAAACTTCACAGGCAATCGACTGGGGGTTGCGTACGCCTAGAACTCAGCAACATCTTCAAAAGACTTCACCACAACTTTCTCCTTCTGAGCAGCAGTAAGCAAGGGTGAGTACACTTATGGTTGGTACTCAGCAAGGCCACAAGAAATAACCAGAAAGTGATTTAATTCCATCTTTAAGTTAAATTAATCATGTGAGGGTCCAAGCCGCTCTTGACCGTGAGCACGACTAACCGGTTAGTTTTAACTCTGCAGAGGTTGTACACTTTCACCACAATTCGCGTAAAAGTGACGAAGAACTTTGAACCCAACCATGCAAGTGTGGGCCAAGCACCATATCACACTTCCTTAGGTATGACTGCATAGGGACGCTACGAGGCTTTTCCAAAGAATCACTATATGTACGCACTGGTCCCTTATTTTCTGCGGTACCTCAGAAGACGAAGCTTCCTTCACCTGCTCCTCAAATTTCGATAACCCAAAATCCACCAATCAAACGCCCCAGGCACGACATATAGATCATCTAATTACTTAGCCAAGATCAGAGCCATATGGTATTTTGGTTGTACGGTTTTCTTGGGTGGTTCTCCATGTTTCAATTAAATCAAGTATTCTCATAAATAAGCATAGATAGAAGTATGGTTAGGGTCACTTGCCTTTCTCCAACGAAAAAGGTACTCTTATTGTTCTTCAGCTTTTGCTCACTTGGAAAACTTGATCTTCAATCTTCGAACAATAATCCTTCTACTCGAAGCAATCATCGGGCAACATACAAAGCAAACAACAGGTACAACTAAGAACAATACACCAAAATAAAAGAAAGGCTTTGAAAGAACACACTAATGGATAGGACTCGTTGCTACGGTTACAAGAATGCAATAAACACGGAAAACGGAGCTAAAACGGCGATTTTATGGGATAAACGGTGAGTCAGAAATTTATTAGTCATGATTAACCAAAGGGTTAAGAACTAATAGAAAAGATTTGTAAGACACAACAAAGTGTGCTCACATAGGATAACAGGGTGATAAAGCTATTGCACACGTTGTAAGGATCACGTAAGCGCAAGAATCGATGAAAACGGAGTTGAAACGAAGAAGTTATGATTAAAACAGGATTCTAGGGACATATTTGTAAGAGTTCTGGACGAACAGGGGCTCTGAGTAAAGAAACCGGGGTCTAAAACATAATTAAACCTTAAATGCAGGGGCTAACATGCAAAAACTCGAGCTCTGGACGGCGGGTTCAAATTTATAAAAGCGTAGGGGCTAAAACAAAATAAACCGGGCTGGTTTATAAATACTTTTGAAATGGCATGGACTGCGGCTTGATTCCTAGAAAAGCGAGGGGCTCTTTTGCAAAACTGGATAGGGTTGACCGGTATTGACTTGGGTTAGATCTGATTTGATCCGTCGGATCACGATCCGATGGCGGAAAGGCAGGCGGACGGCTCGGCTCGTCTCGCGCGGCTTGCAGCGCGCGGATCGGCTCGGCAGGCGGGGCTCAGCTCGGCTTGCGCAAGCGAGCACGCGGGCAGGCGGCTCTGGGCGGAGCCGGCGGCCATGCATGGCGGCGGGGGTCGCCGGAGTTTGGCGAACTCGTCCGTCCGGGGCTCAATTCCAGCTGCGGTTTGGCCGAGGAAGGAGCGCGCGAGGAGAGGAACTCGGTGGCGGTTCGGTGCTGCAGGGGCGGCCGCGCAAGGCGCCAGCGGAGAGTAGAGGTGGCGGCGGGCGGCGGAGCGCGCCGGCGTGCACCGAAATTGGCCATCCGGGCTTGGATTTGGCTCGGGTTTGGGTTGGGGAGCACGCGGGGGCGACGGGAAACGCGATGGAAGGGTCGGCACGGGTACACAGGGCCGGAATGTGAGCACTCGGTGGCGATGCAGGGCTTGGGCTCCGACGAGCGATGTGTGGCGACGAGAGGACGCGAGAGAGAGGGAAAAGGTGGGAAACGGAGGTGCTCACCCTGCAACGGAGCTCTGGGGGCACGCGGGCGTCGAGTCGGGGCGGCGAAGCAGCGGGTCAACAGCAGCCCGAAGCTTCCGAGCTCATCAATGGCGGCGCGCAGCTAGGGCTAGGGTTTGCGCGAGGCGGCGGCACAGGCTCGAGGGGATTCGGGGAGGGGCGAGGTGCTTTTATAGGGGCGGGCGGGCGGCCTCGGCGTGCGGGCCAAGAAAGGCCGCGACGCGAGAACGCGGGCGCCGGGCAGCCTCGCCTTGAGTCCAGGTCGTCCACGGAAGGAGACGACCCTGACAGGTGGGGCCCGCCTGTCGGCGAGAGAGGAAGGAAGAGGAGAGGGAGATGGCGGACTGGGCCGTGAGCGCGAGATGGGCCGGAAAAACGGGCCGAGCGGGTTGGGCTGCGGGGAGAGGAAACAAAGGAGAAAGGGGGAAAAGGAGGTTGGGCCGGGCTGGAAAGGGAGGAAGGGAGAGGGTTTGTTTTTTTTTCCATTTGCCAAAAGAAAAATCAAACACATTCAAATTAAATTTGAACTCAAAGATTCAAATTCAAACTGAACAACAAGCAATAAAACAATGCATTTCGGCATGAATGCAACACAAACAAAACAACCTCATTTAATTTAGAAAACAACCAATATTTATTTTCTTTTACACTAAATTCTCTGTGAAGAAAACAAATGTTGGGGAAAAAAATTTAAAACTATGAGAAAATTATTAATTTATTTTTAATTTTAATCATGTCCTGAAATCTAAAAATTTCAGGGTGTGACATTTAGTCACCCTCTCATTTTAGTCACATAAGTAGGGGCCCTACTGGAGATGAAAATTTGAGCAAAATGACTAAAATATATGTTTAATCATCCAAATAGAGGCCATGCTGGAGTTACTCTTAGCCCGGAGCAGCGGCCGCTTGCTTTTTTTTTTGAAAAAGTTGCAGGAGCACTACTACGTCATTTAAGAGATGAAGTCAAAATCATTACAGTTCCAATATTACATAAAATAAATAACACTCTAACTCAGAAACAAAGTACTTAATCATTAAACATAAATGGTACCTCAGGATGGCCACAAGCCCTCCTTTCGTTGATCTCCTCCTTGATAGCATGCAAAAGCCCGGGGCTCCGCGTAGAAACGCTGCAATGCAAACGCACCTGGTCAGAGTCTCCTCTAGCCTACACGCAGACTCTAGGCTTCCACCTAATGCCAATGGTTATTTTTAAAGCACCCAGGAGCACTGGGGAGTCATGTAAGATTTCTGGGCGCCCACACTGACCAGACTCAGCACAGACAAAACTGCCTGAGGAGTCTCAGAACGCGTTATACCGAGACACGCACACCACCACACACGCACACACGCCTCAGTACTGAGGGGGGGCTGCCAGCCATGGCCTCCTAACAATATAATCTTCTTTATGTATTCTTTAATCTCAAGTTCTTAAACCCACTTCAGTCCACAAAAAAAGTTCACGATATCATTCTGTTGGTCCAAAGTCCGCAATCCACCATGACCTTTAGCTCCAAAAGTTCTCTCCATTCTCCTTGTGTGGCTCCTTAGAAGTCACCAGTCACACCTCATTAGTATCTCAGCGGAGGACGCCAGGTGGACTCATGTCTCCCAATCGTTATCGCGGGAATGCATGACAAGCCGCTTATGGTAAGCAGGTAGATGGCCAGAGCCGAGATGGACGGCAACAGCAAACCCACCTGCTCCACTAATGCGATCGCATTAGCCATCACAACTATAGTTTCTGTCTATATACTTCTCCAATTTAAAATATATAAATATATTATTATTGATACAGTATGCTCGATAAATATTGTAGATTTCATACCACATGATAGAATAGTTTTTTCTAAAAAAATAGACATAATCTTTGTACGAATCCAATGTAAAACTAAAATGAAAAAGATATATTGACTCCTGCTCCTAGCTTCCTGTGTGAATTGTTATTGAATGATTAAATAATACATACCCTAACTAGCTAGTGCATATTAGCGCGGACAATAAAAATTAGTGCAAATTGCTAAATTTTTATACCTATAAATATTATAAGAGTTTATTCAACTTTTTTAAATTTATTTCCAGTTCCGCCACTGGGGGCTAAAAACTAACCAACCAGACGGACGACGGGAGGCGGCCGGCGAAGGACTAAAATTACATAAGTAATATTTTAGACCACAACTACAAAAGGACTGAATGCTCCAACTGCTCGTATGGTTTTTTTTATTATGCATAAGCTCAGAGCAAATGTTCTTGTGGCATAATAGAAAATAGTAGGATTATTCAGAACTCTAACATTCTGATAACCATAGGCTAAAGTGACTGAAAGTCTTTTTTTTTCAAAACTCTGTTCAGAGCTTCTTGAGATGTGCATTTGGATGAATGGCCTGGTGGGCACAAAATACAAATAATTCAGATTTGTTTGAAATAGCATAGCATGCAGAATATAAAATATACTCTCTCTTTTTGGTGGAACCTAAAGTTGCTACAAGTAAAACATGCTCTCCGGCTTATGTATGTGTACCTTCTCGCTATGTACCACTCACTATGGGGGTGTTTGGTTCGGTGCATATGACTGAACCAGGGCCCCGGCGTGCAGCACAGCTAGGTTTGGTTGCCTGAACCACGTCCAGAACCTGTCCCCCGCCATGCATTTCTACCCCCCCTCTGCCTGCATCTGGAGAAACGCCCACGGACTCCGTTTCTTGGGAGCTAGGCTCGCGAGGTGCAAGGGTGGGCGATGGGGGCTAGAAAATGAACTATGTTCACGTTATATGCAGGCAACCAAACATAGTTTGTGTTCATCCTAGCCGAGTATATACTAGCAACCAAACAATGAGGTGTTGCATGACTTGAGCCTGTCCCAACCCAGCCTGGATGCTAGATACGAGCCAGGCTCCGCACAGCAACGAACCAAACGCGCCCTATGTCTCTATACTCTACTCACTATGTGTTGTGCGTTGTTTATATATATGTCTATCTTCGCATCATGTAATATGTTTGTGTACACTGACGGATCCACTATATATTGCCTGCACATTATAGCATATTTCAGCTTCTTCCGTTTTATTCTCTCTCACGGAATACTATTGCATCAGCCGGTTTTATTCTTTCTCACAGAATACTATTGCATTAGCCGAAATCAGCCGGTCAAAATTCCACCGGCTGAAATTGCTCTGATTCAACAAAATTTAGTTAAATGCAAATTACTTTATACTAGTACCAAACAGAAATGGGAAAAAAAAACTGCACCCCGTAGTTTACATTTTATACGCACATAGATGCATACTTTGCTTCACCTCCCACTGTACTATCCGTCCGTTACGGTGCACGAGATCGACATCCTATTGCTCCGACGATGCGCAGGGCGCGAAGAAACGAAATCGCGCTGACACGGGCGTGGCGAACAAACAAACTAAACACTCAGCAGCGCACCTGATGATCACACACATAACGTAGTATCAACCCATCACGGACGTCGACTGACAGATGTACAAGATCACAACCAGTTGACACCCGAGAAAAACAGAGCAGCAAGCACCCAGAGCTGCGCCTGTTCTAGTACCCTCCGCGCGCGCGCTTCTCGGGGTCACGGCCGGCGGCGGGGTCCCCGTGCCCGACGGCCACCTTGGCCACCTCGGCGGCGGGCGTGCCGGGCCTGGCCTTCTGGCACAGCACGAGGTAGCCGATGGCGCCGACGATCCGATCGGCGCCCGGCCCGTACGGCAGCCGGGCGCGCTGGTGCGGCACCTCCCCGGCTCCGCAGCCCGGCGGCCGCGTCGACGCCTCCACAGCCGCCTCGCTCGTCTTGGTGTCCGCGCTCCGGCGCCACTCCTCCCCCGCGCCGCTCCTCGCCATCACCCCTCCGCCTCGATCTCCCCGGCCCGCTCGCCTGACTCTACCTACTGCGTGCCGTGGTCTTGGACTCTCGCCGCTGCGATGCGAGGGCGAGGCTCGTGCCGGCGAGCTTTGTAGAGCGAGGTGGCCGCCGGCACACGTAGGGGGCGGCGGCAGGCAGGTGTTGGACGCTGGAGGCGACACGACACGACCAAGCGGTGTTGTTTCTTTTTTCGAAATCGGAGTACTAGGATGCACACGTACGATGGATCTATGTGCGGACCCTTGGACACCTCGCTTCGTCTAGACATGTCTTCAGGATCAGTCGCGTTCAGCTATTTCGAGACCTCCCTACACGATGGCGCCGGCGGGCGCCTTCCCGACGGCGGCGAGGATCTTGTCGTCGAGGTCGAAGGCCATGGGCTTGTCGCCGCGGCCTCTGCCGGCGTACTCGGCGTAGCGCTCCTTGAGGTCCTCCGGCAGGTTGGTCGTGCTCGCCCACCCCAGCGCCTCCTTCGCCGCCCGGGGCTCCGCGCAGAAGTGCTGCAAGCAATTGTTCAGACGGCCACGTCGATCAGCGCCGCCGGCCGTGGCGAGCGAGAGCAACCGCTTCACGCTTGGGCGACCTTACCATGTTGCGGAAGGGGAAGGCCTTCTTGGCGTCGACGCCGGCGGCGGCGGGGTCGTAGTGGACGATCTCCACGGCGGCGGCGCCCGCGGCCGCCGCGCACACCCTCGCCATGCCGTCCAGCGTCACGGCGCGGTCCGAGACGCAGTTGAAGACCCGCCCCGCCGCCGCGCCGGGGCGCCCGACGGCCAGCGCCAGCATGCTGGCGAGGTCCCTGACGTGCGTGATGTTGGTCAGCTGCATCCCGTTGCCCGGGATCGGCACCGGCCGCCCCCGCACGATTCCTGCGAGATCGAGTGACTGTGCTGTGAGATCATCGCCGGCGATCGCCGGAGAAAGAGAACTACACTTGTCGTGGTATTTGTTCTTAACTTCTTATTACTGTCGAAGAACCACTCCTCGCAGTCCTTGTTGTTGCCGGAGCCGATCATGTACTGCGGCCGGAACGACGCCCAGCTGCCGGCGAACTGCTCCGAGATGTACCGCTCCACGCCCACGTGCCCCGCGCTCTCCTTCACCGCGTCCTGCGCGGCGCCGGCGCTGCCGCCGCCGCCATTGTTATCTGTCACTCACAAAATGTCCATGGACGACGACTCTGGTAGCTGTGTGTGATCGAGGGAGGCTCGTTATTACTTATTACCCACCCCCTCGACTTGCGGCGGCTCGTCGGTCGGCCTGTAGATGCCGGAGCTGCTGATGAACAGGAACTGCCCCGCGCCGGACGACTTGGCCCAGTCCACCACCGGCCTGCGCGCGCGCAGCCAAACATCGCCGGTCACCATGGGAGTCTCATTCCGGCGTCGTGAGCAGCGGAGCGGAAGAGCCAGAGGAGTCGTCGTACTCACTTGACGGCGTCGAGGTCCTTCCGTCCTTGCCGTTGTTGTCGAGCACGACGTCGAACGACGCGCCGCCGACCGCCGCGCCGACGTCCGCCGGGTCGCCCCACACCGTCTTCCCGCCGGCGCTCGTCAGTTCCTGCCCCAACAAGGATATCCAGCGAAACTCGAGTGCCAAAGAAGTGAAGAAGAAACTCAGCGCCCAATGCATGCAGCGAGCAGAGAGCTATACCGAGAAGCGGGAGAAGGGCGGCTTCTTCATCTTGTCGGAGGCCTCGTCCCCGACGGTGAGCACGGTGACGGCGAGCCCGGCGGCGAGCAGCTCCTTGGCGAAGTAGAACCCGAAGACGGCGTGCCCGCCGCTGTTGGTGTTGACGACCAGCTCGCTCTTCTTGGCCTCCGCGCGCGCCGAGACCGCCGCGCGGGCCGCCGGCGCCGCGCGCGGGGAGAAGGACGGCCGCGAGGAGGGCCGGCGCGGGCGCGCGGAGGAGGCGGAGAACCGGCCGGACGCGAGCGCGGTGGCCGTGGAGGCGGCGAAGGCCATCGGTGGCCGGGAGGAAGGATGAGAGCGGGTGGGGCGATGAGTGGTGGACGCGGGATTGACTATTGAGGGGAGTTGGGACGTGGGATTTGGGAGGTGTGAGAGGCTAAAGAAGAAAAAAGGAGGAGCCTAGGCTAGGCTGCCATGGCAGGGAGCCATTGGAGTTTAGTGGCACAACATCTGTTGACGCAATACTGCAGTGGTGACTCTGCAACAACATAACCTGGCAAGTGATCTGCTAACCTTGAACCAAACCTCCTGCGCAAAGGTGCAGTGCAGACACAAGTGCTCGGCTGTTTTTCTTGCTTGATCACCTAAAGAACAGACTGGGTTCCAGCCTGTCTGCCGTTAGAATTTTGTTCTGCACCAACAGCCAAGTAAAAAACTTATGCTTTCCCTCGGCTTTCGCCTTTCAAATCGCATTGGCATTGAAGGTGCTGTAGGACCCGTTAAACTGAGCAAGAAACGCCGACTTGGACGAGTATTCACCACTTGCAGTCCACTTCCAAGCAATTGCATCCTGCCCCTCGTCAAGGGTGAACTGCGCCACCCGATCCCAAAGATATATAAACTCAGCCATTTTAGTAACTGAATTCATTCCCCATAAACCCTTGGTCCAACTCTGGTTGCATAATTCTACCTGGACTGTTCTGTATTTGCGCCATGCCCATTTGTACAAGTTTGGAGCGATATCAATAGGTGCCCTCCCATCCAGCCAAGTGGCATACATACTACACTCAACAGTTAGGTCGGATCCTCACGTTAGTTCCCTCGTCCTTAACTTGGGCCCTGTTTAGATGCAAAAAATTTTAGGTGTAAAACACTGTAGCACTTTCATTTGTATTTGGTAATTGCTAGTCTGTCAACTCGTGCTCCCGCACGGGCTAATTAGAATTAATATAAAAATAAGATCAATAATTATAATTATCCATCTCACGCTCTTTTCATCTATTAAATATTCTAACACATACTCTAAAATATATATTTTCATTATTTAGTTACAATAAATATCATTTTGTGCACCTCCATATGTATTCAATATATGTTTAGTTGAACTATTTCAATATATGTTTAGTTGAACTATTTGTTTGCGAATTGGTGTTCTTATCTCTTCCATCATATATGAATATATGGTGACATATATCGTGGGTAATATTTTTATATAAATAATATATTAATAATGATAGAAATAGTAATTTTAGAATTTAATATTGGTGCACTTTAATATATTATTGTAATTATATAATTTAGATTCAGATTTATGAGTAATTTAACTAACAATAATAATGACATAATTAGATAATTTATATGCAAATTTAGGGGGGGTATTTGTATTATTTTTATAATGACATAGGTGGGTAATTTACACAAAGATTAGGGGGTTACTTTAGATTTTTTTTATAATGACAGAGGTGGGTAATTTAGATACATGTTTAGGGGGTTATTTTCATAATGGCAGAGGTGGGTAATTTATTAGGAAAGATAACTGATCCAATAATTATTATAATTAGAGTCATTGGATTGATGGCTAGATGTTTCTGATTTTTATGAGAATTTATAGGATTTCTCTATTTTTTCAGAGTGTCCACCTAGGATCCTAGGTGGCTTCACGTGAAGACTCCAAAAGAGTCTCCAATTAGTAATAGTAAGATTGTCCCACTATGGGTTGACTAGGCTCAAAAGATTCGTCTCACAAATTATAGTCAAACTGTGTAATTAGTTATTTTGTTTAACTACATTTAATACTTCATGCATGCGTTCAAAGATTCGATGTGACGAGAAATCTTATAAAGTTTTGGAATTTTGAGTGCATTTAAACAGGGCTTGGCGTACCTTTAGCGATCTGCACTGCAGTAGTGTAGTTCCCCTCATCCCCTGCAAAGTAGCTAATCCACCGTGCTTGCTCTGCTGCGAAATGTACCAGCTGGCCGCGTGATCTATTTGGCCTGTCCCTTGCATGTATCATGTATGTACAATCAGTGTGTAGCTAGACAGCTCTATGCCCACGGCCGCGCTCGAACTCAGGCCCCAGGGCGCACAATTATCCCTCAAATCGTCTTTCACTTGCCCTAGCTTAGTAGGCAGTGTGGACGTGTTGCTTCCGCCTTGAAAAAGAAGAACGAGGAGGAAGAAGGAAAAAAAAAGACAGAAAAGAGCAGAGAAGAGAGACAGGCTAGCTAGCTAGTCTTCCAACTCAGCGAGCACCAGCCGAAGAATCCAGCAAGGCATTTGCTTTTTGGTAGGCTCCACAAGGCTAGGCTCTCGATCTCTCTGGTGCAGTGAAGTAAAAATTCTCTGCTGGCACTTTTGTCTCGAGGCTGATGCATAATCCACTTTCATTATTTGGCTGCATCATTACTGTAATATTTGGCTGCTTCGTTCCGTAGGACTGAAAGGTTTTTCTTTTTCTAAACAACGCATTTTTTTATTTTTTACTTGCACCCTCGAGGCATCAAAACATCGTATAACTAACGTGAGATTTTAACCACCAATTTTTATAGGATTATAGATCATTTTATTAATATATTCATGGACCTGTCGAGGGGCGAGGGCAATGCATATTTTTATTTAATGATGGACAAACTAAAAGGAATTGATTTAGAACAAAGTTCGCTTGAAATTACTTATATTTATGACAGAGAGATTGAGAGAATGCAAGTGAGGATCAAGGGACTGATACGATAACGGTTAAACACACGCTACCAGCTTCCTAGTAGTATGTTCCCTCAGTTGTAAAAAGAATGCAACTTTTTCTTCGGGCAAATAAAAAAGAATGCAACTCTTATTTCTAAGAAGTTAAATAATTTTAAAATGGATTAAACTTAAACAACTAACATTTATGGCACATAATAAGTATCATTAGATTAATTATGGAATATGTATTCATACTAAAACTATTTAGAAATATAAATATCAGTATTTTTTAATTTAATTAAATTTGAAATTATTTGCGGAGGGATATGTATATGTTCCATAAAAAGAAGCTAAAGTTTATGAACGAAACCGCAATCACAAGACGACAACGTAACCGATCTAGCTGTATTATTATTACAAAAAAATACCTCTGCTTGAATAACCTGTCATGTCGTCGTGTAGCTCTCAGGTGAAGTTTTTTTTTAAAAAAAAGAACTCTCATGTGAAGTGAGTTGTGATTCCAACCAGAAGACTCTGGATCGAGTTGAAGCTCCTCGATCGATATCATTTTGCTTTGGTTTCTTCGGTTGATGGAAAAGAAAATCTGAGCCTCTGCATCGTCAGCACACTGCGGAGCCTCGCTCAGCCCTGAACACAAAAGGCTGCTACCTGTTGTAATGGCCTTGTTTGGTTGGTGCTAAAATTCTAGCACGCTATGAATAGTAAAAATTTTGACCGCTAATTACGATGTCAAACAAAGTCAGTTTAGAAAATCAATTTCAGAACCCCTGCGCTAGTGACCATAAAGAATCTAACGAGGCCTTTGACCACGCGATTAGAGGAGGGTCACTGTATCATCACTGTAGAAAATCATCAATTAATTACCGTCATTAAATTCGTCGCGAAAAGTTACACTCATCCCTAAAAAGGTTTTACAAATAGACTTCATTTAGTGTTTCATGCATGCGAGATTTTTTTTTCGAGATGCGTGCGTGTTACTCCCTCCTTCTCCGTTTATAAGGCACACACGCATATCAAAATTCAAATATTTATATCTTTGACCAATAATTTAAATATTAATTTTTAATTTTTATAATGTAAATTTTATATGATTGGATTCGTCATCAAATATAGTTTACAATGATTATAAATTTATAATCATAAGTAATATAATATATGACAAATAAATAGTCAAAGTATCGTTTGGAAGACCGTGCCATGTTCCACCGTGTCTTATAAACAAGAAAGGAGGGAGTAGTTTTCTAGCACAGCCAAACAATACCAATGCACAGAAGCTCAATGAACCTTTGGCACGCCCTCACATAAAAAAAAATCAAGTATTTGGCACGGTGAGCTTTTGTTATCTGTGCTGTGGAAGATCTCGGGGGCCGGGGGCAGAGGACGGTCGCCGGCGTGGAACTCCACCACCGAAGCTGATGCGGCCATGGCGATTTTTTTTAAGCTGCGGCCATGGCGATTGGCGACACGGCCGCGTCGGAGAGAGAGAGAGAGTCTTTTCCTTTTGGCGCACCCTGCTTTATTCCAAAGCACAAAAGAAGAAAGCCAACCCCAACCCCGTCCTATCGAAACCATATTCGCTTGCCCATCCCCATCCAATTCCAGTCACGACCGCACGACCTCGCCCACCAGCCGGCAGCCGCCACGCCGGCCGCAAACCCCCCGCACCAAGCAAACCCGAACAGAGGCCGCGGGCGATCGGAGAAGGTAGAGCCCGCGATGGGGTGCGGGCCGTCCAAGGAGGACGCGGAGGGCGGGGCCGCGTCGCGGTGCCGGGAGCGGAAGCACCTGCTGCGCGCCGCCGCGCTGCGCAACGTCGGGGCCGCGCTCTCGGACTACGCCGCGGGGGAGGCCGACCGCCACGACGCCGCCGTCGTGCCGCGCTCAGGGGGCCGCGGCGGCGCTCAAGGCGCTCCCGCCGCCGCCGCTCGACGCCGTGCTCCCGCCGCCCCCGCCGCCGGGCTCCGGCGAGGGCGAGGCCCCCGCGCCGCTGCAGCGGTCCATAAGTGCGCCCGACATCCCGCTGCAGCCGCCCATCCGGAAGGCCCGCTCCGGGGAGGCGCCCATCATGGAGGAGGAGGACGGCGAGGGCGAGGGCGACGCCGACGGGGAGGACGCCCCGCTGCGCCGACGCCGGCGGGGGGAGGACGACGCGCAGCTCCCGCCCCCGCCCCCGCCCCCCGCCACCGCCGGCGAACGTCCCCCCGCCCTCGCGCTCCCCGCCGCCCGTGCCCGCGCCGGAGACGGACCGCGGCAAGCAGGCGCCTCGGGAGGGGAGTTTCTTGAACGACTACATCTTCGGCTCCCACGACGACGCCATGCCGCCGCCGCCGCTGCCCACGCTGGACCCCGCCGCCGAGCCGTCGTGGGCGGCCGAGCGGAGGGAGCCCGCACCGCCGCCCGAACCCGAGAAGCAGCCTCCGCCGCAGCCGGAGGACGTGGCCGAGGGCAAGAGGCTGGCGGTCGAGCCCGCGGCGCGCCGGGCGGCGACGCAGAAGGCGTCGAGGAAGGCGGAGGGCAAGAAGGCCAGGATCGCCATGGTCACGCCGCAGCCGGTCAGGCTGGGCGACGTCCTGCGCAAGCTCGACGAACACTTCCTCAAGGCGTCCGAGGCCGCGCACGAGGTGTCCAAGATGCTCGAGGCCGCGCGGATGCACTACCACTCCAACTTCGCCGAGAAGCGAGGTACCTTCCATGCCTGCTCTGTTCGCATCCTCTCTGAGCTCAAATTCTATTGAAACCCGTGCCGATTGTATCAAAGATAACCTTTTTTTAATTCTTTCATGGATGAAAATGCTTACTACGAAACATTGCACATAAATAAACTTGGGAGCGCCGTATAGACAAGACTGTAGGGAGACGTGCAATAGATAGCTAATGTTTTACTTGATACTTATGGCAAAAGTTGAACTGTTCCACATGATAGACTAAGACCTTGAGTGCCTTACTTGATTGCATTGTTAACTGCTGAAATGGGTTGATTGCTTTGGTAATTATTATTGTAAAGGTATCATATTCTGGCTCTATTATGTGTCTGTTGAGGTGGATGCTGTGTTCTTAAGGGAATGTGGTTCAGAGAGGCAGGGGAATGTTTATTTATTTACAACTGTTTGGGGACCGAGGCAGGGTTGGGGCCTGGGGGCTACACCAGGTGGCAATTGTCTTCGCTCCATGGTTTGTTTTAAAGTTCAGTTGAGCAGTCTCTATCCTGCTTGTATTTGTGGGGCTGTCCTGATTGACAGATACAACTCAAGTTGGTATGTGTACATTTGCAGTAGTCTTCAGTTGTTAACAGCATGGTTCCTGTGTCTTACTAGGATTTGTTGACCATTCTGCAAGAGTGATGCAAGTCATCACTTGGAATCGCTCATTTAAAGGGATCCCCCAACCACAAAATGTCAAGAATGAGTTGGACGATGATGAATGGGAGACACATGCTACCGTACTCGATAAGTTGCTTGCATGGGAGAAAAAAATATGCCATGAAGTGAAGGTAAAATATGTCTATCTTATTCACTAGTTTAAAACATAGACTGTTTCAATCACTCATTCTGTTATAAGCACACATTTTTCAATGTGTTCTCTGCCACACTCACAGAAAAGGACTGTTTCACATTGTTATTTATTTTGTCTCAGAAATTATCTCTCCAGTTTTATTTGCATCGAGAATCATGCATACATGCCATTCATTCTTGCAAAAATTCTACAGGTGTCACTAATTTCTTGGTATTTTACCTCTGGTAATTATTATTTTTCACCTTCTGGCCATTAAACTCCGCCAACTGGTCCATGAACATTTGTAGCCATATTATTGATAGGTTAAGGACCCTTGTACTAGTCCATGATCATTCCCTACCCATGTGCTGGGCTCCATAATGTTGAAACCATCCTTGTTCTTCATTGTTTTAACCTGTTTTCATTCATACATATGACGGTGCATATTTACCATTGGCACAGGAGTTCGAGGTTATCAAAGTGACATATCAACGAAAGCTAGCTGTTCTAAACAGGAAAAAGCAACGTGGTGTTAGTTCTTCATCAATCGAGAAGACCAAGTCCATAGTCACTTGCACACAAAATATATAGTTGATTTGCAAACGATGGAGTCAACTGTTTCAGAAATTAACTGCTTAAGAGATCAGCAGCTTTACCCAAAGCTCCTTGAACTAGTGAACGGGTAAGCTCTTTTAACTTTTATGTACCGACCACCAACCTCTATTTTTCTATTTACTATATGGTTTCCTTGTGGCTCACATCTCCTTACTTTAGTTCCTGACATGTAGGACCTTAATTTCATTTTTTAGTCGATTATAACAAGTCATTTTGTGCTAGCTTGACATGTATCAGACTATCAGTCTACATTGTTATTTTTTTTCTTTATTAAAGGAAGATATTCCTTTAGATAAGTAACCATCTGAAGAAATGATGTATAGCCTTCATAGTGTACCTTCCACATATTTTCTCAGCATGATTTTAGTTCGGCGAGTATTCCACTACTTGTGGCACGGAAAAGTAGGATTTGGGCCACCCAACATATGTGAAACTCTATTGTATTATGGAAATTATGCCTGTTCCTCTGGCATTATTGGGCTTCGCTAAACCTAATGAAGACCAGATAAACAAGTGAATGTTACACTTCTGCATACTACAAGTAACGAATTGTTTTGTTTTCACACTGACAGGTTGTGGCACATGTGGGACGTTATGTACACTCAACAGAAACTACAGCTAAGGATCATCACAGAGCTCAAATCTTCTGATATCTCCATCGATACGAAGGAGTATGTAGGAAGCCTCTACAACTGGATCAAGCTAAATGTAATCCCCATCGATACGAACCTGAAGCCAAACTCGTCTCAGCCACATGAGACCACACCTCCAATCAAGCGGTTGCTGCATGGTTGGCATGATATGCTTGAGAAGCTCCCAGACGATGCTGCAAAGAAGGCCATACACACGTTTGCGGAGGTGGTGAACGCGATCCTAGTTCATCAGGATGATGAACTGAAGCTGAGGATAAAAATCGAGGAGACTAGGAGGGATCTTGAGAAGAAGAGAAGGCAGTTCGACGACTGGGCGCAGAAAAATTGGGACAGAGGAGCAAGTATTCCTGATGGCAACAATCCTGGGCGTGCTGACCCAGCGGCGGAGCGGAAAACCGTGGTAGATAGGGTGGAGGCTGCACTGAAGGACATGGAAGATCAGTATCAATGTTCTTAAGGCGTCGCCTAGGCGATGACTAGGCGACAAGGCGTGCTTGTGGTGGTAGGCGTCCCCCTCGCCTTGCCAAGATGCCTATGGCGTCCGCCTTAGGCACGAGGCATCCTCCTAGGCGTCGCAAGGCGTCGTCTGGGCGTCCCAGAGGACGAGGCGGGCGCCATAGATGGGGTATCGCGCGGGAAATCGAGGGGCGCGCGGGAAATCCAGGGCCGGGCGGGAAATCGAGGGGTGGGCGGGAAATCGAAGGTGCGGGCGCGAAATCGAGCGGCAAAACCACCCAATCCCTACAAAATCGAGAGAGAATAGAAAGAGAGAGAAGAACGAGAGGGACTGAGGGAGGCGGAAGAACTCGCGGCACCTGGGCGAATCTTGGGCGACGGTGACCCCTGCGCCGCCGCGCATCTCCGCCTATCCGCGAGGCCACTGCCTCGTGCGGCCCTGCCTCCTCTGCGCCACATCTGCTGGTCGGCGGCCCCGGCTCCTCTACGCCGCCGTGCGGCCCGGGCTCCTCTGGACCTCTTCTGCTGGTCAACGGCAGCTGGTCCGCGGCCTCGTGCGGCCCTTCGCAAGACTGCAATGGCTAGGTAATTCATCTGCAGTCTCCCCGTCCCCTCCCCTCTGCTTCGCTGCTCTTGCTTGCTCTGCTGCTAGTGCTGGCTCTACTGCTTGCTTTGCTGCTAGTGCTGGCTCTACTGCTTGCTCTGCTTTTTGCCTCTAGCCCTCTACTGCTTGCTTAAATACTAGTGTGGGGCTCTGCTCTGCCATTTAAAATCAACTCATATGGTTATATGTTAGTGGCTTTGTGATATGTGCCTCTTTTGTTTACTCTTTGTGCCATGTGATGCTGCTTTGTGCTATGGGCTAGCTAATCAATATACAAATGCTATGGTCTGTCATCTACGACTAGTATACAAGTATACACTATACTGAACAATGCTTTTGTTCTTTATGCACAGCCAACAGGGAAACAATACAGCAGCAAGTCCAGCTTCAGTGGCAGCCGAGTACGATCCTAAGACTGGTCCAAAGAGAAGACCAGCAAACTCAAAAGATCCAGGATGGGAGTTTGGCTACTGGGAAGACCC
Organism: Panicum virgatum; assembly: GCF_016808335.1. Taxonomy (NCBI): domain Eukaryota; kingdom Viridiplantae; phylum Streptophyta; class Magnoliopsida; order Poales; family Poaceae; genus Panicum; species Panicum virgatum. The sequence goes on from NC_053146.1 coordinate 12,384,906, forward strand.
TAAGGATCGAGATAAGGTGACATGCAAGTTGTGTAACAAGAAGATTCCAGGAGGAATTAAAAAGTTTAAGCAACATCTTGCTGGTGGTAGCAGCTGCTGTCACCTAGGTGATATGGGTCTTGGTTGTTTGGTCTAGCCTGTTTCTTTTTCTTGTAATAGTTGACTAGCGTTTTTTTTTGGACGAGTTACAGGCCCTTTTTTCTGTAACTCTTTGGGGCTCTTCCCCTTTATTCTTCTTAATATATTGATACGCAGCTCTCCTGCGTGTTCGAGAAAAACATCTTGCTGGTGGTTATGGAGATGTTATTATATGTCCACAGAGCAACACTGAATTAAGGAAAAAGATGAAAGCATATTTGGATGGCAACAAGAGGAGGAGACCAGTGTACTTGGATGATGAAGAGAATGCTGAGAATAGTGGAGAGGAAGATGAAGATGTGGTGGAGGTGGTACAAGAAGAGGCTTCAGGGGCTGCCACTGCAAATTCCCAGGTCACCAAGGTGCCAAGTTCAGGAACTGCAGCTAAAAGAAGGCAATCAACCCTTCAATTCAAGCCTGCAACAGCAAGCAAGGGCAAGACAAAGCCAAATGAGAATAAGAAGTCAGTTGCTGCTATGTTTAGAAGATCTCCTGAAGAGATTGTTGATGAAAGGCATTCAGGGAGGTTCCAAAAGACCATCCAAAACAGTATGAGGACTAAGGAGAAGCATTATGTGGATCTGCAATGGGCTATGTTTTTCTACGAGGCGGGCATAGCAATCCATGCAGCTGCTGCAAGACAGTTTGAGGTTGCACTTGAGGCCACAACACAATATGGTTCTGGATATGTGCCTCCTTCTGAACACATGCTCAGGGAGCCATTGCTTTGGGAGTGTGTCAAGCTGACAAGTAACATGAGGGTTGACCATGAACGAGCATGGAAGCATTATGGCTGCACACTTATGTCAGATGGTTGGACCGACAAGAGAGGGTGTCACTTGATCAACTTTCTTGTGAATAGCCCAGAGGGGACTTATTTTTTGGAGTCAATTGATGCATCAGGTGAAGTACATGATGCCTATTTGCTAGCTGATCTATTGGAGGAAAGAATTGAGCAGATTGGAAAAGAGTGGTTCAAGTTGTCACTGATAATGGTGCTAACTACAAGGCAGCAGGCAAGCTTCTAATGGATAGGATTCCTACACTGTTTTGGAGTCCTTGTGCTACACATTGCCTGGATCTTATGTTGGAGGACATAGGGAATTTGAAGGAATTTAAGAAGACTATTACACGTGCTAGGGGGTCACCAATTTCATTTATAGGCATGGGAGAATTCTTAGTGCAATGAGGGAGAAGACAAATGGTAAAGAAATTGTGAGACCTGGTGCTACTCGATTTGCCACTGCATATCTTTTTTTGAAGAGCTTGTATACGCTCAAGGATCCATTGAAGGCCTTATTTGTTTGTGACATATGGACTACCAGCAAGTTAGCAAAAACTAATGCTGGGAAAAAAACACATGACACTATGCTCTCTACTGAATTCTGGAACTTAGTTGAAGATTGCCTTGGAGCTTCAGCCCCACTGCTTATTGTGCTAAGGGCTGTTGATGGTGATGAGAAGCCGGCAATGCCAGAGGTTGCTGCACTAATGGCTGAAGCAAAGGAAAAGATAAAGCTAAGTTTTGCCACTCAAAACAAGTCAGGGCTGCTCAAAAAAAAATCATGGGAATTATTGAGAAACATTGGTTGAACCAAATGGATCATCCATTGTATGGGGATGCGCTGTATTTGAATCCAGGAAAATTGTTTCCCCTCATAAAAGCTGATGATGATGAAACTGTTGGGCAGCTAAGGGCTTGCTTCCTTAAAGTGCTTCGAAGAATGGTACCGGAGAGGGAAATTCGGAACAAGATCAATGATCAAGCCATGGACTATGAGTGTCAAAGAGGAGATGCATTTTCAGATGAAATGGCTATAGAAAACATTGAATCAAAGAGCCCTCGTAAGTGTTGTTAATTTCAGCCATTTATTACAGCTAGATAAGTTCATTTCATTACTCTTAATGTGTGCTATGCTTGAATTTGCCATTCTAGTTGATTGGTGGCGTTCCTATGGTGGCTTGGCCATTGACTTGCAAAGGTTTGCTAGGCGTGTTGTTGGTCTATGTGCTTCCTCAGCTGGCTGCGAGCAAAATTTGAGTACCTTTGAACAAGTGAGTTACTGTACTATGTAGTTTGTTTGCTGTTTTTCAGCAAAATATATAATTACTAATCCATGATCTTTCCAGATCCATACAAAGAAAAGGAACCGGCTGCTACATAAGAGATTGAATGCCATTGTCTTCATTTCATACAACCGCAAGATGAAAACTAGATTTCAAATGTTGCGTCAGAAGAAGAAAAACATTGATCTTTTGGTCATTTCATATTTTGATTGGGACAATGAATGGGCTGATTCGTTGCATGTACCTCCTCAAGGTCATCGTGGCTGTGAGTTGGATGATGGTCTCACATGGAACCTTGTTGATGAAGTTGTTGGAGCATCAGAAGCACTTCGTGGTCGCAATCTTCCTAGGACAGCTCATAGAAACAACCATGGTGAGCCAATCACTTACAGGAAACGTGCAAGAAGTTCTGCTACAATTGTTGAAGATAATGAAGATGAACACATGGGTTCAGAGAATGAAGAAGAGGAAGAGCTTCAAGATCCATATGATGATGTAGATGTCACCGGTGATGAGGATTCTCCCTCCAATGATGCTGAAGAAAACAGAGATGCTGCTAACTCCAATGAATTTGATGATGGATATTGAGAGCTGAGAGATGAGAATTGAGAGATTTAGACTAATGCATGATGCTTTTGCCTTGTGCCCTACTTATTATCTTTTATTCTGTAATGTGGTCCAAAACTGTGGACGGGGACCTATTAATCATGTCCACTAGATTCTAAGCTTGTGGACTGAAGTACTGAACTAATGATATTAGTTATATTGTCATTCCCATGCATTTATGTTGCTAATGTCCAGCTTTCATTTAATTAGGTTTGTTGTTGGTCTTGCTGATTGATTTCTTGCTCATTCTTTATGTAGCTTGCTGCTTGGGAGAAGAGAAAGAATGGCAGGAGCAATTGGGAAGGGAAGAATCTATGGTACAACAGCTCAACAAAGGTATGTATATGCTACTAAATTTTTTGCTGTCATAGTATATTTAGGATACGTCTATGGCGTCGCCTCGCCGCGCGCCTTATACGCCTAGGTGTTGTGAGGGGGGTAGGTCGCCACGAGTCGCCGCAGCGCCGTGAGAACATTATAAGACCCAATGCAGGGTAGTCAGGGATAAGTCCCCCAATCTCCTTTGGTCGAACCTGCCGGAGCTTTTCCGCGTTGTGTCGGACTTCTCCCTCCAGTCAGCAAGGTATTTCAAGGGCTTATGGTCGATGGCGCAAACAAATGATCAGCTGGATGATTGATCTGCGGGCGCCTGCTATATTTTGCTGTGGTGGCTTTTGTATGTATGTATGTATGTGTTGAATTGAATGTTGATAAGCTTGATATGTTGTTATATGTCAGTTTTGAGTTGCAGTTGTGCCAAAGGTGAAAGGATGGATGGCTCTAGATCTTTTGGAGCTATGGCTGTTGTAATGCAAAGTATAGGTATAGAATCTCTGTATAATGTTGGAAAAGTGAACTATGATTTTGTTCTTGGTTATGACTAGTTTGTATCATGGCATCTTGGAAAATAAAAACTCCCATTTGTCCATTCATTTTCAAATTAGCAGTTTGTAGGATCAAGAACACCGACTAGAGGGGGGGTGAATAGGCGGTTTAAAAACTAAAACCAATAACACTAGAGAAATTTAATTAGTAACAAAGGAAAGCCCTATGTTATGCTATTACTATCTCTAGATGGGTTTGCAACCTAGGGTGACAAGACACAAATCAAGCTCTAGTAAAGTAAATTGCTCAAAGTAAAGACAAGAATAAAAGTGAGCAAGAGAAGTAACCAAGCTTGACACAAGAATATATCCCGTGGTGTCGATGACTTGCCGGTCACCCCTAATCCACGTTGAGGTGGATTCCAAGAATCAACCGCTCCTCTATCAAGAACCTCTTGATCTTGAGCCGGCTTGAAACAAGGAACCGCTCCACACCTCGATTCCACTAGAGTTGCTCTTCACCACTCCGGTGAGGTGAGCACAAAACCTCTCACAACCGAAATCGGGGCTCCTCAACAATCTCCTTGGAGGTGCTCCACGAAATCCACTTCTCCAAGCCGTCTAGGGAGCGGCAACTCCCAAGAGTAACAAGTTGATGACGCTTGTTTGAAGTTTCCCTAATGCCACAAAGTTCAAACTCTTGATGCAATGCACTAGGAAGCTCTCACACTCTCAAAAATGCAATCTCTAAGCAAGTGTGTGTGAGAGAGGGATGCCTTAGCTCTAATGTGTCAAGAATGCTATCCAAATGGCCAAGAGAGTCACCCAATGGCCGGGCATTGGGTATATATAGACACCCCTTCAAAAACTAGCCGTTACACTCTTTTCTGCGAAGTCGCGGACCGTCCGCGGTTCAAAAACCGGACTGTCCGCCGTTATAAACCAGTGAGTCAGAGTGCATTTAATGCGTGTCAGAACTAGCCGTTAAGCCCTGGCGGACCGTCCGCTCCCCAGGGGCGGACCGTCCGCAGTTAAGAGTTCCACACCACCAGAGACTAACATCGTCTCTGGAACAACTTTGTGATTTGCCTGCGGACCGTCCGCGCCTCAGCAGCGGACCGTCCGCAGTTTAACTTTTGAGCCCAAACCAGAGAAACAACCTCTCTGGTACAAACTTGAGATTAACCGGCGGACCGTCCGCGCCCCATGGGCGGACTGTCCGCCGTTCAACTTTGAAGTCCACACTGACAGACACCCTTTCTGGTACAAGTTTGAAATACAGTAGCGGACCGTCCGCCCAACTGGGCCGGACTGTCCGCCAGCCCACCAGAGCCTCTGCAAGCTCTCTGGTACGGGCGCGGACTGTCCGCCCCTCAGGCGCGGACTGTCCGCCGTTACTCAGTCAGCTCTCGAACTTAGTCTATTTCAAATCTTTTCAATACGCCGTTAGCCCTCATGCATGCAACTAGACATTTTGAGCAAAATGGCACTAAAGACCCATCAAGCATGAGTACACAACCCCTCTTGATAGTACGGCTATCTATCCAACAAATCCGGTCACTTTTCATCCACTAAACGCCTTGTGACTGGTAAAATGCAAAAGCCCTATTTTATACCTTTGCCTTGTGCCCGAGCTTTGCTCATCATCTCCAAAACTACATACGTTCACAACCAAATCTCTTTCATCCATGGATCAACCTATACTCATTATCTCAAATGAAATCGTTAATCCACAAACCGTTGTCATTAATTACCAAAACTCGAATTAGGGGCCTAGATGCTTTCAATCTCCCCCTTTTTGGTAATTGATGACAACACTAAATTTTGGAGTGATAAAAGTGTTCAAGTCAACTTTATACACTAGGCATAAGGTTGACTTGGAATTGAACTTTGGAAGAACTTACTCATTGTTTTGAAAATTTCAGAATATGGTATGAATAAATTCACCAAGTTCGATGATTAGAGAGAACTCCCCCTTGATATGTGCATATAAATTTTCATGAATACCAAGTACACATATATATATGTTTGAAACTTTTGACGGAGTTTTCCCTACAAGTGGAAATCGAGGCATACAAGATACAAGATATATATGATATGAACTTTAGCATGGTTAGCACAACCTCACAACCACAAGATGAACATAAATAGATAAGAGTAGCACAAACTAACATAGTTCATCACACATTACAAACCAAGGTTCAAATCCAAACACAAGTCTCAAATAGAGTTCATACAAGATACAAATAATCATGAGTGGCAAGCGGAAGCCAAAAAACGAATGATCTCCATAAGAAGTCCATGAGCTCCCCCTAGATCCAAGGCACTCCAAAGCTCCTTCTCCCCCTTTGGCATCAATTGCCAAGAAAGTCAAACGGCTGGTGGAGGAGGTGACGGTGGGTAAAACGGCTGGTGCGGGTAGAACTCTGGAGGCGGCACTGGAGCCGGAAATACCGAGTAGAAGTGATCAGAGAATCCAGTGAAGGCTGTGCTGAAGGCTTCAAAGCGCTGCTCTAGCTGCTCCTGTCTCTGCTCAAACTGCTCAGAAGAGGGCAAATCCTCAAAACGTGAGTCAAGAGCTGCTATATCTGAGTGTAGACTCTCATGAAACCCCTGCATCTGAGCCATCATAGGCTGGAACATCTGCTGCTGCATGTTCTGAAAGTTGAGGTTCATCTGAGTCTGCATCTGACTAGCCAACCCCGCAATCTGAGAGGACATGCTCTCCTGCATGGATGCAAAGTATGGATCAAAGTAGCCAGCTGGAGGAGCCCACTGCTGCTGTGCTGGAGGATGCGGTGGTGGCATGGCATGCTGAGCTGCAGCTGCTCCCATGTGAGCATCATCATCACTATCATCTTGCCCTTGTGCTTCAGCATCCATATCATCTCCAGAGAAGGGAGTCAAAGGCCTCAAGAGAAAAGCATTGTCATTCTTGAATGGCCTGAAAGGTGTGTGCTTGCTTTCACATATCCCTCTGAAACTAGTCTTAACCTTGATGATGGACATAATATATGGAGCAAAATATAAGTTCATTTTCATGTTTAGCCTCAAATCTGCGAGCTGATCCATGATAAGAGCAATGACATTTATTATATTTCCATTCATGATATGAGATATCACATTCCAATAGTGCCCTCTAACCTTGTCCTTGTTGCCACTCTTAGGCATGAATGTGACTCTGACAATTTTATTGATCACTGCAGGATGATACCTCAGACCCTGAGTACCCCCAAAAGTTCTAGCAATTCCAAGATGTGCAGGCTCATAGAACATGGGGTAGTCATTCTCATCTAGTGAGTTTTCTAACACAACATTCACACTTTGCTCACTAGTGATGAAATTATAATCTAATTGATTTGCCTCAGCAAACTGTGCAAATGTAGCATCATAGGTTCTTTTGCCAGTTGTCCATCTAAATATTTCCTCAACCATATTTATCTCTAGAGTGGCATAGAACTGGCGTATTACTGTTTCATTCCAATCACACCTATGCTGCAGAAAATTAGCTATCCCCATTTGCTGAAATCTATCCACTAGATCAGACATGACTTGATGTTGTCTCATATAGCCTAGGTCAATGGTCTGATGTTTGAAGACATTTTTCTTAATTAGATGACCAAAGTAAACATCTTTTTGTACCTCGGTTTTGAAGAAGAGAATGTTGGTGTCACGAGGCAAGCTGAACTGATTCACTGCTCTTGCATTTGCATAGCTTTCTGCAGTCCACTGTCGACTAGGTAGATCCAGCCCCATCATATCGGTAACATCATTGTCAACCCCCTCAGTATCTTCCTCTGAGGACTCATCACCAATATCTCCCACTGAAGATGCAGCAGCTATCTCACTAATATTTGGAGCATAGTCCACATCGTCCGAGTCATCACTGTCTCTTTGCCTCTTAGAAGTCATTGCCTTCTTAATTTTTGTAGCAGTGGACTTGATGATCTTCCGGGGTGGCCTGAGATCAAGATTTAACCATAAGAACAATTACTAAGGTTATAGAATCAATCCTTAATGATATAACTCAATTCAGCACTGATCTGAAAAATCTGATACTAGCGGACCGTCCGCTCTTATGAACGCGGACCGTCCGCAGTTCTTGAACTACCACGGCGGACCGTCCGCGTCCAGCAGGCGGACTGTCCGCGACCCATCTGTTCTGCGAAGGAACACAAAATCGCCCTCATCTTTGATTCACCCACATTTTGAGTTTCGATTCAAATCCACCAACCAAAATTAAACTATAGCATCTCTTCATCACTAGGAATAAGATCCCCCAAGTATTTTCAAGAATCCATGGTCCAAAAATAGATCAGAGCATCTAACCCTAACTCTTTCCAATAAAGAAAACCAAGAACAAGAGTTAGGGATTCATCGAAATACCGAGAGGACATGATGCACAATCTTGAGAGGAGTCCGGGGATGTGCTCGGACCGTCCGGGAACCACTCCAAAAAGCCTTGACCTTGTGGTCTCCCCCACGTGCTTGAGAGAGAAAGAGAGAGAACTTTTGGATGTTTGTGTGCGGTTTGGTGGAGGGGTGTGAGAGGGACATCCAATATAAGTAAAGTCTGGCCGACCCCACCTTTCTGTCCATTCGCGGACTGTCCGCGATATCCAGGCGGACCGTCCGCCTTTGAATCTTTACACTGCAGTCCGACTGACACTGCCTCTGTTAAATTCTGCACAGCCTCTGGCGGACCGTCCGCGGTCCTTTGGCGGACTGTCCGCAGTGTATTTTTGCAGTTGACAACAACTCTGCTGAGCCTCTGGTGGACAAGTTCCATGAAAGGCGGACTGTCCGCCTATTACCCGCGGACCGTCCGCGCTACCAAAAAACTGACAGGTCTGAATTCTGTCAATTTTCTCAATTCCAACTCCAATTTGGGATCATTGCTCATATAAAAATCCAAAAATCTCAAATATTGCATGAAAACCTTCAAAAGACTCATATGATCAAGTTTCAACAAGAATTCAAAAATAAATCGAGTAAAATCATGAAAACTCATAAATGGCTCAAAAATATCTCAAAAATTCATAAAAATGAAACAAGAAGTGCATGAAAGAACCATATGCCACATGTGCTAGTTTTCAAGCCACATTTGAGAAGTCAATGATATTTAACTCATTTCTCAACTTGCAAAACCGAGATTCATTCAAAGGCTTGGTAAATATATCGGCTAATTGATCATTTGTGCCAATACCATCAATCTTGATATCACCCTTGTTAACATGATCTCTAAGAAAATGATGGCGGATATCAATATGCTTGGTTCTTGAATGTTGAACCGGATTAGAGGCAATCTTCACGGCACTTTCATTATCACACAACAAAAGAATTTCATCAAATTTCACACCATAATCTAGAAGAGTTTGCTTCATCCATAACAATTGTGCACAACAACTTCCGGCCGAGATATATTCCGCTTCGGCGGTTGAAAGAGCCACGGAATTTTGCTTCTTTGATGACCAAGATACAAGAGATCTTCCAAGAAATTGACAACCACCGGAAGTGCTCTTCCTATCAACCTTGCACCCCGCATAATCCGAGTCCGAGAATCCAACCAAATCAAAATGAGCACCCTTGGGATACCATAAGCCAATATTAGGAGAATATTTCAAGTATCTCAAGATCCTTTTGACGGCGGTCAAATAACATTCTCTAGGTGCGGCTTGAAATCGTGCACACATGCAAACACTAAACATGATGTCGGGCCTAGATGCGGTCAAATAAAGCAAACTACCAATCATAGAACGGTAAAACTTTTGGTCAACCGGGTTACCTCCCTCATCTAGGTCGAGATGCCCATTGGTGGCCATAGGAGTCTTGATTGGTTTTGCATCTTCCATACCAAATTTCTTCAAGATATCCTTCACATATTTTGATTGACACACAAAGGTGCCTTCCTTGAGTTGCTTGATTTGAAGTCCAAGAAAGAAACTCAATTCACCAATCATGGACATCTCAAATTCCCTAGACATCATTTCACCAAATTTCTCACAAAAACTTGGGTTAGTTGAACCAAAGATAATATCATCAACATAAATTTGACAAACAAACAAATCTTTACCAATATCTTTAGTGAACAAAGTAGTATCAACCTTACCAATTTTGAAGCCCTTAGAGATAAGAAAATCCCTCAATATTTCATACCAAGCTCGTGGAGCTTGCTTAAGACCATAAAGAGCTTTAGAGAGCTTGTATAAATGATTTGGCTTCTTGGGGTCTTCAAAACCGGGAGGTTGCTCAACAAAAACAAGTTCACTAATCTTGCCATTTAAGAAAGCACTTTTCACATCCATTTGAAAAAGTTTAATGTTGTGAGAGCAAGCATAAGCTAATAAAATTCTAATAGCTTCTAATCTAGCAACGGGAGCAAAAGTTTCACCGAAATCCAAACCTTCGACTTGAGTGAAGCCTTGAGCTACTAATCTTGCCTTGTTTCTCACAACCATTCCATCTTCATTATGCTTGTTTCTAAAGACCCATTTAGTGCCAATAACATTATAATTCTTGGGCCTCTCAACTAAATCCCAAACTTGATTCCGGGTGAAATTGTTTAATTCTTCATGCATAGCATTTACCCAATCCGGATCTCTTAATGCTTCATCTACATGGTTAGGTTTAAGAAAAGATACAAAAGAATAATGTTCACAAAATGAAGCAATGCGAGATCGAGTTTGGACACCCTTACTAATATCACCCATGATTTGATCCACCGGATGATCCTTTGCAAGAACATGATGAATTCTTTGAGGAATAATAGGATCTTGAGTTGATGAAGAAGGTGCACTAGATGGACCAATTTGATCTTGTACTTGAGAATCATCATTACTTGAATCTTGTACAATTTGTTGTGCTTGATCATTTGAGATAGAAGTTGAAGGATTAACTCTAATAGAGATAGAAGGACCATCTTCATCTTCTTCTCTTGGTCTAACATCACCAATTGACATGTTTTTCATTGCATTTCTCAAACCATCACTTCTCACATCATCAAGATTTTCTTGTTCATTGTGTGACCCATTGGTTTCATCAAACTCAACATCATATGCTTCTTCAACAATGCCATGTGTTTTGTTGTAGACCCGATAAGCCTTGCTACTAGATGAATATCCAAGAAGAAAACCCTCATCACATTTGCTTTGAAACTTTGATAACCGAGTTGCCTTCTTGAGAATATAGCATTTGCAACCAAACACTCTAAAATATGATATATTTGGCTTCCTTCCAATGAGCAACTCATATGGGGTCTTGTTATGAAATCTATGTCAATACAATCTATTTGAGGCATGACAAGCCGTGTTGATTGCTTTGGCCCAAAAACTATCCGAAACATTGTACTCGGAGAGCATTGATCTTGCCATATCAATCAAGGTTCTATTTTTTCTCTCAACAAAACCATTTTGTTCCGGAGTGTACTTGGTTGAGAATTCATGCTTGATTCCTTTCTCATCACACCATTCCTCAACTCTTGTGTTTCTAAACTCACTTCCATTGTCACTCCTCACTTTCTTCACCTTGAGCTCAAATTCATTTTCGGCCCTTGTAAAGAATTTCTTGAAAGTGTCATATGTATCGGCCTTGTCATGAAGAAAGAAAAACCATGTATATCTTGAGTAATCATCCACTACCACAAGACAATAACAATTTCCACCAATACTTCTATATGTTGTAGGACCAAATAAATCCATATGCAATAATTCCAAAGGTCTTTCGGTTGACATGACACTCTTAGTGGGATGAGTATTTGCAACTTGCTTGACATGCACTACAAAGCTTATCTTTATCAAACTTCACATTCTTCAAGCCAACTACTAAATCATGCTTCAAAAGTCGGTTGAGTTGCTTCATGCCAACATGACCAAGTCTTCTATGCCATAACCAACCCAAAGATAATTAAGTGAATAAGCAAGTTGACAAGTTTGCCTCTTTAGTGATAAAATCCACAAGATATACATCCTCATGTCTAAATCCCGTAAAGATGTGATCTTTTCCATCCAAACTAGTCACTACAACATCATCTTTAGTAAAACTACACTTATATCCAAAATCACAAAGTTGAGTGACCGCTAAGAGATTAAACTTGAGAGAATCAACCAACAATACATTTGAAAGAAAATGATTGCTTGAGATAGGAATTGTACCAACTCCTTTGACTTTGCCCCGGCTATTGTCACCAAAGATGATGTCACTATAGCTACCCACATTCTCATCTAGAGAGGAAAACATCATTTGATATCCGGTCATGTGTTGAGTGCATCCACTATCAAGCACCCAATGTCTTCCTCTGGACTTGTAATTCACCTACAAAGAGGAAGTAATTCTTTTAGGTACCCAAATGGCATTCTTTTTAGCACCATTTATGGGTATCCCAACAAATTTTGCACTAACATTGCCATTTGAATTTCTTATAAGCATGTAACTTGAATCAAAGGATATGACTTTTTTGTTGGTGCAATTCTTCTCAACATGGCCAACCTTCTTGCATTTTTCACAATATGGCTTGCCACTACTCTTCACAAAGGTAGTTTTGTTTGCACAAAAGCCTTCTTCTCTTTCTTAGGAATATATCCAAACCCTTGCTTGTTCAAGGTGAACTTTTGGCTTGCCCAACAATGATTAAACTTTGCTCTACTATCATAGCATTTTCTCAAATCATTAGTCAAACAAGTAACTTCTTTCTTTAACAAATCATTTTCCATAATGAGAGATTTATTGCAAGATGAGTTATCAATTTTGTGCACAAAGAACTAGTAGAGCTAGAGCCACAAGATTTATCATCAATTAAATCACAACTAACACCAATGCTCAAAGTTGCTTTTATTTCATGACTAAGCAAGGTATTGTGAGCTTCCTCAAACTTCTCATGAGTTTCTTTGAGATTCTCATGAGAAGTCTTTAGCTACTCATAGGAATCTTGAAGAGAAGTAAACTTCAACTTCAAGTCCCTCAACTTAGCCTTTTCCTTTGTCATGAATTCATCGGCATCATTAAGCATTTCAACAAGATCATCATATGAAAGTTCATCAAGTTCACCATCTTGTTGTACCTTTGCACCACCCTTTGCTATAAGACAATGTGGTGTAGAGAAGAGTGATGGAGCCTCCTTGATGGCGATCCCGGCAACTCCCTTGGATGGCTTGTCATCATCATCATCATCATCATCATCATCATCGGAGCTTGCATCGGAATCCCATTCAACAAAATAAGCTTGGCCATTCTTCTTCTTCTTGATGAACTTCTTTTTCTTCTTTTCATCATTTTTCTTGATGATTAACCAACTTCACCACAATTGAAGCAAGTCTTGTCCACAAAAGGATTTTTTCTTGATGATTGACCTCTCTTGTCAAAGTTTTTCTTTCTCATCATTCTATTGAATCTCTTGACAAAGAGAGCCATCTCCTCATCCGATTCTTCGTCTTGGCATCCACTTTCTTCTTCATTTTTGCTATCTTGACCTTTGAATGCCACACTTTTCTTTTTCATATCAATTTCTCCCCCATGAGCTTCATCTTGAGATTTCTTGAACATGTCATGAGTGAGGATTTCTCCCAATATTTGTGTAGGAGTTGCGGTCTTCACATTTGACCTTACAAGCAAGGTCACAATTGTGTCATATCTTTCCGGAAGACATCTAAGAAACTTGTGGTTGAAATCCCCATCCGGTACCTCAAATCCAAGTCCCTTGAGGTCATTCACAATGTCATTTAGCCGGTTGAACATCTCGGCTATACTCTCATCCTTCTTAATGGTAAATTCACTAAAATTCCCTTTAAGCAAATATAACTTTGCTTCTTTCACAGTTGATGTACCCTCATGAATTTCCATGAGCTTCTTCCATATGTCATTTGCATTTGTGAGGCTCTTGACTCTATTAAATTCATTTACATCAAGAGCACTAAAGAGCACATTAACCCCTTGATCATTTAGTGTCTCATTTTCCTCATCTAAGGGAGTCAAACTCTTTGGGTCCAAAATGACATATCCATCATTTACTACTCTCCAAAGCTTTCTACTCATGGCTTTGAGATGAGCCGACATCCTAGTCTTCCAATAATCATAATTGTTACCATCAAAGAACGGTGGCTTCCCAACATGAATTCCATGATCACTAGTCATTGTTCTACTCCAAGACTGTTAAATCCGCAATTAATGGAGTACTTAGCTCTGGTACCACTTGTAGGATCAAGAACACCGACTAGAGGGGGGGTGAATAGGCGGTTTAAAAACTAAAACCAATAACACTAGAGAAATTTAATTAGTAACAAAGGAAAGCCCTATGTTATGCTATTACTATCTCTAGATGGGTTTGCAACCTAGGGTGACAAGACACAAATCAAGCTCTAGTAAAGTAAATTGCTCAAAGTAAAGACAAGAATAAAAGTGAGCAAGAGAAGTAACCAAGCTTGACACAAGAATATATCCCGTGGTGTCGATGACTTGCCGGTCACCCCTAATCCACGTTGAGGTGGATTCCAAGAATCAACCGCTCCTCTATCAAGAACCTCTTGATCTTGAGCCGGCTTGAAACAAGGAACCGCTCCACACCTCGATTCCACTAGAGTTGCTCTTCACCACTCCGGTGAGGTGAGCACAAAACCTCTCACAACCGAAATCGGGGCTCCTCAACAATGTCCTTGGAGGTGCTCCACGAAATCCACTTCTCCAAGCCGTCTAGGGAGCGGCAACTCCCAAGAGTAACAAGTTGATGACGCTTGCTTGAAGTTTCCCTAATGCCACAAAGCTCAAACTCTTGATGCAATGCACTAGGAAGCTCTCACACTCTCAAAAATGCAATCTCTAAGTAAGTGTGTGTGAGAGAGGGATGCATTAGCTCTAATGTGTCAAGAATGCTATCCAAATGGCCAAGAGAGTCACCCAATGGCCGGGCATTGGGTATATATAGACACCCCTTCAAAAACTAGCCGTTACACTCTTTTCTGCGAAGTCGCGGACCGTCCGCGGTTCAAAAACCGGACTGTCCGCCGTTATAAACCAGTGAGTCAGAGTGCATTTAATGCGTGTCAGAACTAGCCGTTAAGCCCTGGCGGACCGTCCGCTCCCCAGGGGCGGACCGTCCGCAGTTAAGAGTTCCACACCACCAGAGACTAACATCGTCTCTGGAACAACTTTGTGATTTGCCTGCGGACCGTCCGCGCCTCAGCAGCGGACCGTCCGCAGTTTAACTTTTGAGCCCAAACCAGAGAAACAACCTCTCTGGTACAAACTTGAGATTAGCCGGCGGACCGTCCGCGCCCCATGGGCGGACTGTCCGCCGTTCAACTTTGAAGTCCACACTGACAGACACCCTTTCTGGTACAAGTTTGAAATACAGTAGCGGACCGTCCGCCCAACTGGGCCGGACTGTCCGCCAGCCCACCAGAGCCTCTGCAAGCTCTCTGGTACGGGCGCGGACTGTCCGCCCCTCAGGCGCGGACTGTCCGCCCCTCAGGCGCGGACTGTCCGCCCCTCAGGCGCGGACTGTCCGCCGTTACTCAGTCAGCTCTCGAACTTAGTCTATTTCAAATCTTTTCAAAACGCCGTTAGCCCTCATGCATGCAACTAGACATTTTGAGCAAAATGACACTAAAGACCCATCAAGCATGAGTACACAACCCCTCTTGATAGTACGGCTATCTATCCAACAAATCCGGTCACTTTTCATCCACTAAACGCCTTGTGACCGGTAAAATGCAAAAGCCCTATTTTATAACTTTGCCTTGTGCCCGAGCTTTGCTCATCATCTCCAAAACTCCATACGTTCACAACCAAATCTCTTTCATCCATGAATTAACCTATACTAATTATCTCAAATGAAATCGTTAATCCACAAACCGTTGTCATTAATTACCAAAACTTGAATTAGGGGCCTAGATATTTTCACAGTTGTTGCAATAGCTGCCAACAAGGTTATTATGAGATCTAGGAGGAAATGTTTATTTACCGGCAGGTGAACTTCGAACTTAGAGGTAAAAGCCAATGTATGACTCGAGCTTAGAGGTAAAAGCCAATGTATGACTAGAGTACCCATTTGGTGCTAATAAAAATCATTTGAGCGGGGCGACATGGAGATGAGTACCAAGATTACCAACCGCACAGGACAAAATTAGTGCCAATCATGCAGCTCAATAACGGTCACCTAAAAAAACCACGCAGCTCAGATTTTCTGTATTTTTTATCGAATTTATTTTATTCCAATCAATTTCCTCGTCGTCGTCTCGTCTCCTCTCTCTCCAGGCTTTTGACAGCTCGGTCCACCAAGCCGCCAACCACCCGATGCCCGCGCCGTGAGGCGCGCCGCTGCTACTATGACCTCGCCGCCGGCCTCCACCTCCTGGTTCTCCGGCCTCGCGCGCACCTCGTCCATGGCCGGCGGCGTCGCCTCCTCCCCGGCCTCCTCCGCCCCCCTCCCCGACGCGCCCGCCGCCGTCGCCAGGTCCGTGGTCGCCGCCGCCGGCGTAAGCGCCGGCGGGGGCAAGCGGAAGCAGCTGCGCGGCGCGCTGTTCAAGTACGGGCCCAAGTCCGCGCAGGTACAACGGGCGCTGACTCGTCCCTCCCGCCCCCCGGCCCCTGGCGCCCGCCGCGCGCGGCTGCGATCTGGGCGTTCGCTGCTGGGATTCTAGAGAGGTCTAGGGGATCTTGGGCGCGCCTCATTGCAGCATTCCGCCATTGCTTTCGCTTAGTGTTAGAGCCCGTTTGGCAGGGCTCTTCCCGCGGCTCCGCCAGCAGCTCCACTAGGAGCCGTGCCAAACGGACGAATGGGCGGAGCGCTTCACGGTGACGAACTGTGAGAGGTGGAGCTGTTTTGCAAGGTGCTCCGGCGAAGCCGGTGGAGCCACAAAACGTGGCTCCGCCTGCTCCAGCTCCAGCTCCGCCCTCTCTGGAAGCCCTCCCAAACGGCCCCTTAGAAGCTTGCTAGACGGGGGCCTTGTGGGGGAAATTCTGCGGTCTGGATTGTTCTCGAAGCTTCCAGAACTCCACGTCTCCACCGAGCATTGCCACGGCCTCTGCAAGTTGGGATCTTTTGTGACATTCGAGATGCAGGATCTCCCTTTTTAGTCGCAGAATTCTGACTTTTTAGAAAAGAAAGTGGAGCTCTACATTCTGTCGTGCATGTTTAAAGCGTGATGGCTGCTTAGATTCCTATAGAATAGGCAAGCTTCTATGATATGCAACAACTCGCGGCGAATTTGCTTTTTACGCAGCGGGCTAGGCAATTTATTTGTTTGGATTTTGTGTGTGTGTGGGGGGGGGGGGTATTTTTCCTTTGCTGATGCTACACAGTTATGCCCTTTTGGTTGCGTGTCTTGTAGTTGCTGTTCCATTTCCTGTGGAGGAAAGGCTAGTTAATATACAATGTTGACCCTTTTGGCTTGTGGTCTTTGCAGAATAGGTGTTTTTGTTGTTTGCTTGTTCCATGTCTTGGACATTTTGCTTGTTAGCTTTAAAATTTTGTAGCCATGCTTAGTAGATTATGCGTTGCCATTGACAATGCATCAATGCCTGTTATAGGCTTTCTTGGTACTTCTATTTCTGGCAGAAGGCTGTATTTTAATTATTTATTATTTGTTAAAGCGAGGGTTTAACTGGGGGTGATCTATCACATGCTACTGGGTTGGGCAGCTTATTCTGTGGGGAAACACATTCCTTTTTTTTTGTCATTTCAAGATGTCTATTTGCAGATTTTGAATGTTACATTAAAGTTGCCTATGTTTAGTTCTTTTGAGTGCTGTGTGGTTTCTTTGAAATCCGTTGTTTTTTTTATGTTTGTATTTAGAGCAAACCCCTGCTATAGACAAATCAACTTTTTTTTGATATATTTTGCTAGATCTGTATTATATAATGGCTTTGTGCGATAACTTTACTCTTCCGCTTTCAGGTAGCATTCAGAACTGGTGATTTTAACCATCAGGTGATCTTCATTGGTGGCCTCACAGACGGACTGTTAGCTACTGAGTAAGTTAAATCTTTTTTTGACCAATATGTTGATTAACATCCATACTTGGAAACACTGTTGTGATCTAACTATTTTGAATCATGGTCAATTGTATCCATAATTTAAAACACATGGGAATTGATAAAAAATTTGCTCTTCATTGAGAACTGAAGAATTATATCATGTAAGCATATTCTGAATCCTGCATCCTTCACCGGTTCTTTGTATAGGTTTTTACAAGGCATAACTCAGATGAGGCCAGTTGATGTATAACCTGTTAATTCTTCAGAATCTGGAACCAACATACAGTTGATGTATAGGTTTGTAGCATCAGCCGGGCATGTCTCATGAAGCTAATTAAAGAGACTTCTTAGAACCTGTTAAAGAACTGTGGGAAAAATAATCAGAATCATTAGATGTGAGTTAACCTCAAAGTCAATAAATCTTATCACACTTCTCTAAATATATATTTTCTGACGCACACCTTATTTATTTGTTGTTTTGTAGATTAGCATTGAGTTTCATTTCACTAGTGCTAACTTATTTTTGAAAATCCTGCAGCTACTTGGAACCATTATCCATTGCATTGGAGGTTGAGAAATGGTCTTTGGTCCAGCCATTGCTTTCTTCATCATACAGTGGATATGGAATTTCCAGCTTAGAGCAAGTATGATCCTTAGTCTGGAAATTAAATAAGCCTTTTAATTCTTGTACAGATGAGAAGGGGGACTGCAGAATATAGCAATCATTAATATCTTTCGGGGTGATTATGTTATGATGGCACATTGAAAGAGGATTTGTCATGCTTATGAACCGATTTTTTTTTTAAAGTCTAGTCCATAATTGTAGATTGTGACCTACATCATTCAAATTTCCAAATATCCCAAGTTAACATTTCTTCGTAGCTATGGAAAGCTCTAGGTATTTCTTCATATCGCTTCCAGTTACCCTAACTATTGAGCCGCAAAGTCACTTCAATACTTTGAGATATCAAAGTTGAAGGTTAGAAACATTTTCCTGAAATGAAACTGCAGTAATCCATGAGTGTTTAAGCAATTGGCTACAGCATAATATTTGAGGTTCATAGGTTTTTCAAGTTCAATCAATTATTACATGCGGTAATTTTGAAATTCTAAGTAATTTGAACATATTCATAAGTAGTTCTCTTGGACACAGCCCATAATCTAAATCTTGCAAGTATGTTGCTTCTACATTTCTCACCAGACTAACTGGTAATGTTGCTTCTACATTTCTCACCAGACTAACTGGGTTCTTTTAGAAACCTTTTTTCTTTTGTAGATTTGTAGATCTAGAGTGAATTTACTTTTGGCGTCCTTTCTTTCTTTTGATACATAAATCCCAGGGTTCCATGGTTGCTCTCATTTGTTGGTGTATATATGAGTGGCACTTATGGCCCATGTATTAGGCCCATCTGGAGGCCCATGTACAGCTATTATATTACCCACCCTTCTAGAGTTTGGAGGAATACACTGAGTTATTCTCCTACATGGTATCAGCTTAGCCATCTCTCCCTCCCACCCTCCAGCCGCCGCCGCTGGCGGCGGCGGCGGCTCCATGGCCGGCCGGCCGCCGGCGCCGCCCCTCTCCTCCTTCCCTCCCCTTCCCTCCTACCCCGATAGCTCTGATACCATGTAGGAGAATAACTCAGTGTATTCCTCCAAACCGTAAAAGGGTGGGGCAGCGGCGGCTGCGGCGCGGCCACGGCGGCGGCACCCGCGCCCGCGCCTCCGCTGGCGCGGCTGGCGCGGGTGCGGCTGCCACTACTGCCGCCGTCGCCGCTGGTGCCCCTCCTCCTCCCTGGCGTGGGCTGGGGATGCCCCCCGCGGACGCGCCGTTCGCCGAAGCTGCTACAGCCGATGCCGCTGTCGCTACGGCCCTCCTCGCCGCCAAGTCCGAGGCTGCGGCGGCTCAGGAGCGGGTCCGCACGGCTGCCATCGCCTGGGAGCGCGAGCGCTCCGCGACAGATGCTCTTGCTCGCCGGGTTGCCGAGGCAGAGCACTACATCCTCCTCTCCTCCGGCCAGCAGACCGTCGTCCCCTTCGCCGAGCACGCCGCCTCTTCTTCCCACCAGGCTCCGCCCTCTGGTTCTGGACCCCGGCTCGACCCGACTGATCCCATGGTCGCCCAGCTCCACCTTCAGGCCGCCGGCGTCCAGAACATCAAGGCCCTGGTCTCTGTCCTCATCGACCCTACGTCCTCCTCCTACGGGCGTTGGCGGGACCAGGTCCTCCTCGCCCTCCGCCGCTACGCCCTCGACGACCACGTCCTCCTCGACACGCCGGTCGAGGCGCGGGACATGGTCTGCCGACTCAACAAGTCTCTCTATGATCTGAAGTAGGCTCCTCGGGCTTGGTATTCTCGGTTCGCTACGTTCTTGCTGACATTGGGGGTTCACCGAGGCCAAGTCTGACACTTCTCTGTTCATCTACCGCCGTGGGGATGAGACTACCTACCTGCTGCTCTATGTTGATGACATTGTGTTTACAGCCTCTAGTCAGTAGTTGCTTCAGCGCATCATTTCCTCTCTGCAGTAGAAGTTTGCTATGAAGGATCTTGGTCAGCTCCATCACTTCTTGGGTGTTACTGTTGAGCCTCGCCCTTCTGGCCTTCTTCTTCACCAGCGGCAGTATGCACTTGATATTCTGGAGAGGGTTGGGATGACTGATTGCAAGCCATGCTCCACTCCTGTCGACACTCAGGCGAAGCTGTCTGCTGCTCTGGGTGATCCCATGGCTGATCCTACTGCCTACCGGAGTCTTGCTGGAGCCTTGCATTACCTCACTTTCACCAGACCGGACCTCACATATGCCGTTCAGCAGGTCTGCCTTCATATGCAAGATCCCCGGGAGTCACATCTTGCTGCGCTGAAGCGTCTACTCTGCTACGTCCGTGGCACTGTTGACTTCGGCCTGGTTCTTCACCGATCTCCCTCTGCTGAGCTGGTTGTCTACACCGACTCTGACTGGGCTGGCTGTCCGGACACTCGCCGCTCCACTTCCGGCTATGCTGTCTTCCTGGGCGGCAACCTTGTCTCCTGGTCGTCCAAGCGGCAGCCGGTTGTCTCCCGCTCCAGTGCCGAGGCGGAGTACCGTGCTGTCGCTAACGGCGTGGCGGAGGTGTCCTGGCTTCGACAGCTCTTGACGGAGCTCCATAGCCCGCTCGCCAAGAGCACGCTCGTCTACTGCGACAACGTCAGCGCCGTGTATCTCTCCACCAACCCCGTTCAGCATCAGCGGACGAAGTATGTGGAGATCGACTTGCACTTCGTTCGCGACAGGGTCGCTATCGGCGATATTCGGGTCCTTCATGTCCCGACCATCTCCCAGTTTGCTGACATCTTCATCAAGGGTCTCCCTTTCTCGACATTCTCGGAGTTTCGCTCTAGCCTCATGAAGCGTCCCCTCATAAGAGAAGACTTAAATGTGATACAAAACATCAGTCCCAGGAGGCTGATGCCACATTTATTACATCAGATGGTTCAAAACCGTACAAACCTTGGAGGACACTCGATACAGATAATGATAATAACTAACCAAGCTACGACATAACACCAGATCGCAAACCACATAGGGTCTACCACGGGCTCAGAGTACTGCGACAGCGGAGGCATCTCGACAGGGCCGGTTCCACAGGCAAGGTTGGGTGTAGAACGATAACCCTACTCGGCGTCGTCTGGTAAGAAGTCTGGGTCTTCTTCTGTAAAAAGTAAGAGTGGGGTGAGTACAAACGTACTCAGCAAGTCCAACCACACCCACGGAGGGGGTTTATAACAGAATAATATGCATAGGTAAATCAAGGATAAGGTTACGGTTTAATTTGTAGAAAAACAATATTTTATGCAGGGGTTTATTTTAAAGAAAGCCTTTATGAAAATCAGTTTCAGGAGTAATACGGAGTTTCCAATTTTAAACTGCTACCGGACTCCCCGTCCGTCGTAGCACACGGCATAACTGCCGGACACAATTCCAAAATAACTCACACCAGCCCATCCCAATGAAACACTAGTTATGTGACCACACCATAACTCGCCCAATACCGTGGGCACGGCTATTCGAATAGATTCTTAACTCTGCAGAGGTGTGCAACTTTACCCACAAGTAGGATACCACAACTCGAACACCGTCGTGTCGGTGTAGATCCCAGCATAGCCATTACCCACCATAGCTAAGCCTGATTAGCCATCACGGGATGCACCAAGGGGTCATTGACCGTTCAATTAGGTATAACCGGGCATAAGTCACTCTGGGCTTATCCCTTTTCCTTAGTCACCCGTTGCTCTCAGCTCTCCTGATGGCTATCACACCAACTAGTGGGATTTATGCTATGCCGTTGCCCATTCAACGGTCGAGTGGTTTGCACGATAGTGGAGTTAGGTGAGATGACACACCAACTCGGTCCTTAGACGCGACAAGATGGATATCTCCCTTCTTTGCCCTGCCACACAGGCATAAGCACACCAATCGGCAATTCACACAGAAATGCCGTCCATCCCGTCCATACTCATCTTTCGAAAATTCACATTTTATCCCTTCCCATACGCACACATTTTCTTTATAAAATAAATAGCATTATGAATAAAGTTCTAAGCGTTCGAATATCGATTAACGTCCAAGCAAAATCAGACATTAATCTAGGTGGTCAAGGAATGGTCATCACAAATCAAGGGGTGGCTATCCAACCGTGTTTTCATGCAAGTAAAACATATGCAATTTTATAAAACAGGCCATTGGGTTGTGTTTATAAAAACTAGGACAGAAACATGCATCAAAGGATGGGATTGAACTTGCCGTCTTCAAAGCCTTCGGGGAAGTCCTGTCCTTCGGGCTCGGGGTCGCGGAACTGGCCCTCGTTCTCCTGCTCACAGTACGGCTCGTTGACGGGCTCTCCTTCATTCACTCCGTGGTCTACAGTGCACACAAACAAGCACACAATCAATACACAGAACAAAGACCTGTCGTCGAGCTCGGTTCGGAAACACATGAAATATAGAGCATAGAGTATTATTTTTGTATGGTTTCTGAATGGTATGGCCAAAACTGAGTTAAGAGAGGCGGGGTAAAATTTTAGATTAATCCGGAGTCATTTGGCGCATGAAATGATAGGTCAAAGAAGTGTTTAGGGCCTAAACAGGGGTCCAGGGACCTATTTGTAATTAAGTTTAAGAAGGCAGGGGCTTGGTTTGCATTTTAGAAGTTTCTTGGGTTAATCTAAAAGGGTCAGGGGCTTATTTGTAACTAAGTTTATATGGTGAGGGTTTGTTTTGAGAATATAACAGAAAGGGGGGTTCTAATTGCAAAAATATCAAGAGGTGGAAGGGTTCTTAAGGAAATAGGAGAAAGGGAGGGGGGTTCTGGGCGAAATCGCCCTTCTTCTTCCCCCTTCTCGCGTCCAGAACAGGGGAGGGTGGAGGCGGCGCTTGGCGCCGGCGATTCGGCGGCTCTGAGCCTCGACGGCGGCCCAGGGTAGAGGGGAAAGGAGGTGGGGGCCCTGCGGGGTCGATCCCCGGCCTCACCTTGTGCCGGGGTGGGGCGTGGCGGCCCGGCCACGGTGGCCAACAGCGGCGGGGGTGAGTGAGCGGCGGCGGCGCTGCAGGGCTACGGAGAGGGGGCGGGGGGGGGGGGGGGGTGGTGGCGCGGTTCGAGGTGGTGGATGTGGTGCTCGGGGAGGGCTCTGCGGCCTCTTTTATAGGTGGCCAAGGCGGTGGCGGGGTGCTGGCCGGCGGCAAGCTTGCAGGCGGGTTTAATGGCGTGGGGCGGCGAGGCTCTGTGCGGGCGTTAATGGTGGCAGCGAGTGAGGCGCGTGCGCGGGGCAGGATGGGACGCGACGGGCGGTGGTCGACCGGCGCAGGCGAGCTCTGTACGGGCGTCAACGGCAGCGGTGTGCGTGCGCGGCAAGCGGCGCTGTGCCGGAGTCGCCGCCGCTGTGCAACGTCAACGGCGGTCGGCTCGAGTGGCGAGCGCGGACCGGGGTGGGTCACGGCTTGCGGGCGAGCGGGGCCGGACGGCGGGGCGCTGCGCGCGCAGGTGCGGCCAGGCGGCCGTGGCGTGGCGGCGCGGCGCTCAGGCTGGGGCGCCGAGCAGCTGCTGCGGCCGAGCGCGTGTGCGCGCGCGCGGGGGGGGGGGGGGGGGGGCAGCAGCGGTGCGCGGGCGGGGAGGAGGACCGGGCCGGGCCAGGCGCGCTGCATGACCGGAATGGGGTCCAAGGGCGGCGCGTCCGGGGGGAGACGTGCTCGATTGGGCACGGTCGGGCGGAGCAGAGGGCGAGGGGAAGGGCGCGGGCCAGGCGCGCGCGGCAGAGAAGAAAGGAAGGAGAGGGAGAGGGAAGGAGAGAGAAAAGAAAAGAAAAGAGAAAGAAAATGGGAAAAAGAAAAGAAAAAGAAAAGGAGGGGAGAGAGAAGGGAAAAAGGGGAGAGGGAGGGAGGGATCCGCGCCGGGACCACGGCGCTGATCGCGGAGCCGGTCGGCCACGCTTGGCGTCCGGGCGCGCGAGAGCGCGATGCGCGGGCCAGGGGAGAAACAGGGATGGGACCGCGGGAGATTTGGATGTCGGCTCGGTTCCTCGGGGTATCAGGAATTTAGGCGGGAGATGAATCAAGAAAGGGATCGAGCTCAACGACGAAACAAAATTTTTAGCGCATGATTTATTTTCGTCAGTTTTTGGGATGCTACAAACCTACCCCTCTTAAAATGAATCTCGTCCTCGAGATTCGACTGGTTCCTAAACAGGTGGGGAAATTCCTTCTTCAGAGCATCTTCGCGCTCCCATGTAGCTTCTTTTACTCCGTGTCTGCTCCACTGAATTCTGCAAATTCGTACTTCGGAGTTTCTGGTTCTCCTGGTGACGGTGTCTAGAATCTTGACCGGTATTTCCTGATATCGCAGGTCTGGCTGCAGATCTATCGTTTCAACCGGCACATGCTCCACTTCGGGTATCCTCAAACACCTTCTCAACTGCGAGACATGGAACACTGGGTGTATATCCGACATTTCTTCTGGTAGCTCCAAACGGTATGCCACTGCTCCAACTTTCTTCAGAACTCGGTATGGTCCAATATACCGAGGGGCTAATTTTCCTTGTACCTGAAATCTCCGGGTTCCTCGAATGGGTGATACCTTGAGATACGCGAAATCTCCTGGTTTAAAATTTATTTCCCGTCTTTTCGTGTCGGCGTAACTCTTCTGTCGAGACTGGGCCGCTTTTATCTTTTCTCTAATCTCGGCGACTCTTTCCTCCGCTTCTTTTATGAGTGCGGGGCCGACTAGGGCACGTTCTCCAACTTCTGACCACATCAGCGGTGTTCTGCACTTTCTCCCATAGAGGGCTTCGAACGGTGACATACCTAAACTTGCTTGGTACCCGTTGTTGTATGAGAACTCGGCGTAGGGTAGACTCTGCTCCCAATCCTTGCCATAAGTGAGGACACACGCTCTCAGCATATCTTCCATAATCTGGTTCACCCTTTCCGTCTGACCATCCGTCTGCGGATGATAAGCAGAACTAAAGTCTAGCTTGGTGCCCATGGCTTTATGCAAACTCTTCCAAAATCTTGAGGTGAACTGGGTCCCTCTATCTGAAACGATTCGGCTGGGCACACCATGCAATTTCACTATGTTCTCTATATAGAGCTTAGCTAGCTTCTCCCCGTCATAGTTGGTCCGTACGGGTATGAAGTGAGCTGATTTAGTAAGGCGATCCACTATTACCCATATAGAGTCATGTCCTTTCTGGGTTCTTGGCAAGCCCACCACAAAGTCCATTCCTACTTCATCCCATTTCCAAACCGGAATGGGTAGGGGTTGCAACAATCCTGCCGGTTTCTGGTGTTCAGCTTTGATTCTCTGGCAAGTATCGCAATGGGCGACGAATCGTGCAATATCTGCCTTCATCCCATTCC
Source organism: Panicum virgatum (assembly GCF_016808335.1). Taxonomy (NCBI): domain Eukaryota; kingdom Viridiplantae; phylum Streptophyta; class Magnoliopsida; order Poales; family Poaceae; genus Panicum; species Panicum virgatum. The sequence continues at coordinate 12,410,398 of NC_053146.1, forward strand.
ACCAATATTTCTGTTTTAAGTCCATATACATTTTGGTGGATCCTGGGTGGATGGAGTAGGCTGAGTTGTGGGCTTCATCCATGATTATCTGCCTGAAATCTCCTTTCTAGGGCACACAAATTCTGTCTTTATACCACAACGTTCCCTTATTATCAACTCGAAAGTCTGGGGCCTTATTTTCTCCGGTTTGCCTCCGGATTTCTATCAGTCCCTTGTCCGATTTTTGGGCTTTCCTGATTCTTTCTTCTAGAGTGGATTGAACGTTCAGCACTTGGCTGGAACCTCGAGGGACAATGTGCACATTTAATCGTGCCATTTCCTCTCGTAAATGGTCATTCTTGGGCCCGTAGGATTTCCGACTTAGGGCATCAGCTACTACATTGGCTTTACCTGGGTGATAATGAATTTCCAAATTATAATCTTTGACTAATTCCAGCCATCTTCTCTGCCTCAGGTTTAGGTCTGGTTGGGTGAAGATATACTTCAGACTTTTATGATCGGTAAAGATTTCGCACTTATTTCCAATCAAATAGTGCCTCCAGATCTTAAGTGCGTGCACTACGGCTGCAAGCTCCAAATCGTGAGTCGGGTAATTTTGCTCATGAGTCCTGAGCTGACGGGAAGCATATGCAACGACTTTCCCATCTTGCATCAGCACACAACCCAATCCTTGTCGGGACGCATCACAATAGATGACAAAATCCCGATGAATAACCGGCAGGGTTAGCACTGGGGCTGTCGTCAATTTTCGCTTCAACTCCTGGAAACTTTTTTCACACGACTCCGTCCAGGTGAATTTCTTCTCTTTCTTGAGCAGCTCTGTCATGGGCCGGGCTATCTTAGAAAATCCCTCAATAAATCTTCGATAATACCCCGCTAATCCGAGAAAACTTCTGATCTCACTGACATTGGTTGGTTGCTGCCAGTTGGATACTGCTTCGACCTTCTCGGGGTCTACTGCCACTCCTTCTGCGGTCAAAATATGACCAAGAAAGGCTACTTTCTCCAGCCAGAATTCACACTTGCTGAATTTGGCGTATAGCCTATGCACTCTCAGTTTTTCCAAAACTACCCTCAGGTGTTGCTCGTGCTCCTGAATACTCTTCGAGTAAATAAGTATGTCGTCAATGAAGACTACGACAAACTTATCTAACTCATCCATAAATACTTTGTTCATGAGGTTCATGAAATAGGCAGGTGCATTTGTCAGTCCAAAAGACATCACTGTAAACTCAAACTGTCCGTATCGAGTGACAAAGGCTGTCTTCGGGATGTCGCTTTCCCTTATCTTGAGCTGAAAATATCCGGACCTTAGGTCAATCTTGGAAAAGTACTTGGCTCCTTTTAATTGATCGAAAAGATCATCGATCCTGGGAAGGGGGTACTTATTCTTGATAGTGACTTCGTTTAGTGCCCGGTAATCTACACATAACCTCATGCTTCCGTCCTTCTTCTTGACGAATAGAACCGGGGCTCCCCAAGGCGACGAACTTGGCCTGATGAAGCCAATCCGTTGCAACTCCTCTAGTTGTTTCTTTAACTCCGCCAACTCGGTGGCTGCCATCCTATAAGGTCTCTTGGCTATAGGGGCAGTTCCAGGGACAAGGTCAATGACAAATTCTACGTCCCTATCTGGTGGCATACCAGGAAATTCTTCGGGAAAGACATCGGGATACTCATTCACTACAGGGACTTTTTCCAAGGACTTGGCTTCCATGCTAAACACCATCGGGTTTGCTCTACTTTCCCGGGTATGACAGGTCACTCGGACTCCCTCTGGGTTTGTTAGATGTACTACTTTATCCGTACAACCTATGAGGCCATTGTGTTTGCTCAGCCAATCCATTCCAAGGATCACATCTATCCCTTCTAACTTAAGTACTACTAGATCTGCTAAAAACTCTACCCCACTTAAATTGATCCTTACCCGTAGACAACCCAGTCGACACCTGATGTCTCCTCCGGGCGTCCGGGTTAATAGGGGCGTTTTTAGTAGTACTGTAGGTATTTTATGTCTCTCCACAAAACTCGAGGATATAAATGAGTGTGATGCTCCAGAGTCAAACAGTACTGTTGCAAGAGTTGAGCTGACAAGGTACTCACCGAGTACAACGCCCTGGGCTCCTTGAGCTTCCTGTGCGTCGATGTGGTTGACGCGGGCTCGTCCAAAAGACTGCTGGGGTTGCCTCTGCTGGTTGTTGTTGTTGCTATTGCCGCGGAGGGGCACTCGGTTGGCACCGGTCAGAACTGGTTTGGGTCCGTTCACTGTGTTGGAGAAGGCTGAAGTAGCCGGCTTGTTCTTGGCATAGGGGCAGTCGGCAATGAAGTGACCCGTCTCACGGCAGTTGAAGCAGGCCCTAACATTGCTGTTGTTATTGGTGACCTGGCTTGCATTACTCTGAGGGGCCCTCATTGCTATTGTTATTGGTGACCTGGCTGGGTGTTAGGGGCCCGTGGTCCTGTCACTTGAGACTGAGTCCTGTACTGCATTGGGGCTTGGGACCTTGGTGTGTTGTAGCTGAAGCTTCTGGGCTTCTGGAAACGATCCTGCTGGCGTGCCTTGCTCTCCAAAAACTTGCGCTTGTTATCCTTTCTTTCATCGATCTTGGCCCTCTCTGTGAGGATTGCCTTGTTCATCAGGGTGTTGAAATCAGGGTAGATCTGAGGAGTGAGCAGGGTCCTGAGTTCTGGGTTTAGTCCCTTTTTAAACATATCCTGCTTTTTCTCGTCGTTGTTCACTTCTTCGGGTGCATAGCGAGCCAGCTCCATAAACTGGTGTGTATATTCTTCCACCGTCATATTCCCCTGCTGAAGTGCGCGAAATTCATCCGCCTTGCGCTTCATGGTGGCCGAGGGGATGTGATAACGGCGGAATTCCCTCACGAATTCATTCCAGGTGATGGTGGAGGCATCTCTGGCAGCAGCGCAGTAATTCTCCCACCAGGCTAAGGCGGTCCCGGTGAGTTGATGTGCTGCCAGAAGGACCTTATCTCGATCCTGGCACCCAAACGGCTCGAGTTTCCCCTGGATCACGCGGAGCCAATCATCTGCATCCAAGGGGTTGCTGGATCCGGCAAAAGTGGGTGGCTTGGCTCTCAGGAAAGCTGTCAGCTTATCATTGAATGTCTGCTCTCGTGGTTGCCTGTTTACTAGAGCATTGGCCAGTGTCTCCAGTATGAGAGTCTGGTTATGGATTATTTGTGCCAGGTCCACGAAGGGTGGTGGTGGTGGTGGTGGCAGCTGTGCACCAAGGTTTTCTCCTCTGCCCAGACTCACTTCTTGTTCTTCCTGAGGATGGTTTTGCCCGTCCGGGTGTACTCCTGCATCAGCGGCTGCAGGGTCCCTGACTCGGGAGACCCTCGTGACGCTTCGAGAAACCATCTGCAGATCGAGCGGGTTGGGACTAAGATTAGGTGATGTTTAAGTTGTTTAATTCGCGTAACAAGGCAGAATTATCCTTCTGCTAAAAAGGCACACACACAACAAGGCAAACAAGCAACTCTTACTAAAACAAGGCAGGGTACAACATGGGAACACAACTAGAACGCGCACTACACGTCCGGGTACGCAACTTCAAAAGAAAAGGGGCACAGAACTTCTTCGGACCACAAGGCTTCATTCCTTGTCGGTTGCTCGCGCTTCAGGCAGACTCATTGGCTTGTGTGGGTTCCTCCCTCGGAAAGGAACTCGCGTTCTCTGGGGAAATGAGTGGTCCTGGCTCGCCATTCTCTAGATCTCCATTTTCCCGGGGTTGCGTTGTGGCTTCTTTGGCGGCGGCGGCCGTAGACCTTCCAGGGTTCTCGGGTGGGGCTAGTGGGTTTCCAACGAGTGGTCCCCATCCTAAGACGGGCGTTCCAAGCAGAACATGGTCTTCCCCTATTGCCGGGACTGGGGTTCCACTACTAGTCCATTCTTGCATACGCCGGTCTCGGGCTTGCCTGAGGCTCTCCTGAGCAACTGCTTCACTGCTGACCGCTGCTGCGGCTCTTGCCTCGGCTTGGACTGCTCGGATCTGCTGTAATCTTAGCGCGAGCTCTGCTTGCTCGGCTCGATGGGTCTGTTCCCTCAGCAAGTTGGCTTGCTCGTCAAAGAGCTGATCCAAGGAGGCTAGGTAGGTAGCTACTTGGTACAGGAGGACTTCTTCATGGCGACGCCGTTCCAGGCTTCTCATTCGAGCTTCCCAAACTGGAGTTCTGATGGCTGGTGGGAAGAACCTCATTGGTGTGGGGGTGAGGTGTCCTTCGAAAATCCGGCACAGGTAACGAAGTGCCTTCCTGACGGCTAGGGGATAGGTGTCCTGGTGCCTAAACCCGGTAGCAGTCACCCGCCATGACAGGATGTCGGGGTAGCGGTCACTTCTGGCGACAACTAGGATCACCCTGCAGCGGAGAGTGCCATGATGCTCGTACTCTCTGCTGTAGTACCTTGGGCGTTCCGTGACGCCAAGGTTCTCCAGGGCGTTGATCAAGAGGCTGGGGAAGCCAGGTGCAGCTTGGCAATCGCCCTGGGTCCATCCTTCCTCAGCCATCTGAAAATAAAGATGTGGTGAAAAACTTGCACAATTATTTGAGGTACACAAAGGGGTAGATGACTTTTATTTATGGCATCATGGTGGGGTACAACTTCATGGTTACACGATTATTATTAGAGCAAAGGTTCTAGCTTGGAGACAACTCCTATCATGGGGATCCTTCCTCAATTCTAAGGGAGCGCTTCTTCAGTGGAAGGTACTGATCCATCAAGTTATTCTCGGTCTGAGTACCTTTGTCCCAATGGGTTTCCTCGGGTTTTTCTTCTTCAGTTTGAGTTCCAACATCCCAATGGGTTTCCAAGGGCTCTTCCTCTTCGGCCTGAATGCCTACATCCCATTGAGCCTCTTCGGGTTCTTCTTCTTCGTCTTCTTCTATCCATCCACCTATTCCCCAGCGAGCCTCGTACCTCCGCATCCGAGCTTGGAGAGCGGCTAGTGAGTCCTCGGCGCGTGTGGCTCTTGCCCGCTGTTCTTCCAGTTCTTCTTTTTCATCCATTTGGACTTGGAGGGCGGCTAGGGAATACTCGGCATGTACGGTCCTCGACCGTTGTTCATCCAGCTCCTGGGTTGTCTTTTCTGCTCTGTGGACTTGCTGCTTCAGTTGTGCTGCTTGCTCGCGATAGAGCTCATCCAGGCCGGTGAGATAGATGGATAGGTGAGAGACCGTGTCTTCTAGGTCTTCTTCTTCTCTTCCAAGTCCTCTCATCCTAGCAATCCATGTGCGTCCCCTTCCTTCAGTCGGCGGGAAAAGTCGGCGGGAAAAATCCCATAGGAGTCCGCTGGAGGTGATGCCTGTAGATCACACGTAGACGTCGTAGGGCTTTGCGGGCGGCTTTCCGATAGGTATCCGGGAAACGGAATCCAGTGGTGGAGATGAACCAAGGGTCCACATCAGGATAGCGGGTGCTCCTTGCTATGAAGATCATCAGGTCACACCGAAGAGTGCCCTTGGAGTCGTACTCTCGATAAAGAAACTCTGGCGGATCCACAACTCCAATGCGTTCCAGGCTGAGTATCAACAACTTAGGAAGGCCGGGCTCTGCGAAACAGATTCCGCCGATCCATCCATCGTCAGCCATCTGGAACAGGGCAAGAACCAAGGGTAAGTGTTTGTGTGTGGAAAGGATTAAGGATAGAAAAGTCCTAAGGTGAAAGGTCCTGAAAACGGGTTTCGCTCCTAGGGTCACGTTCTACGGCCAACCTACGGCTCTGATACCACATGAAGCGTCCCCTCATAAGAGAAGACTTAAATGTGATACAAAACATCAGTCCCAGGAGGCTGATGCCACATTTATTACATCAGATGGTTCAAAACCGTACAAACCTTGGAGGACACTCGATACAGATAATGATAATAACTAACCAAGCTACGACATAACACCAGACCGCAAACCACATAGGGTCTATCACGGGCTCAGAGTACTGCGACAGCGGAGGCATCTCGACAGGGCCGGTTCCACAGGCAAGGTTGGGTGTAGAACGATAACCCTACTCGGCGTCGTCTGGTAAGAAGTCTGGGTATTCTTCTGTAAAAAGTAAGAGTGGGGTGAGTACAAACGTACTCAGCAAGTCCAACCACACCCACGGAGGGGGTTTATAACAGAATAATATGCATAGGTAAATCAAGGATAAGGTTACGGTTTAATTTGTAGAAAAACAATATTTTATGCAGGGGTTTATTTTAAAGAAAGCCTTTATGAAAATCAGTTTCAGGAGTAATACGGAGTTTCCAATTTTAAACTGCTACCGGACTCCCCGTCCGTCGTAGCACACGGCATAACTGCCGGACACAATTCCAAAATAACTCACACCAGCCCATCCCAATGAAACACTAGTTATGTGACCACACCATAACTCGCCCAATACCGTGGGCACGGCTATTCGAATAGATTCTTAACTCTGCAGAGGTGTGCAACTTTACCCACAAGTAGGATACCACAACTCGAACACCGTCGTGTCGGTGTAGATCCCAGCATAGCCATTACCCACCATAGCTAAGCCTGATTAGCCATCACGGGATGCACCAAGGGGTCATTGACCGTTCAATTAGGTATAACCGGGCATAAGTCACTCTGGGCTTATCTCTTTTCCTTAGTCACCCGTTGCTCTCAGCTCTCCTGATGGCTATCACACCAACTAGTGGGATTTATGCTATGCCGTTGCCCATTCAACGGTCGAGTGGTTTGCACGATAGTGGAGTTAGGTGAGATGACACACCAACTCGGTCCTTAGACGCGACAAGATGGATATCTCCCTTCTTTGCCCTGCCACACAGGCATAAGCACACCAATCGGCAATTCACACAGAAATGCCGTCCATCCCGTCCATACTCATCTTTCGAAAATTCACATTTTATCCCTTCCCATACGCACACATTTTCTTTATAAAATAAATAGCATTATGAATAAAGTTCTAAGCGTTCGAATATCGATTAACGTCCAAGTAAAATCAGACATTAATCTAGGTGGTCAAGGAATGGTCATCACAAATCAAGGGGTGGCTATCCAACCGTGTTTTCATGCAAGTAAAACATATGCAATTTTATAAAACAGGCCATTGGGTTGTGTTTATAAAAACTAGGACAGAAACATGCATCAAAGGATGGGATTGAACTTGCCGTCTTCAAAGCCTTCGGGGAAGTCCTGTCCTTCGGGCTCGGGGTCGCGGAACTGGCCCTCGTTCTCCTGCTCACAGTACGGCTCGTTGACGGGCTCTCCTTCGTTCACTCCGTGGTCTACAGTGCACACAAACAAGCACACAATCAATACACAGAACAAAGACCTGTCGTCGAGCTCGGTTCGGAAACACATGAAATATAGAGCATAGAGTATTATTTTTGTATGGTTTCTGAATGGTATGGCCAAAACTGAGTTAAGAGAGGCGGGGTAAAATTTTAGATTAATCCGGAGTCATTTGGCGCATGAAATGATAGGTCAAAGGAGTGTTTAGGGCCTAAACATGGGTCCAGGGACCTATTTGTAATTAAGTTTAAGAAGGGGCCTAAACATGGGTCCAGGGACCTATTTGTAATTAAGTTTAAGAAGGCAGGGGCTTGGTTTGCATTTTAGAATTTTCTTGGGTTAATCTAAAAGGGTCAGGGGCTTATTTGTAACTAAGTTTATATGGTGAGGGTTTGTTTTGAGAATATAACAGAAAGGGGGGTTCTAATTGCAAAAATATCAAGAGGTGGAAGGGTTCTTAAGGAAATAGGAGAAAGGGAGGGGGGTTCTGGGCGAAATCGCCCTTCTTCCCCCTTCTCGCGTCCAGAACAGGGGAGGGTGGAGGCGGCGCTTGGTGCCGGCGATTCGGCGGCTCTGAGCCTCGACGGCGGCCCGGGGTAGAGGGGAAAGGAGGTGGGGGCCCTGCGGGGTCGATCCCCGGCCTCACCTTGTGCCGGGGTGGGGCGTGGCGGCCCGGCCACGGTGGCCAACAGCGGCGGGGGTGAGTGAGCGGCGGCGGCGCTGCAGGGCTGCGGAGAGGGGGCGGGGGGGTGGCGGCGCGGTTCGAGGTGGTGGATGTGGTGCTCGGGGAGGGCTCTGCGGCCTCTTTTATAGGTGGCCAAGGCGGTGGCGGGGTGCTGGCCGGCGGCAAGCTTGCAGGCGGGTTTAATGGCGTGGGGCGGCGAGGCTCTGTGCGGGCGTCAATGGTGGCAGCGAGTGAGGCGCGTGCGCGGGGCAGGATGGGACGCGACGGGCGGTGGTCGACTGGCGCAGGCGAGCTCTGTACGGGCGTCAACGGCAGCGGTGTGCGTGCGCGGCAAGCGGCGCTGTGCCGGAGTCGCCGCCGCTGTGCAACGTCAACGGCGGTCGGCTCGAGTGGCGAGCGCGGACCGGGGTGGGTCACGGCGTGCGGGCGAGCGGGGCCGGACGGCGGGGCGCTGCGCGCGCAGGTGCGGCCAGGCGGCCGTGGCGTGGCGGCGCGGCGCTCAGGCTGGGGCGCCGAGCAGCTGCTGCGGCCGAGCGCGTGTGCGCGCGCGAGGGGGGGGGGGCAGCAGCGGTGCGCGCGCGGGGAGGAGGACCGGGCCGGGCCAGGCGCGCTGCATGACCGGAATGGGGTCCAAGGGCGGCGCGTCCGGGGGGAGACGTGCTCGATTAGGCACGGTCGGGCGGAGCAGAGGGCGCGGGCCAGGCGTTCGCGGCAGAGAAGAAAGGAAGGAGAGAGAGAGGGAGAGGGAAGGAGAGAGAAAAGAAAAGAAAAGAGAAAGAAAATGGGAAAAAGAAAAGAAAAAGAAAAGGAGGGGAGAGAGAAGGGAAAAAGGGGAGAGGGAGGGAGGGATCCGCGCCGGGATCACGGCGCTGATCTCGGAGCCGGTCGGCCACGCTTGGCGTCCGGGCGCGCGAGAGCGCGATGCGCGGGCCAGGGGAGAAACAGGGATGGGACCGCGGGAGATTTGGATGTCGGCTCGGTTCCTCGGGGTATCAGGAATTTAGGCGGGAGATGAATCAAGAAAGGGATCGAGCTCAATGACGAAACAAAATTTTTAGCGCATGATTTATTTTCGTCAGTTTTTGGGATGCTACACCTCAACGTAGCAGGTGACTAGTTGTGGCTGCCGGGGGGGGTTGTCCCTGTGTGCTTTCTTTGTTGTCCAGTCTTGAACTCTGCTGCGCCAGTAGTTCAGACTGTGCGGGGGTGTTGGTGTATATATGAGTGGCACTTATGGCCCATGTATTAGGCCCATCTAGAGGCCCATATATAGCTACTATATTACCCACCCTTCTAGGGTTTGGAGGAATACACTGAGTTATTCTCCTACATCATTATCTTGACATTACCCCTCCATTCTATGAAAGCTTTCCTTATAACCATGTTATTGATTCCTTTGTAAAAATCAGCTTTAAAGGCTACTTAGTATCAGTGGTATTGTGATTTGCATGAAACCTGTAGATTTACCCTTTTTGGGTATAATAATATTAAGTGATGACATTTTGTTCCAATAATTATATTACCAATTTATCCCCAAGTTCTATTGAATTTCCAGTTTTATCTATTTCTATCTTTTGATTTGTTAACTTCTCTTATATTTTTCTTGGTCTATGCATTGCTCATATATGTTTTCTTGTTGAAGGATGCATTGGAACTAGATCAGCTTATCAGTTACTTAATAAATAAGGAAAATTCTGAAGGAGTAATATTGCTTGGTCACAGCACTGGTTGCCAGGTATGGTATTGCTAATATCCACTACTACTTAACAGCTCTGTAATAAGATAACACTGAGTCTTCCATGGGTGCCAGGATATTGTGCATTATATAACACTGAGTCTTCCATGGGTGCCAGGATATTGTGCATTATATGCGCACAAACTTTGCTTGTTCAAAAGCAGTTTCTGGGGTCATTTTGCAGGTATTCTCTCTGTTTATTCTCTTCGAATGCACAAGTAGAGGAGTAAAAGTTGTTTAAATTTGATGTGTGCGACATTTCTCACTGAATGTCAAACTTATCAACTTTGAACTGTTTATACTTGCTGGAACTAATTTAATATTTTAATGATATCTGGGTGTGATACCCGGGGAGTGTGTTGTCCCTCAACACAAGCTTGTGGTGGCGGACTTTCGTCTTCGGGTACGTGTCCACCGGGACAAATGTGCCAAGATTGCGAGAACAAAGTGGTGGAAGTTTAGAGGGGAAGCGGCACAAGCGTTTAAGGAAAGGATGCTAGGTGAGGGGCCTTGGGAAGAAGGAGAAGACGCAGATGACATGTGGCTAAAGATGGCAACATGTGTTCGGAAGGTGGCCTCAGAGGTGTTTGGCGTGAGTAGGGGAGGCAAACAGGAGGGGAAAGACACCTGGTGGTGGAACGACGAGGTGCAAAGGGCTATTAAGGAGAAGAAGGAGTGTTTCAAGCGCCTCTACCTTGACAAGAGTGCAGCCAACATCGAGGGCTATAAATTAGCGAAGAGGGTTGCAAAGCGAGCTGTGAGTGTAGCAAAGGGTAAGGCATATGATGACTTGTATCAGCGGCTAGGCACGAAAGAAGGGGAGAAGGACATTTATAGGATGGCTAGGATCCGCGAGCGGAAGACAAGGGACATCAACCAAATCAAATGCATTAAGGATGGGACGGATCGACTGCTAGTGAAGGATGAGGAGATCATGGATAGATGGAGAGAGTACTTTGACAAGTTGTTTAATGGGAAGAGTGAGAGCCCTACCCTTGACTTAGATGACTCTTTTGACGATACAAACAGACGTTTTGTGAGGAGAATTCAGGAGGTAGAGATCGGGGAGGCTTTGAAGAGAATGAAGAGAGGTAAAGCGATGGGCCCTGATGGTATTCCCATTGAGGTGTGGAGATGCCTAGGAGATAGAGCAATAGTATGGTTAACTAAGCTTTTTAATCTCATTTTTCGGTCAAACAAGATGTCGGAAGAATGGAGGAGAAGTATATTAGTACCTATCTTCAAAAACAAGGGCGATGTTCAAAGTTGTACTAACTACCGTGGGATTAAGCTGATGAGCCATACGATGAAGCTTTGGGAGAGGGTTATCGAGCATCGCCTAAGAAGAGTGACAAGTGTGACCCAAAACCAATTTGGGTTCATGCCTGGAAGGTCAACCATGGAGGCGATTTTCTTAATACGACAATTGATGGAGAGATATAGGGAGCAGAAGAAGGACTTGCACATGGTCTTCATTGACCTTGAGAAGGCATATGACAAAGTAACGAGACATGTCATGTGGTGGGCTTTGGAGAAGCACAAAGTCCCAACTAAGTACATTACCCTCATTAAGGATATGTACAAGGATGCGACGACGTTTGTCCGGACATGTGATGGCAACACCACTGACTTTCCTATTAACATAGGCCTACACCAGGGGTCAGCATTGAGCCCTTATTTATTTGCTTTAGTGATGGATGAGGTCACAAGGGATATACAAGGTGAGATCCCTTGGTGTATGCTCTTTGCTGATGATGTGGTGCTAGTTGACGAGAGTAGGGCAGGGGTTAATAGGAAGTTAGAGCTGTGGAGACGCACGTTAGAGTCGAAAGGGTTCAGACTTAGTAGGACCAAGACCGAGTACATGATGTGCGATTTCAGCGCGACTAGGCATGAGGGGGGAGACGTTAGTCTAGATGGGCAAGTGGTGGTCCAGAAGAATACTTTTCGGTATTTAGGATCGGTGCTACAAAAGGATGGCGACATTGATGAAGATGTTAGGCATAGAATTTCAGCTGGCTGGTTGAAATGGCGGCAAGCTTCTGGCATCCTTTGTGACAAGAGGGTGCCACAAAAGCTAAAAGGCAAATTTTATAGGACAACAATTCGTCCGGCGATGTTATACGGTGCTGAATGTTGGCCTACAAAAAGGCGACATGTGCAGCAACTGAGTGTAGCAGAGATGCAGATGTTGCGGTGGTTTTGCGGGCACACAAGGAGGGATAGAGTCCGGAACGAAGTTATTCGGGATAGGGTCGGGGTGGCACCAATTGAGGAGAAACTTACTCAACATCGGTTGAGATGGTTTGGACATGTCCAACGAAGGCCTCCTGAGGCGCCGGTGAGTATTGGGGTTCTTGAGCGGGTCGATAATATAAAGAGGGGTAGAGGTAGACCTAAACTGACGTGGGATGAGTTGGTTAAGAGAGACCTTAAGGATTGGAATATCTCTAAAGAGATAGCTTTGGATAGGAGCGTTTGGAGACTAGCTATCAATGTGTCTGAACCTTGAACTTATTTCTTTCGGGTTTCATCTCTAGCCTACCCCAACTTGCTTGGGAAAAAAGGCTATGTTGTTGTTGTTGTATATCTGGGTGTGAGTTCTATGCTAATATATTCTTCAGGCCCCAGTAAGTGACAGGGAATATAGAGCAACTCTTCCAGAAACAGCTGAAATGATAGACCTGGCAGCAAAAATGATTACTGAGGGTCGTGGAATGGATTTGATGCCTAGAGAAGCAAACCCAGATGCTCCCATTACCGCCTACAGGTATAATTATAATCAAGTTAAAGAATATAGAGATTTGTACTAAGGCTTTGTTGGCATTGTTGGTAGTTTCTCAAAAGTGCTGAATTGTTTCCAATTTTGGTTCCAGTTGTTTGTTGAACACAAATTTAGGATTTATAATAGCAAAATCCCTCTTGAACTACCAAAGATTCCCTAACTGACTGAATTCCACAGTGGATCAACTAGAAATTGACTCTAATGCTATAAGCAGTTTCTTTATCCCTTTTTGCAAAAAAAAAAGTTTGTAAAGGAGATCTTTTCGTCATCTGTCCATCAGTGGCAGCAGCAGCCATATATGTTACTCTGATAGCTGCTGGTGCTGGTTGGTAGAGGTGTGGCTTCCCCTTTCTAGGTAAAAATGGGAAGCCCTGGTGATCATCGAAAGCAACAAACTGCCAACAATATTCACTACACTCTTCCCCTGATTGTGTGACCATCTAGTACAGTTACAACCCACGAAGCATAATTTGCTAGTCCCTTCGTTTTCTGATATGATGTTTAGGACAAGTTATACTAATGAACTTGTCCTAAACGACATATATTTAAAAACGAAGGTAGTATATATAAGGGAATTCCATGGACCTGTGGTTTTGAACCACAATATCTTTCAGCCTGGTGTTTAAGTGAAACTATTTGGTCTACCCTTTCTGGAATTAGGGGCAAGATCAATATTTGCCAGCATCTATCCTAAGTTTCGTTTGATAAAGTTATGATTGCAAAATTATCAATAAGGGACTAAAGATCTTTCGCCGTCTGTGGTATTCTAATGTGTACATGGAAATATGTAGGTACCATTCCCTTTGTTCGTATATGGGTGATGATGACATGTTCAGTTCAGATCTAAGTGAAGATCAGCTGAGGCAGAGACTTGGTCATATGTCAACCACACAGTGTCAGGTGTGTTGTTCTGCTTCAGTTTGTTGGCTGTCACCTAAAACTATTATCATCTTAAGTGGTTTTGTTGCCCAGGAATGATTGCAAATAAGAGACAAAAACATGTTCCGAATTTGCATTTCATCACCATTATTTTTATAGTGTCCTTTATTAACCTCGAGTTATTATGATTTATGCTAACCAACAGCTTTCACTATTCATAGTGCCATAAAAAGAAAGCAGTTGTTGAAATAACCCTCTATATGCTACTCTTTCCGGTCACAAATAAGTGATAGTTTGGACATTGACATGGTCTCCAGAGCATATAACAATGACCACTAAGTTTTGTCATAATATATTTGTAACAATAGTAGAAGTATATTATTAGGAGACTACTTTTGTTACAAATCTACCTGTATCGAAATTCAGCAAATAAAAAGTAGTTTATAATCATAGTGTGGAATGGTTGACTTCAGACGACACAGGGGAGTCACTTATTTGTGTCTGGAGGGAGTATCAAGTACAAGCTATTGGTGCATGTAGGTGTTTGCTATATGGCAGCAAACTAACATTAGGTTAGTATTTGAAATGGTTAAACTTGCAGTTGGTCAACCATGAAAATCAAATGCACTGTTATTTCTGAACTACATCTTGAATTCTGGTGTCTGAAAAAATTAGTCATGTTGAAGAAACTATCTATATTGTTGTAATAATACAGAAAAAATACTGTTCCTCTTTCATTTACACTGAAAATATTCTGACTAGTTTAGTTTTGGATGTGTTGATCTTCTCGTGTTGTATATTATTAATAGCTATGCTATGCCTAATTACATTCTATGTATTCAGTAGTACATCTTTTATGCATGTAACAACCACATTACGCAGGAAAAAAAAAACATATTTGACCTTCCCATTTCATGCATTTGCATGCTAGGCAACTGCCTAAATTTACTGTCCAATAGCATTGGAGATCTTTATTGCTTATTGTACATATGGCAATCTCTGCCATGAGATGGCAGTAACAGCTTCATCGATTCCAATGCACTAGCAGCACAATCTTCTGTGGCACCACTATCAAGGAATTTTATCTAGTTTGATTTTAATTCTCCAACTTGGTGTTCCTAGTCCACTGGACTTTCGTTTGTCTTGAAGTTTGCCAGTCTGACTTACATCTTTGACCTGCATTTTCGCAAAGCAAAGATGCCGACCAAATTGAGAAGCTTCAGAAACATTAGTGATAGAAGTAGAAGGTGTATGGCGCATAAACATTGATTGTATTCATCTGTTAAACAGGGAGTACAATATATAGACCTCTACCAAAGATCTCTACCTGACTTAGAGAGAATCAGGGAGGGGATCTCCTCTACCTAATCTACGAGATTACAGGGAGGAGATTAGGGAGATCGGTGCACAAGGCAACAGCCAGGTGGGAAACAAATCAACCACCGGTGCCTAAAATAGGGGAGGAGATAACAAATCTCTAACACCCCCCTGCAGTCTAAACGTCTACAGTACAAACGTTAAGACTGGAACGAAACTCAGAAAAGACCGATGTGGGAAGTCCTTTGGTGAAGATGTCGGCGAACTGAGACGTCGTCGGGACATGAAGAACTCGAACATCTCCAATGGCAACCTTCTCACAAACAAAGTGAAGGTCGATCTCCACTTGCTTAGTGCGCTGATGCTGAACAGGATTGGTTGACAGGTAGATTGCACTGACATTGTCACAATAGACCAGGGTGCTCTTGGTCAGCGGACAATGAAGCTCCTGCATCAACTGGCGAAGCCAACAAGCTTCAGCAACACCATTTGCAACTGCTCTGTACTCAGCTTCTGCACTTGAGCGAGACACTGTGTTTTGACGTTTGGAGGACCATGACACCAGATTATCACCAAGAAACACAGCATAACCGGATGTAGACTTGCGAGTGTCTGGACAGCCAACCCAGTTGGCATCAGTGTAGACACACAAGGCAGAGGGCACAGAGGGTCGAAGCAGAAGACCATGCTCAGTCGTCCCTCGGAGATAGCGCATGATGCGCTTAACTGCTGAGAGATGAGTATCGCGAGGATCATGCATATGAAGACACCTGCTGCACTGCATAGGAGATATCCAGCCGAGTGAATGTGAGGTACTGCAAGGCACCAACTAAGCTGCGATACTGAGTGGGATCACTGACAGGAGCGCCATCAATGGAGGAAACCTTGGCATTGGTGTCAACAGGAGTGCTACAAGGTTTACAATCAGCCATACCAGCACGCTCGAGGACATCCAATGTGTACTGCCGCTGAGACAGGAAGAGACCCGCAGAGTAGCGCTGAACTGCAACTCCCAGAAAATGATGAAGGTCACCCAAATCCTTCATGGAGAACTCCTGGTGCAAGGCTGTAATGATGCGGCGAAGGAGATCCCGACTGGAGGCAGGGAGAACAATATCATCCACATACAGAAGCAAGTAAGCAGTCTCAGATCCTCGACGATAGATGAAAAGAGATGTGTCTGACTTGGCCTTGATGAACCCCAAAGTAAGTAGATGAGTAGCGAAGCGACTGTACCAAGCCTGCGGCGCTTGCTTCAAACCATACAGAGACTTGTTGAGACGACAAACTGCAGTAGGGTGAGCAGAGTCAACAAAACCTGTAGGTTGGGTGCAGTAGATAGTCTCGCTGAGGGTTCCATGCAAGAAAGCATTCTTGACGTCGAGCTGATGGACCGGCCAATGCTGGGAGAGAGCGATGGACAAAACTGTACGGACAGTAGCAGGTTTGACCACTGGGCTGAATGTCTCATCATAGTGGACACCAGGGCGCCGAGTAAAGCCGCGGAGGACCCAACGAGCCTTGTATCGATCTAAGGACCCGTCGGCATGAAACTTGTGCCGGAAGATCCACTTGCTGGTGACGATGTTGGCGCCCGAAGGACGCGGGACAAGATCCCATGTGGTGTTGGCGAGGAGAACAGCATACTCCTCTGCCATCGCACGGTGCCAATTAGGGTCGGCAAGCGTGGTGCGATAGGTCTTCGGGATGGGCGACAACGTCTCGGCATGGAAGGTGGAGGGCACTCGAAAGCCGGACTTGCCGCGGGTCGCCATATGGTGCTGGTTGACCACCGGCGCGATGGGGACAGCACCTTGGGGCAGCGGCACAGCCGGCGCCGAGGTGGATGTGGCTGTGGGGCACGGCCGACGGCTGTAGACGAGCAGAGGTGTCGGTGTCGTGGCCGCGCGTGGCGCGGGGGGAGCCAGAGTCGCGTAGTGCGACGGCGAGGTCGTGGCTGCGCAGGATGTCGGGGCAGCCGGGGCCGCGCGTAGCGCGCAGGGCGTCGTGGCTGCCAGGGCCGCGCGTGGCGCGGGGATTGTCGGGGTCGACTCCGGGGGCACTCCTGAGGCACCAGCGTCCGCCGCGGGTGTGACAGGGGTCGCTGCGGCTGCGGAGGGAGGCGCACGGGAGCCGGCGCGGTGAGGACCTGCAAGAGGAGGTCCGATCGGGCGGACCGTCACCTCAAACTCAGACAGAAAGTCAAGATCATTGGGTGTTGGACGAGAGCCAGCGAGGGGAAATTTGGACTCGTCGAACAACACATGACGGGAGATGAGGATACGGTTGGAGGAAAGATCCAAACAACGATATCCTTTGTGGTTACTAGAATACCCAAGAAATACACAGAGGCTCGATCGAGGGGCGAGCTTGTGGGCGGCAGTGCTAGACATGTTTGGGTAGCAGGCGCATCCGAAGACACGGAGGTGGGCGTACGACGGGTGCGTCCCGAACAGGGCGAAGTGGGGAGTGCCGTGGGTCAAGGTCTTGGTGGGTAGCCGGTTGAGAAGATATGTGGCGGTATGGAGTCAATCGACCTAGTAGGATGGCGCAAGGGAGGCCTGAAACAGTAAGGAGTGGATGATGTTATTAGTGGAACGAATCATGCACTCGGCTTTACCGTTTTGAGAGGACGTGTAGGGGCACGACATCCGGAACAAGACGCCGTTGGTGAGAAAGAAGGCGCGAGTGGTCGAGTTGTCGAATTCGCGGCCGTTATCACACTGGATACTCCGAATGGTGCGGCCGAACTGGGTCTTCACATAGGAGAAAAAATTAGCCAGCGCATTAAAGGTTTCAGATTTAAGCCGAAGCGGGAACGTCCACAGAAAATGCGAGCAATCATCAAGAATGACAAGATAATACTTGTACCGTTGCCAACTATAATGGATGATGAGCGCGATGGACGGAACAAGGAAATGTTACCGGTGTCGGGCGTCATATGAGTAGAGGCGCCAGAGTCCACAATCCAGTCGGTGGTGTTGGTCGGGTTGAGAGTGGCAGTGCTGAAGTTGCTGGCCAGCGATTGCTGATCCCATGCGCCGGACTAGGGCGTCTAGGTCTGCTGAGCGGGCGGTGGCGGTGCAGGGACGAATTGCTGAGGCGGCCCAGGCATCGGCAGGAACCCAGGAGGCAGCTGGGCCGGTGTGCCAAATTGGGCCGGCGAGAAGGGACCCGGGGCGGCGAAGTGGGCTTGCGAGCCGGAGGCGCGCGGTGCAGAGGCGGCCTGCTGGTGCTGCTGCCCTCCCGCTGGACCGGGCTGTGACAACCGCCAAATTAAAACTCAAAATTAAGCGAAATGGCCATCATTTGAACACATCAGGCACATTCGGCCCTGATATGGTCAGTGAGGCGGAAGAACAAGTCCGGGTTATACAGGAGAATTTGAAAATAGCTCAATCCCGGCAGAAAAGCTATGCGGCCAAGAAACGTTAATCGATCTCGTTCCAAGTGGGAGATCATGTCTATTTACGGGTATCTCCAATGAAAGGAGTCCAACGGTTCGGTGTGAAGGGAAAGCTCGCCCCTCGCTATGTTGGGCCTTTTCCCCGCCAAATTAAAGCTCAAAATTAAGCGAAATGGCCATCATTTGAACACATCACGCACATTTGGCATAACGGTTTAATTTGACAGCCCTTTCGGAACTGACCTTCCGATCGAAACAAACACCAGTAGTCTCACACGAAGGTGAGCGCAGGCAGTACAAACATATCGAGTACATGCAAATACAACTACAATACAGAGTAGAGTGCATTAAGTTTTACAAATCTGGTTTAATTACATAAATAATATACAAGTGCACTACAGTTTAAAACAAAGTTCGATACATGAAACCTGACGTCTATAATACATGAAGCGCAGAGTCGAATCACACACTCAGCTCACGGGTGTGTGATTCGGTAACTAGTAGGGACTAAGCATCTGGACCAGCCACCTCCCAACCATCCGCGTCAAGCCGGATGAAGTTGGCACAACAAGGGCAGAAGTCTTCCTCATTCTGACCTGAAATAGTTTGAGCCACAACCCTGAGTATACTAATACTCCGCAAGACTTACCCGACTATGGGTATACATAGCCCACTATCTAGACATGCACGGCTTTTTGGATGTGAGTTGTTTTGCGGAAAAGCATTTAAGAGTGAGTCCTTACTTTCAATATTTTAGCTCAAGATTAGGAATGAGTACCTATTTTCTATGGTTTGCATTTCTACACCAATCAGTGTGGAAAAACAATTGATTAGGTACAACCATATTGATCATTTCATTCCCTTCCATATTCTTACTACGATGTGACTCGGAGATCAAGGTGCTCATGTCCGAGAGCGACCGACGGCGAATCGATGCGATTTAACCTTGCAAGGTGGACCTAACCAACACGGCACACATATGTCCCGTCAGACTATACGAGCCAACCATTCCCCTCCCCATCTCGAACTACAGGACCGCCCCACCATCATATGGTCAGCCGAGCTCAACGTGAGACCACCAAAAGTAAACATATGCAACACCATTTCTCCGCGACTACTCGACTACCCTAGGAGGTGAGATGGAGTGCTTTTGAGGTGAGGCAGTACTCGGCTTACCGGTTTCGACTACCTCCTACTCCCGGTATGCGGTTAGTACAATTCAAACATGATCAGCAGGGCCGACAACGGTACGGTCCTTAACCGACATAGACGGGGCTAGGCAGTTCCCGCCCGGTCTCCAATTCATTTCCTTTCCTCCATATTTCGATATTCTATAATCAAATCATAAAGATATCCTATATCTCGCGAGTAACAGGAAATTACTCGACTTCTACCGAATCCTATTTTTATCATGCAACTAGGGCTTCATTCAACGCCTAGAAACTTAATGCATAAACAAGTAAATATATATAACATTTCATAAGTTAAAATAATAGGTTATGCTACAGGGCTTGCCTTCGGGTTGCTGCTCAGTGCTAGTGTCAACTGGGTCTTGGGCCGGGTCGTCACGAAACTCCTGCGGGGCTTGCTCCGTCTGCTCCTGCGGCTCCGCGATCACCTCGTATACGACTTCCTCGGTCGCGGATTCTATATGTATGCATATGAGATAATGAGTAAATGCCAACATGCCTTTGCAATTAAACAATTAGAGGGCCAAATTATCAATTTACAATTTACAATTTACATAAAATGACGCAGGTATGGTGATAATTAACTTAAACCCGAAGTGCTAGAAACAATTAGAGGGCCAAATTATCAATTAGAGCATGATTTACTATAAAACAAAACATGACTAGCAAAGATATTATTACTTGTCTCTCATAATTTGTATAAAATTTTACATGTAAAAGTATTATTATTCCTATTCTCATATCTAAGTTTGGATACATTTTATATTCATATACTAATTTGGATCACTCATGTTTAAAGTGAGCTACTGCAAAAATTTCACAATTTTTAGATTAACAGATCTATAGAAACTAATTAAGCAAGACTAAACACAATTTAAATTTTTGCAGGGGTAAAAATGTTATTTTACCAGCATGTATATTTTTCCTTCATTAGATCTTACTCTAACAAATCTAACAAAATTTATTTCATATTTTTCACATTTTTTTTTTAATTTTATATGGATTTTACAACACACAGCCAAAATCAAACACAAAATAAAAGAAACCCCCCCTCTAAACCCCCCTGACCAGCGGGCCCCACTGGTCAGTGGGAGGGGCGGCTTTCCCTGCCCGGCCACGCACACCGCGGCGTGCGGCGGCGCGCCAGGTGCAGGGCCGAGGGGCCCGCAGCGGAGGAGGCCGGCAGCGGCGGCGCGGCAGCAGCGGCTCGGTGGGGCCCGTACGCGCGCACGGCCCTAGGCAGTGGCGAGGGTCAGCGACGGCGAAACAGGGGAGGAGAGGCTCGCGGCGGCGGCGGCCGGTGGCGAGCAGCGCGGCGGCGGGGCCTCTGGCTCGCGCGCCTCGGCCCGCGGCGCTGGCGCGGTGCGGGGGTGGGGCAGGGCGGTGGTGGCGACGCGGCTGCGCGACGGGGGCGGCGCCAGAGCAGGGGAGCGGCGGCGGCACGGCCGCGTTCCGACCGAAGCGGAGCCAGGTGGTGGCGGCGCAGCGCGAGGCGAGCAACAGCGAGAGCAGGCGGCTTCGGTGCGCGCGCTAGCGTGGCGCGGGGTGACGCGAGCGCTTCTCGCGGCGTACGACGGCGGCAAGCACCTCGGTCGGCGGCGGCATGGCGTGGAACGAGCGCGGAAACCTCGTGAACGTGCGGGAACACGGAGAGCACGAGCATTAGTGCCTCACCTAGAGTCGATTTGAGCTGCTGGGCGAAGAAAACGGGGACCGGAGGTGGGAGTTCGACGTTGAGGTGGAGCTCGGGCGACTTTAATGGCTGACGGCCGGAAAATCTCCGATTCCCGGCGAGATAGGGCTTGGGGCTAGGTTTGGAGGGGTTGGGAAGGACACTAGAGAGGTGGAGGAGCTTCGGGCGAAGTGGATTTGGAATTTATGGAGAGGAGCTCGCGAATCGGGCCGGCGAGCGCGAACAGCATCAAGCGCCGTTCATGGCGGACCGAGGACAGAGAAGAAGAGGAACGGGAGTGCGAGCGAGAGTGAAGGCAGGTGGCGAGCTCGGAAAGACGTCGTGGACGACTTGACGACGTTGGACGGCCGAGCAACGCGGCGACGCTCCTCGACGGCCACGCACGGCTTCGGGAGGACTCCTCCCGCCATACCGTGCGCTGTGCGCAACAGGGAGAAGAGAGGGTGAGAGATTGACAGGTGGGGCCCACGTGTAAGCTTCTTCAACATTTTTTTAAATTTTCATTTGAATTCAGTTTGAATTGTTACAATCCTTCCTTCTAAAAGAAATCTCGTCCCGAGATTTAGGAGAAAAGTGCCGAATTGAAAGGGTCCCGAGATTTAGGAGAAAAGTGCCGAATTGAAAGGAAGTCGGAAAATCATATACCTTGGTATAATTGGAGCAACTCAGGACATTTGGACTGAACAAATTCCTCCGTTTCCCAGGTAGCTTCTCGCTCGGAATGATTACACCACTGAACTTTATAGAAATTGCTGATTTGATTTCGAGTAACCCGGGTCTTGTGATCAACGATTCTCACAGGATGCTCCGGATAAACAAGATCAGGTTCTAGCTGTAAATTCTCCATATCAATAGCCTCAATTGGAACACGAAGGCACTTTTTGAGCTGCGGGACATGGAATATATTATGAACCGCTGATAAATGAGGAGGAAGCTCTACTCGATATGCTACTGGCCCACACCGCTCAATGATAGGAAAAAGACCAACATAACGGTGCGCCAGTTTTCCACGTACTCCAAACCGTTGAACACCTCTCATTGGAGACACCCGAAGGTAAACATGATCACGAACTTCAAATATCAGAGGCCCGCGTCTCTTATCTGCATAGCTCTTTTGGCGGGACTGTGCGGCTTTCAGATTTGCCTGTATAAAGCGAACTTGGTCTTCGGCCTCACCCACTATATCGGGCCCAAAGAAATTTCTTTCACCGGCTTCTGACCAGTTCAATGGAGTCCAACATCTTCGTCCATATAAGGCTTCAAATGGTGCCATCTTGATACTTTCCTGGTAGCTATTATTGTAAGAAAATTCAACGAGTGGTAGGCACTCATCCCACTTTTTACTATAAGAGAGTACACAGACCCGCAGCATATCTTCCAAAATTTGATTAATCCTCTCGGTTTGACCATCGGTCTGGGGATGATAAGCTGAACTGCGGATCAGTTGTGTACCAAGGGCGGCGTGGAAATGCTCCTATAACCGAGCAATAAATTGTGCACCACGATCTGAAATGATAGTTTTTGGAATCCCATGAAGGCTCACAATACGGTCCATATATAGTTGAGCATATTGCTTGGCCGTATAAATAGTTTTTACAGGAAGAAAGTGTGCAGACTTGGTGAGGCGGTCAACAATAACCCAGATGGAGTCGTATCTTTTTGAAGTTTTGGGTAAGCCGACAATGAAATCCATACTGATGTCCTCCCACTTCCAAGATGGAATACTCAAAGGCTGAAGAGGACCAGCTGATCTCAAATAGCTTGCCTTAACCCTTCTATAGGTGTCACATTCAGACACATATTTAGCAATCTACCGCTTCATTCTTGTCCACCAAAATCGCTGCTTCAAATCTTGATACATTTTATTGCTGCCCGGGTGGATAGAATACCTAGAGAGATGAGCTTCATTAAGAAATTGTTTTCGGAGCTCCAAATCTTTAGGTACCACCAAACGATCCTTAAACCATAGAATTCCAGCCTCATCTAAATGAAAACACTTCACCCCTGGGTCATTTTCAGCAAGTCTTCGGCGAATATTTTCCATCCCGACATTATGTTTTTGAGCAGAAATAATCCGATCTCGAAGAGTAGATGAAAGGACCAAATTATTAAGACTGTCGTGTGTGATGATCCCCAAGTTTAATTTTTCCAGTTCATAACAAAGGGTTTCATTGTAAGGCACAATAGACAGGCAGTTGCACTGAGCCTTGCAGCTTAAAGCATCTGCAACCACATTGGCCTTACCCGGGTGATAATGAATTTCCAGATCATAATCCTTAATCAATTCCAACCATCGCCTTTGGCGTAGATTTAGTTCATTCTGGGTGAAGATATACTTGAGACTTTTATGGTTCGTATATATATGAACAGGATTGCCCAGAAGATAATGACGCCAGATCTTCAAAGCATGAACCACTGCTGCTAGTTCTAAATCATGAGTGACATAATTTTCCTTATGTCGCCGGAGTGCTCTGGAAGCATAAGCAATTACTCGACGGTCTTGCATGAGGACACAACCTAAACCCGTACCTGATGCATCATAGTATACCTCAAAGGGTCGAATAATATCAGGTTGGGCTAAGATAGGGGCAGATGTCAAAAGTTTCCTCAAGGTCAGAAAAGACTGCTCACATTTATTATCCCAATTAAATTTCACCCCTTTCTTGAGCAACTCAGTCATGGGCTTAGCAATTTTTGAAAAATCCGGAACAAACCAAAGGTAATATCCTGCTAGCCCAAGAAAACTCCGAATTTCCGGAACAGATGTAGGAGCTTTCCAATTCAAAACATCTTGGATTTTACTAGGGTCAACAGAAATTCCATCCTCTGATATGACATGACCCAGGAATTGAACTTTCTTTACCCAAAACTCACACTTAGTGAATTTGGCATACAACTTGTGTTCCCGAAGACGCTGGAGAACAATGCGAAGGTGCTCAGCATGTTCTTCTTCATTCTTAGAATATATAAGAATGTCGTCAATGAAAACCACGACAAACTTATCTAACTCGGGCATAAACACCGAGTTCATGAGATACATGAAATGAGCCGGGGCATTTGTCAACCCAAATGACATAACGAGATATTCATAAAGCCCATAGCGTGTGGAGAAAGCCGTCTTTGGGATATCTTCGGGCCTAATTTTTATTTGATGATAGCCCGATCGAAGATCAATTTTGGAAAATACCTTGGCCCCGACTGACTGATCAAACAAAATATCAATTCGGGGAAGTGGATATTTGTTTTTGATTGTGACGACATTCAAAGGTCGATAGTCCACACATAACCTGAGGCTTTCATCTTTCTTTTTAACAAAGAGCGCTGTACAGCCCCAAGGTGAAGTGCTAGGACGGATATAACCCTTATCAAGTAACTCCTGCAATTGCTTCTTTAGCTCTGCTAACTCATTGGGTGGCATACGATAAGGTCTTCTGGAAATTGGTGCCGTCCCCGGTTGCAATTCAATGGCAAACTCTATCTTACGGTCAGGTGGTAGGCCCGGTAAATCATCCGGAAAGACATCCGGATATTCACACACCACTGGTATTTCAGCCAGACTTTTGGCCTCAACCTGATTCACCGTAGGTGTTGAAGATATATGGTCCATCAGATTCAAAGTCATAGAACCATACAGAGGTGAATCAATATGCACATATTGTGAAGTAGTGTCTAAAAGAACCCCTTGATCTCCCATCCAGTTCATACCCAGTATAATATCAACCTTTTCGGTTGGGAGAACTATAAGAGACGTGGTAAAAAAATTTCCTTGCAACTGTAGAGGCACTCGTCTGGCAACTTGATTGGTAATTAATTACCCCCCAGGTGATTGAATATTGTATGGTATCGCCATGCTTTCTATCTCCAACCCAAGTCTCATAGCACACTCTTTACTAATAAATGTGTGTGATGCACCCGAATCAAATAATATGGTAACAGAGTGATTATGAACTGAAAACGTACCCGCCATTACTTGAGCTCCCTCAGAAACATCCTCTAGTGTGGTATAGTGCACACGTCCTGGCTTGAAATGAGCCACTTTCGGCTTCTGATTGTGCTGATTAGAACCCTGAGCTTGTTTAGGTGGCATACGGCATTCACGTGCAAAATGACCAACTTGACCACAGTTGTAACAGGGAGGCAAATTAGGGCGTAGACCCTGTGGCTGCACCCACGTCTTCTGCACATTCTGCTGAGGCACCGGAGATTTGGCTACCCCTTGAGGTTGTGGGTACTGTGGTGGTCTATATCCCGTCTGCTGCTGTGTTGGCCTATAACCTGACTGCTGTTGCGGAGGCCGATATGTGGTCTGATACTGTACTGGTCGGTACACCGGCCGATGCTGATAAGGCGCACGAGGGGGTCCGGCCTGAATTAGACGAAACCTCTGATTAGCCTGACTAGAAGACCCACCCATTAGTGCCTTCCTCTTTTTCTCTGCTTGATGAGCTATACGGGCGTCCTCTTGAGTGATAGCCCCATTGACCAGCTCACTAAAAGTGTTGAATTTGAACATAACCAAGCGTTCCTGAAGCTTGCTGCTAAGCCCCTGTCTGAAACAAGCTTGTTTCTTTTCATCAGTTTCCACGTGATATCCAGCATATTGAGAAAATGTGTTGAAAGCTTGAGCGTATTGCGTCACAGCATTATTGCCATGTTTCTGAGCCAAGAACTCATTGAGCTTCCTTCGAATAACCCTTGCAGGGATATGATGTGCCCTGAAAGCTTCCTTGAACTCATTCTAAGAAAATCGAGTACCAGCAGGGAACATAGCTACGTGATTATCCCACCACATACGTGCAGGACCTCTGATTTGTTGAGCTGCAAATGACGTCTTGTCATTGTCATTATACTGATACAGAGTGAACTTGGACTCGATGGTCCGGAGCCAACTGTCAGCTTCCAGTGGCTCATCCGCCATATGGAAAAGCGGTGGCTGAGTACCCAGGAACTCCTGATACCCAGGAACAGGCTGCTGATGGTTGTTATGATTTCTGTGCCGCGGCGCCGAACCTTGCTACACAAGTTCACGGAGCAGTGTTGTCTTCTCATCACGCCCAGTTAACATGGCCGCGATTGCCTCAACCAAATTGGGAGCCGGTGGTGGCACATTATCACCATTGGGCGCAGGGGAATCACTATCGGTGTTCGGCATTCTGCAATTAATCATGAATCGATCAGTCCCACTATCTTAATTAAATTAAATAATCATGATAGCAACTAATATTCAATTCATGAAAAATGCTGAATTTAGAACACTGATTAAATAACTCAACATTTGTATCACTACTTTTATGCCCAATAATTGCAACAAGAATAACTGGATCATGCATGAGGAAGGTACAACCATTTTTTCATCAACTAGTAAATACAAAATAGGCCCCAACTAAATCTCAAAATCACAAATCTTCGCGGTATAGATTTGACAGTATCTCCCAAACTATACGTCCAAAAATTTATAACTTTTGCAAGTGAGTGCCTATCAAAATATTCTACAACTTTTGTATAACTCGTGTTTACCGCATGGACCCTCTTCACAAATTTTTACGTACTAAACTTCGATAATACGAAAATTTTCAGATTTCACACCTCGGAATTACCATAAGTCGAACGCTAAGATGAAATTTTACAATGGAATTACACACCTACAAGCTCAGTCCAGACATATACAAACCACATTCCTATCTTACATCAGAGTTATTCTAGTCATACTACGAGATCTAGTTGTCCCTAAGACATTTACCGAACTACAATACTCTGTTAGCTCTTCCTACACCCAAAGTCTAGCTACTCAACGAGGCGGCTGGTACTCGAAGACGCGCTCAACCTCGATCCCACGCGCGCGTAGCTCCTCTTGCAGGCGTGCCACGTTCTGCTCGTTCACAATAATGGCCGTGGACCCTGCCTGAGGTGGAACGTCGTTCTGACCGACTGAACTCTCCGCATCAGACATCTCCTGAGGCCCAACTCCTGACTCAACACCTGATACCTGAAGTGGTGGCTCGGGTGGGGCTGCGGCCTGCTGCTTCTGAAGTTGCAACTGGTGCACGTTCCCTAGTGCAACCTGAAGCGTGTCCTGTAAGTGGTCAACTAGAGCCTCCTGGTCGTCCACCTGCTCAGTCAACTCCTCAATCTGCTGAGCCTGCTCCGCTAGCTGTTGTGCCTGCTCCGCTAGCTGCTGTTACTGCTCCTCTAGCTGTTGTGACTGCTCCGCAATCTGCTGAGCCTGCTCAACTATCCTCTGCTCCTGCTCCATGAACTGCTGTGCCAGCCACACTACTTGCTGACTCTGCTCTGCGAGCTGCTGGCTCTGTCCTAAGATCTGCTGAGTCTGCTCCTGTGCTGTGGTGTGAGCTGTCCGGAGTCCCTGCCGGTAGAGCGTGTTCTCACTCCTAAATTGGTCGCACACACCCAACATACCGGCGGCGTAGCGGGCGATCCTGGCCAAAGTTGGGACGTGGCCTGGAAGAGTAGGGTCCAACAGAAGAGAAATACGCTGCCTCGAGTACTCAGAAGTCACTCTGACAGGAAAACCAACCGTCGAAGCAGAGTAACTCGCAAAGATGGGCTCCTGCTCACAAAATTGGGTAATGGCCATCGCAGCTGCACGATCCCAAACGTTCAAAATCTCAGCACCGTCAGTCTGCACTTCCCAAGGGTCTGACGGAAAAACACCGAGGCGTGCCGGAACTCGCAGGCGGGCCTCCCAACTAGAGATGCCCCCCTCGGAGGACACGCGACCGTAGTACTGGGGAGGCTCAGTGTGGCCAAATTACTGGAGCACCTCCCACAGCAGCACGGGAAGGCCCTCACGGTGAAGACAAGTGGAACGACCCACCCGTCCTCGTCAAAGTGAAAGTCCGTCAAAGCCGCCATCTGCGAAAAGCGCCGACAGTGGTAAGGAACGATTCTTAAAAAGATACAAACTCATAACTTACAAAACTGTAAACACTTACAGCACTTCTCTATAATACGAAAAGTGCCGACAGCGAAAAGTGCTGTAAATGTTTGCAGTTTTGTAAGTTATGAGTTTGTATCTTTTTAAGGATCGTTCCTTACCGCTGTCGGCGTTTTTCGCAGATGGCGGCCTTGACAGACTTTCACTTTGACGAGGACGGGTGGGTGCGTTCCACTTGTCTTCACCGTGAGGGCCTTCCCGTGCTGCTGTGGGAGGTGCTCCAAGAGTTTGGCCACACTGAGCCTCCCCAGTACTACGGTCGCGTGTCCTCCGAGGGGGGCATCTCTGGTTGGGAGGCCCGCCTGCGAGTTCCGGCACGCCTCGGTGTCTTTCCGTCAGACCCTTGGGAGGTGCACACTGAGGGTACTGAGATTTTGAGCGTTTGGGATCGTGCTGCTGCGATGGCCATTACCCAGTTTTGTGAGCAGGAGCCCATCTTTGTGAGTTACTCTGCTTCGACGGTTGGTTTTCCTATCAGAGTAACTTCTGAGTACTCGAGGCAGCGTATTTCTCTTCTGTTGGACCCTACTCTTATAGGCCACGTCCCAGCTTTGGCCAGAATCGCCCGCTACGCCGCCGGTATGTTGGGTGTGTGCGACCAATTTAGGAGTGAGAACACGCTCTACCGGCAGGGACTCCGGACAGCTCACACCACAGCACAGGAGCAGACTCAGCAGATCTTAGGACAGAGCCAGCAGCTCGCAGAGCAGAGTCAGCAGGTAGTGTGGCTGGCACAGCAGTTCATGGAGCAGGAGCAGAGGATAGTTGAGCAGGCTCAGCAGATTGCGGAGCAGTCACAGCAGCTAGAGGAGCAGTAACAGCAGCTAGCGGAGCAGGCACAGCAGCTAGCGGAGCAGGCTCAGCAGATTGAGGAGTTGACTGAGCAGGTGGACGACCAGGAGGCTCTAGTTGACCACTTACAGGACGCGCTTCAGGTTGCACTATGGAACGTGCACCAGTTGCAGCTTCAGCAGCAGCAGGCCGCTGCCCCACCTGAGCCACCACTTCAGGTATCAGGTGTTGAGTCAGGAGTTGGGCCTCAGGAGATGTCTCATGCGGAGAGTTCAGTCGGTCAGAACGACGTTCCACCTTAGGCAGGGTCCACAGCCATTATTGTGAACGAGCAGAACGTGGCACGCCTGCAGGAGGAGCTACGCGCGCGTGGGATCGAGGTTGAGCGCGTCTTCGATTACCAGCCGCCGCGTTGAGTAGATAGACTTTGGGTGTAGGAAGAGCTAACAGAGTATTGTAGTTCGGTAAATGTCTTAGGGACAACTAGATCTCGTAGTATGACAAAATAACTCTGATGTAAGATAGGAATGTGGTTTGTATATATCTGTACTGAACTTGTAGGTGTGTAATTCCATTGTAAAATTTCATCTTAGCGTTCGACTTATGGTAATTCCGAGGTGTGAAATCTGAAAATTTTCGTATTATCGAAGTTTAGTATTTAAAAATTCGTGAAGACGGTCCATGCGGTAAACACGAGCTATACAAAAGTTGTAGAATATTTTGATAGGCACTCACTTGCAAAAGTTATAAATTTTTGGACGTATAGTTTGGGAGATACTGTCAAATCTATACCGCGAAGATTTGTGATTTTGAGATTTAGTTGGGGCCTATTTTGTATTTACTAGTTGATGCAAAAATGGTTGTACCTTCCTCATGCATGATCCAGTTATTCTTGTTGCAATTATTGGGCATAAAAGTAGTGATACAAATGTTGAGTTATTTAATTAGTGTTCTAAATTCAGCATTTTTCATGAATTGAATATTAGTTGCTATCATGATTATTTAATTTAATCAAGATATTGGGACTAATCGATTCATGATTAATTGCAGAATGCCGAACACCGGTAGTGATTCCCCTGCGCCCAATGGTGATAATGTGCCGCCACCGGCTCCCAATTTGGTTGAGGCAATCGCGGCCATGTTGACCAAGGTATATGATTTTCCGACTTCCTTTCAATTCGGCACTTTTCTCCTAAATCTCGGGACCCTTTCAATTCGGCACTTTTCTCCTAAATCTCGGGACGAGATTTCTTTTAGAAGGAAGGATTGTAACAATTCAAACTGAATTCAAATGAAAATTTAAAAAAATGTTGAAGAAGCTTACACGTGGGCCCCACCTGTCAATCTCTCACCCTCTCTTCTCCCTGTTGCGCACAGCGCACGGTATGGCGGGAGGAGTCCTCCCGAAGCCGTGCGTGGCCGTCGAGGAGTGTCGCCGCGTTGCTCGGTCGTCCAACGTCGTCAAGTCGTCCACGACGTCTTTCCGAGCTCGCCACCTGCCTTCACTCTCGCTCGCACTCCCGTTCCTCTTCTTCTCTGTCCTCGGTCCGCCATGAACGGCGCTTGATGCTGTTCGCGCTCGCCGGCCCGATTCGCGTGCTCCTCTCCATAAATTCCAAATCCACTTCGCCCGAAGCTCCTCCACCTCTCTAGTGTCCTTCCCAACCCCTCCAAACCTAGCCCCAAGCCCTATCTCGCCGGGAATAGGAGATTTTCCGGCCGTCAGCCATTAAAGTCGCCCGAGCTCCACCTCAACGTCGAACTCCCACCTCCGGTCCCCGTTTTCTTCGCCCAGCAGCTCAAATCGACTCTAGGTGAGGCACTAATGCTCGTGCTCTCCGTGTTCCCGCACGTTCACGAGGTTTCCGCGCTCGTTCCACGCCATGCCGCCGCCGACCGAGGTGCTTGCCGCCGCCGTACGACGCGAGAAGCGCTCGCGTCACCCCGCGCCACGCTAGCGCGCGCACCGAAGCCGCCTGCTCTCGCTGTTGCTCGCCTCGCGCCGCGCCGCCGCCGCCTGGCTCCGCTTCGGTCGGAACGCGGCCGTGCCGCCGCCGCTCCCCTGCTCTGGTGCCGCCGCCGCTCCCCTGCTCTGGCGCCGCCGCCGTCGCGCAGCCGCGCCGCCATCACCGCCCTGCCCCACCCCCGCACCGCGCCAGCGCCGCGGGCCCAGGCGCGCGAGCCAGAGGCCCCGCCGCCGCGCTGCTCGCCACCGACCGCCGTCGCCGCCGCGAGCCTCTCCTCTCCTGTTTCGCCGTCACTAACCCTCGCCGCTGCCTAGGGCCGCACGCGCGTGCGGGCCCCACCAAGCCGCTGCTGCCGCGCAGTTTGTTGAAATTTGAGCATTGCATGTATTACTAACAATTACAGTGTTAAAACATTTCCTGAATGGTCAAACTGCATATTCTAGATGAAAAGGAAGTTTCTTAAAACTCTGTCTAGGTCAACATAAGAGATAGATAATTAGATATAATTGTGTGCTGAATAAGTAAAGGGAAACTTCATGTTCCTTGGTATAATTTGATGTGGCAATGCGAATTCAATTCTTGGTTATGCTTTGGCTCTTGCATTTAATAGATTTAAGTGTTGTGCAGGTGATTTTTTCAATGGGGGACGAATATGTCCCTGAATATGTTGATAAGAAGGCTCTAGTAGACAGGTAAAAAATGGAATCTAAATTAGTGAATACTAAGGTGATATTAATGTTGTCCTCATGTTCTCTCTTCACTGCAGGCTATGTAGAGCGCTGGGAGGCGCAGAGAAAGTTGAAATAGAATGGGGAAACCATGCTCTGTCCAACAGAGTTCAAGAGGCAGTTCGGGCCATTGTAGATTTTGTTAAGAGGGAGGGGCCCAAAGGTTGGGATGATCCATGGAGCTAGATATAGCAGTCATAATCTCATTTGTAACTAGTCTATGATTTTACCCTTTTTTTTCTCCAATTGTAACATTTTTCTTTCGCATTATTTTTGGTCCAATTTTTATTATAGTAATATGCTGGCTTATTAATCCCCTTGTCTCCGTAGTATGCATCGTGTTCAAGGACGATGCATCTTATTTGTAAATTGCAATGATTTCCAAATCTTCTTGGTTGCCAAATCAGTTGGGTGATTACAAGTTCTGTAATATTTCAGCATGGAAGCATCATTGGCCATCCCCATAAAAGTTGTCTTGATGCACTTTATAATTAGAAAAACAATTCCAACTTCTGGATTAAAAACTTTGTGCAAACTTCATCAGTCAAAAGAAATGCATGTGCCCACTTATTGAAGATGTGTTGACTGGCTGCCTAACCACATGTCCCCTATTACCTGGGCTATTTTCACTGTTTGTTTGATGTTCTGTAATGCGATCATAGTTTCAGAACTAACTCATACCTTCATGCATATTTTTGGGAGTTCTGTAAATGTGACCATGCAGGGTACGGTGTTGGAAGCTTTGCACTAGTCGCACGTATACTTGATGCCAGACAGCATGGGCTGTCTTTATTCCTGAACAAAACAGGTTGGTCAATTGTTCTATATTCTTTATCGCTTCTTTCTTCAAGCTTTTGTAATCTGCAATATTGTTTTACTTGACAGTCCATTGTCTCTTTATTTGAGGCTCTGTTTAGGCTCTTCATCTTAGATATTCCATCAGGAAAGGCAAAAAAAAGTACTATGATTCCGATCTTGCTCATGTTCTTTTGATGCATCGAAAAGGTTGGTTTGTCCTATTGGGCATAATGATTTTCCATTAATTGTAATGATGAACTTGCGTCGTTTTCTTGAGGTGCGCCGAAAGTCATGTTCTTTCTTAAACTTTCTAGCGGTGATTATGGTTGAGCATAAAATGAATACTTTTGCTAGATCTTAAATTCTAACTACAAGAAGCCCAATTTGTAGAGTGGGAATCTACTATGGAATGGTTCAATTCCATTGGAACAGTTTAGGCTATAATCTATATCAAAAGTGCACCTTAGCAGTGCAGATGAATATCGGTGCCCGAGATTACATGAAAGGAGTGTATGACTATGAGGCTAGAAAATGTCTCGCATAGATTGATATATAAAGTCTTCTGTCAACAAAGACTAATCTTGAAAATTTTAATCTGAATTCATGGCTGGCTGAGTTTGGTTTTTTCTAAAGGCTTGCTGAGTTGTTCTTGATGGACAGAACGCATTCCACAACTAATAAGCTTATTAGAGATATATTGTTGTATTTCCTTGTATTGAGTTTACTTACTCCAAGCCATACGGCAATATATAATAGAGGTCACCCCCCTCCTTTGGGTGTGTGGTGTTTCCCAATTCTCTACATGGTATCACAAGTCCGGGCCAAACCCTAGGCCGGCCGTGCCCCTCTCCCCCCTCCGCTGCCCTAACTCGCGCGGCAAACCCTGCCTGCGCGCCCACCCACCACCTGCCGCTGCCAACCCTAGGCTGCGGCACCTCCTCCTCACCCCTGCGCCGCCTCCCTGGTCGGCCCCTCCTCCCTGCGCCACCTCCCTGGTCGCTCCTCCTCCCTGCGCCCTCCCTGGTCGGTTGCAGCAGCATCAACAGATTGCATCTGCAACAATCTGTTGATGTCCTGTGTCTCCAACGACGGTGACACCCTCGACGACGGTGACTCTCTCCTCGACGGCATCTCCTCCCTCTTCGTCGACGACACCCAGCCGCCGCCGATCCCCATGGCTGCGTACGCCGCCGTCTCCGTCTAGGCGCACGTCCCGATCAAGCTGGAACTCCGCTCCTCCAATTACACCAAGTGGAGCAGCTTCTTCGAGGCCATGTGCGGCAAGTTCGGCCTCCTCAGCCACATCAACAGCGCCCCTCCCCCTGATTCGCGCACTGATGCATGGAACGAGGCCGACTGTGCCGTCCGCAGCTGGCTCTATGGCTCTGTCACCGAGGACGTCCTCGACTTCACCATGGCCGCCAACCAGACAGCACGGGACCTTTGGGTCGCCATCTCCAACCACTTCTAGACGAACAAAGCTCCTCGTGCCATCTTCTTGAGTCATGCGTTCCACATAATAACTCAAGGGGATATGTCTGTCCACGAGTATGCCCAAGCCCTCAAGAAGGCCGTTGATGCTCTTCGCGACGTCGACAAGCCTGTTGCCGATTCTGAGATGGTTCTCGCCCTTCTCGCTGGGGCTGATTCTCGCTACAGCACCACTGGAGAGATCATCGCAGGAGACGTGACCATGACCTTCTCCAGGGCTGTAGATCGGCTTGCCCTCCAGGAGCTCCGCCTAGCAAATCTGTCAAAGGTGGCTGCCTCCTCCGCCATGATCGCCTCCTCCTCGGCTGGATGCGGCTCCTCCTGCCAATCTGCATCATCTTCGACCTCCGTCACGCAGCAGCAGCAGCGCCCTCCTCAGTAGTAGTAGCAGCGCCCTCCTCAGCAGCAGCAGCAGCAGCAGCGTCGCAGGAGGGGCAGACGCTCCAACGGCGGCCAGTAGTAGCAGCAGCAGTCGCCTCGCACACCTAACCCTAGCGGTCCTTGGGTCTGCATCAACCCATGGGCTGCTTTCCAGGGTGCGCAAGGTAGCAGCAATGGCATACAATTCCAGCGCGGCGGTCAAGGCATTCTGGGTGCCCCTCCTCATGCTCATGCGGCGATCACCTCCCCTCAGGCGCCAACTCAGTCCCCTTCATGGGATCAGGCTGGCCTGATCGCTGCCCTCCAGCAGATAGCGCTCGAAGGCAATGCATGGGTGATGGATACTGGAGCTTCTACTCACATGCACTCCTCGGAAGGTATACTTCTCTCTCGCCTCCCAGCTGCTTCCTCTTCGATTACCGTAGGCAATGGTGCACATATCCCTGTCACGTCCCGAGGTTCTTCCGTTCTAGCCACATACACGTCTAGATTTATTCTGAACAACGTGCTTATCGTTCCATCCATTATTCACAACTTACTTTCTGTTCGCCAATTCACTCGCGATAATCGTTGTTCCATTGAATTTGACGCCTCTGGTTTTTCTGTTAAGGACACCCGGACGGGGACGAGTGATCCTTCGCTGCGATAGTACAGGCGACCTCTACACCATCCCATCAGTTGCCCCGCAGCCGCAAAAGCCATGCTTGCCGCCTCTTCATCCTTGTGGCATCGTCGCCTTGGTCATCCTGGTCCAGTAGTCTTAGCTACTTTAAAACAGAACAATTTAGTTTCATGTAATAAAGTAGATCGCTCGCTTTGTCATGCATGTCAGCTTGGCAAGCATGCGCGTCTTCCGTTTGCTACTTCTACTTCTCAAACTACTTCACCTTTTGAGATAGTTCGCTGTGATGTCTGGACCTCGCCGGTTGCTAGTATTTCTGGTTGTTTCTACTACTTGGTTTTGTTGGATGATTTTTCGCACTATTGTTGGACGTTCCCGCTTAAGCACAAATCCGATGTACATCAGCATATCGTTGATTTTATTGCTTATGCTCGCACTCAGATGGGACTGAGTTTGTTAACCACGCCATGCACACCACCCTGCGCGCAAATGGTGTTATCTTTCACCACTCATGCCCTTACACCTCTCCACAGAATGGCAAGGCCGAACGCATCCTTCGAACTCTTAACAATTCAGTGCGAACCCTCCTCATCCATGCCTCTATGCCGCCCAAGTATTGGGCTGAGGCGCTAGCAGCAGCCACCTATCTGCTTAACCGGCGCCCCTCCTCCTCCTTTAGTAACGCAATTCCCTATTTTCGCCTATATAATGCTTATCCCTCTTATGATCACTTGCGTGTCTTTGGTTGCTTGTGTTATCCTAACCTACAGGCCACCTCTTCACACAAGCTCGCTCCACGCTCGACCGCATGTGTCTTTTTGGGATATCCGCCTGATCATAAGGGTTATCACTGTTTTGATCTTACAACGCGTCACATCATTATATCTAGACACGTTGTGTTTGATGAGTCCACCTTTCCTTTCGCTCGTGAGACTCATCCACCCACCACCAGCTCCTTTGATTTCTTACTCGGTCGCGACTTGGATATTGCACCTTTGTTTACTAATCATGCAGCTGGTGGCTCTCCTACGGCTGCTCCGTCTTCCATAGACGTTGAGCAACCGTGCTCGGCACCTGGTGGTAGCGGTGTTCAACCCCCACTAGGGCCCTCGGTGTCTTCTTCTCCGGGCGGGTGTGGTTTCGTGCCCCCGTCCAGTCCTTCGGCGTCTTCTTCTACGGGCGGGACGGATTCCAGCCCACTTCCTGCGCCAACAACAGCAGCTGATCCACCTGCGCCTCCTGGAGCGCCTGGTGCTGCTTCTGGTGCACCTGCTGGTGCTTCTTCTGGTATGCCTGGAGCGCCTGGTGTTGCTGTTCCTGCTCCTGGAGCGCCTCCTGGTGGTGCTGTACCTAGCGGGCGCTTCGGTCAAGTCTACACTCGCCGACCAGCTGCTGCTCCTACTACTACATCTATTCCTGGACGCTTCGGTCAAGTGTACAACCGCCGACCAGGTGCTGCTACGGTGCCCTCTTCGCAGCCTGGTCGCCCTCTTCGCGAGCTCCCTCTACCGCAGCTGCAGGGCCACTACCTAGGCCCTCTTCCGGCACGGTCTTCAGAAGCTCCTCCTTTTGGGAGTTGGCTCTGTCGACACACTCACCGCATATTCTGATGCTGATTGGGCTGGATGTCCTGATTCCCGACGATCCACCTCAGGCTACTGTGTATATCTTGGAGATAATCTGGTGTCTTGGTCCTCTAAACGCCAGACTACAGTTTCTCGTTCCAGTGCTAAGGCTGAGTACCAGGCAGTGGCGCACGTTGTTGCTGAGTGTTGTTGGCTCCGACAGTTGCTTCAGGAGCTTCATGTTCCCCTCGCCAAGGCTACCGTTGTTTATTGCGACGACGTTAGTGCTGTATATATGACTTCTAATCCCGTCCATCATCGTCGCACCAAGCACATAGAGATTGATATTCATTTTGTTCGCGAGAAGGTGGCTTTGGGAGAGATTCGGGTCTTGCATGTCCCGTCTTCTCATCAGTATGCTGACATCGTGACTAAAGGACTTCCTGTCCAGTTGTACACTGATTTTAGGACTAGTCTTGGTCTTCGTTTAGCTCCGCCTATGACTACGGGCAGGTATTAGAGATATATTGTTGTATTTCCTTGTATTGAGTTTACTTGTACTCCAAGCCATACGGCAATATATAATAGAGGTCACCCCCCCTCCTTTGGGTGTGTGGTGTTTTCCAATTCTCTACATATCTGTCCACTGATCTGATAATTCATCATGAGCTAGCTTGCTAGGCTTCAAAATGCTATGGCTCTTGTGCCTAATGCGTAATTAGAGCATCGTAATCACAAACTACTGTCAAAAAGCAGTACATTTGTGCAAGTTGGTTGACCATGGTCCATGGAGCACATCATCAGGTGGCCGAAATAGGGCAACAAATAACCTAAAAGAAAGACGACGAGAAAGAAAGGAATGGGCACATGATGAGAATATTGCAAGGATTGGAGTTAGTTGGAAGAAGAGGAAGTGTAAAAGATAGTGGCAAAGATGTGTGCTGTTATTCAAATAGCCCTCACACACAGAGTAAAATTAAAAATTTCCCACTTGCTCTTTACCCATTATCACCCCCTGTTTGAGTGATGGGAATATTGCTTCTGGAATTTCAGGAGTCCGAACTACGGAGTACAAGTTATAAAAAACTGAACAGATGATGTAGACGTTGCTCTTGGTAAGGTTTTGGTGGTTAGGTCAATTTTTCAAGAAACCCACTCCTAAACCATTTTATTCTGTAATTCAATTACTTTTACTTTTACTTTCAGATACTCTTACTTTTATTCTGTAATTCAATTAAAGACATTTTTTGTGATAGTAAATATGCTACGATCACCAAAACAAAAGTGTGTGGGGAATATAATTTCTAAATTTCATGAAATCGCTTGCTCCACCATTAACAGGAAATCCATTGTTCCAAAATGAATTCATAAGTTCAAAGTAAATACTAGTGCCTTTAATTTAATAATGTAACTCTTTCACAAACTAGTTATTTCATAGGACAATTTTCATGAGCCAATTTGCTGACATCTGTATGATTACTCACAGAGAAAAGAACTAAAATCAAAATTATACTGTATGTATAAGTCCGGATCTTAGAGCAGAATGGGACTAACTTCTATGATGATCTCTAAGTAATGTAATATTTACCTTCACAATTATATAGCTTTTCATTTACAAGGATTGAGGCATCACTTAAAAGATTCCATGAATGCAGCACTATATAGTCGCTTGATGAACTTATGTTTTGAACAGTCAAACTGAAGCATACCAAATAAATTAGTCTAAAACTTTTGGAGCACCAGCTGAGCTACTACTTGTTAAACAAGAGAGTATAAAAAGGAAAACATTACCAGCACTCCTTGATGCATGTAACATGTCCCTGGACTGCCACTACAAAGAAAAATTTGTTAATGTTCCTAAGAGTTTTTGAAAAATCCCAGATTCACCCAGCAACATGCAAGGCATCATGGTAGTTCGCTGCAGGTTCCTTGAGATTTTTATCTTAAATTTTTTTTAAAAAAGAATTGTTTGTCAGTATCTCATCCTCCACTGTTTGTTTTTATCTAATCCATGAGTACTTAAATTTTCAAAAAAAAGTGGTCATTCAAATAATAGTTTGGGTAATTTTCTCCCAAAGTTTAACTGTAATTTTGATTGGATCATTACCCCCTTTCCCAAGTAAGATTGTATACCCTGCTTGCAATTGATTTATTGTGCTGAAAAGAAGATATTTTTGGGAGCATCATCACGCCATGAGACACATCTCTATTGCATATGTTTCTATAGTGCATTGATAAAAATGAACACAACTACCAAATTCCATAGAGCAGGATGACATATATAAAGTTTGTATCTAGCAGCTATAATCATGCAGGATCATCTAAACCCTTTGCATATGCATCATACTAATATGTAAGTGGGTCTATCAAAACTAGAATGCAAGATCTGAAATGAAATTGCACACCCAGTTTCATCTCTCCGTTGAACAATTACATATGTATGTGACATTTGTGTCTTATTGCAAATATGCTAAAGTTGATCAACACTTCTACAC
Source organism: Panicum virgatum (assembly GCF_016808335.1). Classification (NCBI taxonomy): domain Eukaryota; kingdom Viridiplantae; phylum Streptophyta; class Magnoliopsida; order Poales; family Poaceae; genus Panicum; species Panicum virgatum. The sequence continues at coordinate 12,449,154 of NC_053146.1, forward strand.
AACAGTGTTGAGTTTGGTAGAAGCAATTGTTGCTTTCAGTCTTTTATATTTGTGACCGATTTAAATGACTGTCTTCCACATATCATGCTTGCGGAAAGGGGGGATCCACATTGGTTTGTGAAGGTGAGTGGTGAGCCCTTCAAGTCACATGATGAGCCGTTGAATTGTTTGGTTTTATTCCCAACTTAATATAGCATTGTTGATAGAACCATCCATTACAGTTTTGCGGTGTCAGTCTGAGGATTCCTCAGCGATATGTGGATACATGGTACACACTTGTCCTGTACCATGTCATCTTCACTTATTATAATGTCAATCTATTCAAAGCATAAATAAAAAACACAAAGTAAAACTTGTTGCTTGTCTATTTTAAAACGGTCAAAGCAGTTAACTGAGTTCCTGTCGATTTCAAATGCATCCTATCTGTGTCTGATAAGTTTGGTAGTACGATAAGCATTGGCTATTTAGTTTTGGAAAGCTTAGTAGCAAAGGATGCAACTTTGTAAAGTAGAGGGCATGCACATGAAGATGATAAGGTAATATAGCTAGGCGCAGCAGGTTAAATAAGTCCCAGGATGAAACCTGTGGCCATATGAGGCTAATATCGAACGTTAATCACAACCCAAAGTTGTGCCTTTCATCCCATCATCTGCCGTAAAATTGTGCCGATACTATTTGACAATGTCAGTACATACTTAATGGCTAAGTATTTTGATTTTTTTTCCTTTTAGCTTCTTAGATGGCAATCTTAAAAATAATGTGTCTGGAAAAATTATATGAACTAATTTAACCATCTAGCTAATGTGGCACGTTCTATACCGTTACATGAAACTGAAAATATCACCACTCACTGTCTGTTCCACAACTGAACCATGAACCAGACATGAAGTCAAAGTTATTAAACTTGGATATCATACTCATACATAGGTATCCACAAACAAAGACTTACCCAATAATGACCAATCTATCATTGTAATATGAAAAAGATGGCTGCTGTACCTTTCCTCACTACTGATGTCTGATGATGAACATTAGATGGTCTGACATTGATCTGATGCTCATAGTTGAAAAGGAGTTTTGCAGGACTAGCTAGAAGCAACAGAGAAAGGCTGACCTTTCTTTTACACTCCAATCTCAAGTTTCAGTGCTCCAATCTTTTAATAATTTAATGGGTCGACCTGCAGCACTCGTCTCCCTTTCTCCTCTTTTATATATTTTACAAAAAGTCATGGTGTTATGTGAAGTGATGGATAAGGGGAAGCAGAACCTTGAATCATTTAATTCTATTAGAGTACTCATTCTGTTATACGAGTCTTTTGTTTTCACCTATGTGAGACATGATTGAACTGCCTTTTTGCAAATGCATACTTCCAGTATGAAAAGATAAAATGTGAAATGTGCAATCAAACCTCTTTAAAAATTATGAATACTTTCTTAGTAGTACGAGATAATATGCGAAGACTGAAACTATCAATGTTATAATTTTACTGAGTTTAAAATTGTGTTCTAACTAATCTGACTGTTATTAGTAACTGTCCTTCACTTTGGTATAATCAACTGTAATCAACTGATCCGATCGTTTCCTATGGAATTCTGAATCAGGAACTAGCTATGTACTATAATTGATTACTTATTACTACATTAATGATCGAACAAATAATAACATTTTCTTTCTCTACAGCATTGCTATTGTCATTTTGTAATGGGTGATCAAATTTATAATTTCAAGATTATGTCAATTTCCATTATGACATTTTTGTTGATGAGATGAAGTACATCAATTTCGAAGATTTTAATCTGGTTATTAATAACTAAAAATGGAATTTGAAGAATCTGGATATTAACAGTAAGGAATTTTAGCTTTACATTGTATTTCAGGACAAACATATATATCCTATACATTTTTAATTGATACTTTTATTCAACGGTGGTCATTTGTTGAGGATATACGGATATATATCAACAAGATGACTATGATGCCCATATGCTAAACTATGGGCAAAAAGTCGATGAAGTGTCGCTATAAACAATCAATAGGCCGGGAAACAATGGAGTCTTGCAGTTGTGACGTTCTATTGGAGGTTTGGACAGGTCTCAGGTCAATGGTGTGGCTAAGTCACTACAAGATTCACCACATGTGCTGAGAGTTTATATAGAATGGCCAACAGTAAATAGTGTATCTATAGAACCTTGTTGCTGAATATTCCTCGCTGATTGGTCATTGCCCATTCATAACTATCCTCAGGCCTCAGCAGAGATTCAGACAAAACTGTTTACCATCAGCCGCTAGCTTGAAAAATTGTATAAGCTGAGATTCTGGTCAGTCACCTGCTACAAACTCTCAGCAAATATTGTAAATCATGTAGTGAGTGTGATGATCAGCTATCAGTAATTTAGGCCTACTCTTATTTCAGATATAGTGAAGGGCGATCTTGAGCATAATTCAGGAACGAGGTAGAGAACCGCACCCACACACACAAACTCTCTCTCTCTCTCTCTCTCTCTCTCTCTCTCTCTCTCTCTCTCCCTCTCCCCCACAGGTTGAAAGGAGTTTTAGCTGCTTTAACTTCCATACCTAAGTATATATCATTTTCTTTTTATCATGATGTGCGCCCACCTATTGTGATCACTTTAAAGCGGCATATATTTTCCCTCATGAAGTAATGCACTGATCATGCACATACATGTTAGCGACAGCCTTCTTCCAAGTTGCCATTAAGAATCATATCTCAAGGTTTAAAATGTCTGAAAGGGACAACTAAAAAATAAGATCTAAATGGTTGAGTAATCATCAGCTATCTAGCTTTATGTATCATCAAATATTCAATCCTAAGAGCACAAGATTATGCTCTCTACCACAGTTATATCTTACTTAGTAGCTACCTTTGTACGAACATAAATAGCCGAAGCATATATGTAAAGTTTCTAAAAGTAATGGCTCACATTTCATTAATTATAAACTTAAGTGACAGATTGAATACATTATCTGGTGCACCTTGGCTTGCTAAAAATTTGCCATTGCAATTTAAATGACAGACTGAAATACCAAGGACCACATTTAATGCAATAAATGAAGCATTCCTTTGTATGATCCATAGCAATGGGCATATGTAGTACCATGCACCATGATATTAAGGAATTGTTTGGGAGGCTTATTCCAAATTTTGCTTCACCTATTTTGCACAAATCAAAGATATCTCAGCGTAGAGACATTTTGTAAGCTCAGGCTAAAATGAACTAGAATCTGGGTGAAGCCTTTTTTTTTTTTACTTCACCGGCCTTGGCAAAGCCTTCCCAAACGACCCCTAACATATACAAAACTACAGAGGACACAAATACATACTTAAGGTGTATATGCTCATAAAGTTCTCCCCGTGTGCATGCAAACTAGTTGAGTATTTGATAGCAGCTTTACATGAAATGGATTAACTACATTAGCAGCTTTACATGAAATGGATTAACTACATTAGCAGCTTTACATGAAATGGATTAACGACATAGTCACGCGTGCACACACATATGCATGCGCACACCATTTTTATGCAACTAATATGCTATTAGTAGATCCGGTACAAGTGGTAAGCAAGGATAATGGCAATTACACGGAAGGCTAGCTAGAGAGCATGAACATATCATCATCCTCTTATACAATACTCAACTTGATCATTTTATTTGTAACATGTTCAGCCTTTTCTGGTACCTTGTTTATCTTTAAAAAATGCACCCTCTTTTGGCCACAATTTTAATGAAGTGCCTGAAAATAAATTCTAAAGAACCAAACTTAAGCTTATTTAATATAAAAAGGAGATAAGCCAAATGCGTGGTTCATGTACATTACATCACATCACCGGATGTATTTGGACCACTGATGTACCCATGCGTGCAATCATCCAAACAAATGATGTCATGCTTCTCGTATTAATCTAGTTCAAGTTCGCTGTTTGGCTTTGTATTCTGTTGGCAATGATCTTAGAAGAAACACCAGGAGGTGCTCTAGAGACAAGAGGTGTTGGCATTGGAAATAGATTTGGTTTAGTGCATATGTGAGGGATACACCTCCTCTTCCCATCCCTTTCATGACCACCTTTCCTATTGTAGCTACCCTTCAACAAGTACAAGCACAATGATGCATCTCACGCAAAAGTATTGTTGTTACCAACTTGGAAATTGTTTATGATTTCGCAAGTGCACGCTTGACTAACTACCCTATTTGCCTTTAAGGCTGGCAGCTAGAACGCTTGAACCCACATATCTGAAAAGGGAGTAGCTAATCTAACAATCATCACTAGTGACTAATCCCAACTTAGCTATTTCTATGAAATAAATAAACCTAAAAGAAGGGACAAGTGATAGTGTTACCTTCAACAACAAATATTAACAATGATAAGTAAGGAAATTCCTTGACCCTAGCTTTGAGCTAAGGTTATGCTTGCATGGGACACTGTTCTCACATTAAGGAGGTTTCTAAGAAGTGAATGAAATGGGCCAGGACAGTTTGATTATTTATAAATAATGGGCACATAGTCAAACTTGTTTCTTGAGTTTAATGCAGCACCTGAGTTTATCACCCCAGATATGTCAACCCTTTGAGTCTATACTTAGGACAAGGTTTTTGTGAAATTTCAATTTTTCTCAAAGAGCAGACAAATGTATCTATGGGAGAGAAAAATGTGTTCTAGGAAGTACGAGTTTGCTGTTGGATATTAAGGAATATAACGATTCATACATATGGATGCATTTATGTTCGATTTGGTACCCTAAGAATAAAGCCTAAATTAAAAACAGATAAAATAAAAAATATTTGTACCTATATGAAGAAATATTCTAAAAATATCATAAATAAGGTTAAGTATTTTCCACAAGGTACTGATCAAATTGGTATTTCAGTTGATTGATCCTTGCTATTCAATTTAAAATACAATAATTCATAACAAAAGTACACACCCCTAGCTTTGTATTTTACAGAAATAAGCTGTACCTATAATAAATATAGTGCAATTGATTATTTGTAGTATAGTTAGTTTACAGAAAGGAAAATAAGTAACAAAAGACTATCAGAATACCTAACTGTAAAAATCATATCTTAGTTATAGTATTGGGAAAGCAGTTGAGCACAAGAAAAGCTAGTCTACCATACCAAAAATAGGTATTTAAATTGATTTCCGTACAATTATAGTGCTTCCTATCTGCTTCAGAAATAAATTAGGACATCATGATTAAAAAGCATAGAAAGATTTGAAAGAATGGGACAAGTGAATTGATAGTTTTATATTGACTTTACTTTTCAAAGCAACTTTCTCACTAAAATGTCAATGCGTTAGGTATTATAAATCCTTAGTGCCAATTCTCGCTTTCTGTTATGTGCAACAGAGATGTTCTTATTCTGTTCCTGGAGTGGTCAAACTAAGAAGCTAAAAGTTCTATGCAGCGTATGATCAGATTTTCTTTTTGAGAAAAAATTCTTGATTAACAAGACTAGATCTTGTCTAAGACAAGACCATGCTAATCTATCCATCTATACTCTCTTATCCACTCTAAGTGCTGGCAATGTGTGATCTGATTCGATGCAAGAGTTAAAAAAATAATTATTGGATCTTGTCATTTTTCAAACAGGTAACTAATTAACTTGGTGTTAAATTTAGTTGTGCTCCTTGTCAGGTTTACTGGGAGTTATATTCCTTATAAGGGAGATATGAAGCCTTTTCTTGTTTAACCATGTCAAGTAGAAATAAACCATTGGCCTGTAATTTGAAGATTTGGAAGCCAATTTAGTCTATATTCATTTTTTTTCTTGCTTGATACTTCCTAAATTAGTAACAGGCGTAGTACTTTGTATTTACTTGTAGCACTCTCCAAACTAAGGTAGTACGCTTGAAGTCCAATGAAACAATATGCACACACCACTGTTTCTAGGACATCTCTTGTTATGTTTACAACTATAGCAGCTATGAAATACTATTTATATCTACATAGGAATCGCTGGTTGTAATATCTAAGAGCATCTCCAACAGGTTACTCATCCCACTCCCCAATACCAAAAAATTGATGTTTTGGTGATGGAAGTGCTCCAACAGATTACCAATCCGATCCCTATTACCTATAAGTTTTTGGTAATCACTAAAACACACCTCTCTCTCACCTAAATGAAGGGGATTTTTCCTCTACCCTATTTTTGGTGATTGGATTTTGGTAATCTGTTGCAACAACCATTACCTAAACAATAAAAGTAGCTATTAGTAATGGAGAGAGAGAATATTTAGGGTATGAGGTATGAGTAATCTGTTGGAGATGCTCTAAGCTACATTTTCTTTTACGAGGTAATATATCTAAGCTATTGTAGTCGATCGATGATCCATGTTGTCATGTGGGATTAGACAGAAGATGTTTCTTTTTGTGACAAACAGTAACGATGACCAAAAATGAGAGGAGGTGTCATGCTTGATGTAGAGGAAGCTTTGGATGATATAATCTTATATGTGTATCCAAGCAGCAAAATTTGCAGTATAGGTTATGCTTGAAAAAACATCTTAATTAAATTGATAAATGATGAAGTCTGTCATACAAATTCAAAATTAACTGGGCATTCTCCATACTTATTGAGAAAAGGAGATATTATTCATTCTTGTTTGAGTGCGAGTTACTGAAACTAAAATTATATGAATATAGTTGTCGTTGCATAAACAGTCCCTTAAAACCCCAAACTGCAGAGGTTGAAAAATATGAAACTCTAAATACATGTATGATTTTTTTTCCACAGCTGTCTGTACTGGTGTGTGTAGTCCACTAATACTACAGGAGTCAACAACTAACGAAGATCGAATTATCATCGCATTAATTTATCTATGTTCATCGCCTCATATATAACAATGTTAATTATTATTTAAGTACAGATAAATATAAATAAAGTGGCATTGCTCATCTCTCTCATCAGATGGACAGATACGACAAAAAGCAAAAAAGAAGGAGCTGATGAACAGCTAGCACACGCTCGGTGACACACCATGTATGCATGTTGTAGGTAGCAATGAAAAGGAAGGAGGACAAAAGTAAGCATCAGTTCATAGAATTTACAAGATATATATAGATGGGAAAAAAGGCTAGAAAATTACAGGTGCTAGAGACCTAGAGTTCTGCAAATGATGGAATTTGCAACCCAATTTTATCTGACCACACTCTTCTGTCTTGCAGCATAGTTTTTTTTCCCCTCCCCGTAGGAATTTCAGACCCAGAATTCTCGCATGAATTACACTAACCTTTATAGATTTACCGTGAAATTCCCATGTTTCCGGACGGTAATTTATGCTCCCCACCCTCACTCGCATTCACATTCTCTTTCTCGATGTCGGCCAATGCCGCCGCCGCACCCAGCAATGGTGGTTGATGGCTTCTCCGTGCTTTCAACCACGCGTTCTCGTGAAAGCAGCTGCGCAACGCCGAGGCGGTTGGTTACACTGCGACGGCGGCCGCCGGCGTGGGAGCGAACGCGGGCACTTCAGGTGGGAGATCGTCGTCATCAGCCGCGGCGTCGCCGTCGTGCAGGAAGGAGCGCACGACGTCGATGCATGGCGCGGCGACGAGCCGCTGCCACGCCTCGTCGGCGGCGTCGCCGCGCCTCCGGAAGACCTCCGTGGCGTCCACGCGGCGGACGCGCCACAGCTTCGCCAGCCGCTGGATCTTGGCGCGCTGCCGGCACGCGAGCCGGCGGGTGTTGGACTTGATGTCCTCGACGGCGGCGGCCAACAGCCTGGCCCGCTCGCCCTCGTCATCGCCGGACCACCGCAGGTACGCGTCGAGCTCCGGCGCGCCAATTGCGCGCCAGACGCCGCGGGAGTAGTCGGTGCGGCGCGGGTCGAAGGCGGCCGCGATCTCGGCGACCAGGCCGCGGGCGCACATGGCGTCGACGCGGCCCGCCACGTAGGCGTGCAGCACGGGGAGCTGCACGTCCACCCAGAGGAAGCAGCAGTCGTACCGGTCCCGGAACGCGCGGCGGTCGCCGTCGACGAGCTCCTCGATGTACGAGTTGGACCCGCCCGCGATGATCGGCAGGCGGCCGCGCGCGGCGACCGCGCCCGCGGCGCGGGACGCCTCGCGCCGGAAGTCGGCGGCCGTGAAGTCGTCGTCCGGGCGCGCCACCCCGAGCAGGTGGTGCGTCACGCCGGCGCGCTCCTCGTCGGTCACCTTGTTGGTCGCCACGTCCAGGCCGGCGTGCACCTGGATCTTGTCGGCGTTGATCACCTCGCCGCCGAACTGGAGTGCCAGGTCCACGGCGAGGCGTGACTTGCCCGTCCCCGTCGCGCCCATCACCACCACGGCCTTGTGCTTTGCGCCCACGTACCTAGTGGCACTTGCAAGCGGCAGCGCTGGCGGTGCTGGCGGCATGGGGAGCGCCATGCCCCGTTCCAGCCGCCGCACGTCGATCGGCGGCGCTACTTGCCTCGAGAGGGCGGCGGCGGCGACGATGGCGGCCGTGGGCGCCAAGTATAGTGACATGGTTTGTTTTTGTCTGAGATTAAGTTGATAATTAACTACTTAACCACTATCTGTTGGTCAAGAAGTCCTTGAGATCTTCTGGTAGTTAGTTTGTGAGTTGGCTATGGATGTGTTGGGTGGGTATTTATAATGTGATGGCTAAACAAGTGGACAAATGGATTCTCATTGCAATACAAAAATGCGAAGCGGATTCATATGGCCGGGGTTTTGATATGATTGAAAACATCGTGATATGCGGATTCAGACGGTTGCTTTAATTTGTTTTGGTTACTAAATAATTAACAAACCAAAAATTTGAAGTAAGCATGAAGTACTCTTAAGATGGTGAACCTTTGAGATTTGACTGATGGGTTAATAACAGCACAAGTCACAAGTCACAAGTCACCTTCTCCAACCAACAACAGTCAATTCTTGATGTAGACATGAAGTACTCTTAATTAGTTTGCTTGAGTGTGTGAGGCATTTTCGTGCTTTTCTAGATTTCCAGACTAGCTCCAGCTAGCCACACACAGGATCAGCATGATCCCCAAAACCATTGAGAGCAGAAAGATTCAACAATAGATTTGGAGAAAGAAAAAAAATGGATGCAGGTCAACAGAAAGAACGACTCTCAGCTGAGCTGTACTAACAAAACAACAAACGCTGTGTTCGCTTAGCTTGTCAGCCAACCAACCAGCAGTACTGTTCTCTCATACTAAATCAGCACCAGCCACCAGCTACCAGCCAGTCAGCAATACTGTTCTCTCATAACAAATCAGCACCAGCCACCAGCCGCAGCCAAGCGATCACAGCGAAAATTTGCCTTTACAGAATATTACCTTCGTATCTCTGAAATTCTTCTCGAAATCATGAGCTGATGCAGATTTTGGGCATATCTTTCACAGATATACGAATGACACCAAAAAGTAGAGAGAGTTCGTGCAGCCACGAAGCCATGCATAGTTGCAAGTTGCAACGAGCAAGCATGTATTAGATTTAAGGCAAACGTGCGGCAGAATGCAGATCCTGTGATCCAAACATATACGCGGGTCAAACACGGATTGAACAACGATTTGCTTGAATACATGCTCGTTCACACCAAAAAAATGTATCTTTTTTCTTCTGTTGAAAGCGTATATAAGTTGGTTATGGAATAAATTTTTTTCTTACTAAGAACAAGCTAGTCAGTGTTTGAGCGTTTGCAATCCATGACTTCCTATCGTTGTCTTATTGATATGGGACTTTATGTCTCGAGCACATGGGCCAAATGGTAAATTAGTTGCCAGTAGACGAGCTTGCAGCATGGTGGTTGCAGCAAATGTTTGGGATTTCGGTCGTTTCTCTAAAAACAAAACATTAGTTGCCAATTATATACTTGGGTGGATATAATTAATTTAATGAACTGAAGTGAAACAACTGGGACTGAAACCCAAACCTTTTGTTCATAAATTTGGCCTTCACCTTTAGCTAACCAAATTTTAGTCAGTTAATTCCATTCTAACCCTTGGTTAACCGAAAAAATAGAGATAAGCGAGATATGCCAAAGAGGACCATGGAAGTCCAAACCATCCCACATAATAATTAAGCAACCGCCTTGCTCCCGGCCACTCTCTTGTTTCCCACCCTCGGCCGCCCCAACCCTAGCTACTACAACAGCTCCACCTCATCGGCGGCACCATCCTAGGTGGATCTCCAGCCGGTGCCCGATGCCTTCTCCAATGTCGAGTGACAGATGTTCCTTCGACTCGTCGTCCCACCTTTCCTTGATGTCGGCGACCATTCCCTCCTACCAACAAGTGATGAGCACCGAAGCACCTTGGGATCAAATTATGAGTTGCAACATAAATAATTATATTAGGTTTTGTTTTATAGACCGCGCATGGTTGAATATGTAATAAGCACTTTAAATAATTATACTATTAGGTTTTGTTTTATTTTTCAATTCTTCATTCATCATTCATGTGAGTTGTGGAAATAACTTCTTCTAAATTAATTTGAATGTCATAGTGGTATGCCTTCACAGCCGCTCATTGTGATCGAAATGCGTGTGTCGATTTAGCACAGTAGTATTTTGAGACTAGTATATATATTTCATATTTGGCAGCACCTCAACATATTGATACAAGACGTAAAGTCATGCATATTTTCCTAGCAGTTAGTCCTGTGGAACTTTGTGTACTATACATTTATTTGTTCTATTCTTGTGTGTGTTGTTCACTTATCACCATTAATGGCTAGTTTTTACTATATGTAGACATTGTAGTTCTCCAAAGTTTTTACACTTTCTTTCCAGGCTATTTTATTTCTCACCGCTATTCCGCCTTTCTTTTTTTTTCTTACAAGGACACCATGGAGAAAGGGGGTCAGCAAGTCAACGAGAAAGCACATCATCTGGACCTCAATGAGCCCATCCCTATGCTACGGAACCAACAAGGTTTTTTGGTAACACTGTAGTATTGTTGGAGAAATTTTTTACTCTGAAAAATTGTAAAGTTCCTGTGCTTGAAAGAGGGCACCTCTAATTTTCTGAATTTATATATAACCTGATGAGTTCAGATAAATTTTGTGGGAGATCGAACAATGTGAGGAGCTCTTGCAACATTCTTTATGGAAATCGCATGTGCAGTTGCGCCAAGCATGACCTTCCAAGTACCTTATCAGTTTGGACAAAGACGTAGACCTGGTTAGCCGCACCAAGAGAAAAAAAAGGTATGTACCCCATGACAAACAAGGTGATGAACACCAAACCACCTTGGGGCAAATTATGAGTTGCCACTCAAAGAATTATGAGGACATAAATAATTATATATATTAGGTTTTGTTTTATAGACCACGCATGGTTGAATATGTAATAAGCACTTTAATCTTGTCCTGGCTTTCTGGTCGCTCACCCTGCTATGCAAACGCGATGTAGGCCAGGATAAGCTGCGTTTAACCCCTAGTGCGTGGTACGCATTTTTTTATTTTTCAATTCTCCATTTCATCATTCATGTGAGTTGTGGAAATAACTACTTCTTCTAAATTTGAATGTCATAGTAGTTTGCGTTCGCAGCGTCTCATTGTGATCGAAATGCGCGCATCGATTTAGCACAATAGTATTTTGAGCACGGTTTCAAAGGCGTCCAGGCACTCAAATAATCCTGGGAGTCCTCGTCGCCTATCTAAAAAGTAGCAAGATAGAGGGAGTGAGGGCAAGAATAATGGAGGGCAAATAGACTCCACCGCGCTGTCGCCGCACCCCGTCCTGCTCTCCCACCTCCACTCGATGACGTTCTCCATCTCGTCGCTGTCCCCCCTACACTCGGTGCCGCCACGCCGCACCTCGCCCTACTCAACGCGCGGAGGCTAACGGAGGGAAGGAGAGAGACCAGCAGGGCGGCATCGCTGTTTGAGGGAGGGATCTTGGGAGGGAGAGAGACGAGTAGAGGTGGCGGTGATGCTTGAGGGAGGGATCTTGGGAGGGAGAGAGACAAGCAGAGGCGGCGGCGCTGCTTGAGGGAGGGATCTTTGGAGGGAGAGAGATGAGCAGAGGTAGAGAGAAGTAGATAAGGCATGGGGTATGGTTGGTATGGTGGGCTGGGCCAGCCGAGTGCTTTCAGACCGGTTCCTTTTTCTTCTTTTCTTCCCTTCTCCTTTTCTTTTTGCTTTTATTTCCTCCACTTCCTGCTGCTATATCACTTGCTTCCTTGCTGCTAAGGCGTCGCCTACCTTGCCTAGGCATCTGGAAAAGGATTGGCTCACCTCGGCTCGCCTTACCGCCTTTGAAACACTGATTTTGGGATTAGCATATATTTCATATTTGACAGCAGCTCAACATATTGATACAACACGTCAAGCCTGCATATTTTTCTTCAGAAAATAATTTTTATTTCTCTCTACCTAAATAGCTTGCAAAATAATGTACTTGTAGTTAGTTCTGGAACTTTGTGTAGTGTATATTTATTTGTTCTACACTTGTATGTGTTGTTCACTTCTCACCATTAATGGCTAGTTTTTACTATGGTCATGGTAGTTCCCCAAAGTTTCTACCTTTTTTCCCTGCATGCTACTCCATTCGTCCCAAAATAATTGCAACTACAGAGTTCAAAATTTACCCCAAAAAAATGCTAACTTTGACCTACATACCACAAAAGACAAAGCAATTTCCGGAACATTCTCATAAAAGATAACTAATATCCCATCCACCCATCACAAAAGACAAGGGATATTTTTGTAATTTTACACATAGCGTTGGTTTGCGTGCTTGATCCTAGAATTGCATTTATTTTGGAACGGAGGGAGTATTTTATTTCTCACCGCTACTCCGCCTTTTTTCCTGTGCTTGAAAGAGGGCACCTCTAATTTTCTGAATTTATATATAACCATAGAGATCACCATTGAGATGAGTTCAGAAAAATTTTGTGGGAGATCGAGCAATGCGAGGAGCTCGATCTTGAAATGTTCTTGTACAGTTGTGCCAAGCATGGGCTTCCAAGTACCTTATCAGTTAGGACGAAGACGACAAAAACGTAGACGTGGTTAGCCGCACCAAGAGAAAAAAGGTATGTACACCCCACGAGCCACTGACCTTGAGCTTGCTAGCTAGTCTCTATTCTTTATTGTACTGGCAAAGGGATACGAACGGCTACATGATGGAGGTTCTGTGGTTGGCGCCAACAGATACACACATAGTGACGATTTAAAATACACAGTGCTAAGCAAAGTTCAGTCCTAAGCATCACCATCACCGCGAGCGCTAGGTCAGACAGGACGTGCATATGCTTTTGTTGCTTTTGTGTTCGTGCCATCTTGCTGTCCAGTTGCCACTATGTGTAGGGGAAGATGCGCTGGTCTAATTAGAAATTTGCAGGGCAAAAAGTCTGAGGAAAGACACAGATGCTCCAACAAGAGAAAACAATGGGCTGGTAGCTAAGATTAGAGACCATTATTGGCTCTGAGAATCATCATTGTGTCTCGGGGTACTAGATTGCGCTTGATTGGTATGTGAGATTCGTACGAGTCCGAACAACGACATTTGATGAATGGCGCGCGCACACACTCACACTCACACTCACAAACACAAATCCAGTTATCTCGAGTGAGTTATCTCCGAAATACAAACACCCCAATCAGGGCCTGGCTCGGAGCAGTTGGCTGCTTAACACAAAGGGCACGGTTGGCTGCTAGCCTTAGGCCAGTCCCAGTGCACAGTTTCATGTCACATTTACCTAGATTAGAAACTAGGTAACTTACCAGATGAGTTTCGTGGTGATAAAACTCTCCTCACATCCCATGAAACTATATCTTTCTATGTCCTTATCATGTTACCAAAATTGATGATATTTACCGGCCTTGGTTTGCCACACTTAATCCCATACAAGTATGTAGCAAGCCACAAAAAGTGTACGTGGCTAAGAAATTTGAAGCCACATTTAGCCGTGTCTAGTCATAAAAATATTTGTTGGTAGGAAATATGATGGCATGCAGCACTCCTTGGTCGAGCTTGCACTTATAGATAAACGAAAAAGGGACAACGGGGAATTAATTACCATTTATGTATCTTACACAACACTTAACACTTATGTATCCTACAGATATTTATATATCACAAATGGGAAGATCCAAGCCTAGCAATTGGACAAAATGGTTCACACCCTTCTCCTGAAGCAATGCTTGATGATGCAAAGGTCGCTAGACAATTCTGTTGTTTTGGAAAATTTCGGTATATTTCAATTCTAAATATTACTAGCATTCCCTTGTGATGACAAAGCATGTGCATGTGTTCATGTTAATTCCACTAACTAGCAGGAACAAGAAAATAAACCATATATAGATGGTATAGAGTGTACCCCAGGCGGGACTGGTGCTGGCGGAACCGGGTGTGCTGTTCCCAGGACTGGACATTGTGCCGATCTGGATTGTTCTATGTAGCCGAACCACTCCCTCCGTCCCAAATAATTGTACATCTAGAGTTTGAAATTTGTCCCACAAAATTGCTACTTTGACTCAACTACCGTAAAAGACAAGAGTATCCGGAGTCGTTTAACAAAAAAAACATAAGATAGTGTCTGGATCATTCTCACAAAAGACAAATGGTATTTTTGTAATTTTACGCATTGGTTTGTGTGTTCGGTCTTAGAATTGCATTTATTTTAGGATGGAGCGAGTAAGTTGATGCTATAGTTGGCCATTGGGCCCGAGGCCCGTGGGCCGGCCCGAAGCACGAAAATTGGGCCCGATACAAGACCCGGCCCGGCACGAAGTCAATCGGGCCCAAGCCAGCCCGGCACGGACGTTGTGCCCTGCTTGGGCCGCGCCTCAGGCACGTGGGCCGGCCCGGCCCGGCACGAATAAAACCTGCTAACTCCCCACCTCCCAAATCTGGCTCATCAATAGAAATCTCTACCACTCTAGCCCAATAGCCCATGAATATATACATCACCATACCCTAACTCCACACCTCTCTCCTCACCCCTCCCTTTCCCGCACGCCTGCGGCGGCGGCCGCCGCGGTCAGCCCCTCCTTCTCCCAGCGACGGCACGGCCGCCGCTCCCTCTCCCAGCGGCGGCGCGGCCTGCGGCCGACGACCACCCCCTCCTACCTCTCTCCGCACGGCCGCCGGCGTTGCCTCCTCCGGCCCCGGTTGCTCCTCGCGCCCGCTCCTCCGGCCGCGGCTGCTCCTCGTGCTGCTCCTCCGGCTGCGGCTGCTCTTCCGGCCGCTCCTCGCGCCGCAGCTGGGGCCGGCGCGCCTGTTCCTCGCGCCGCAGCTCGGGCCGGTGTTGTACTCGGTCCTCCACACGCCGCGGCGGCCGCCGGCCGGCGCACCGCGCGCCCGCTCAGCCGCTCCTAGCGCCGTAGGCCGCATCGTGCAATCAGGCCGGCCCAGTACGCCAAATTGGCCTTCGGGCCGTGCCCGTGCCTGTGGCCTCGGCACGTGGGCCAGCCGGCACGGCACGATTAATTAATTAGGCCAATCGGGCTGGGCCTAATCGTGCCGGGCCGAGTCGGGCCCGGGCCGTGCCGGGCCGGCCCATTGGCCAACTATAGTTGATGCAGTGCAAATTGCCATCACGAAGTAGTTCGGGAAAATCTTGATGTTCATGTGGGGAACATAGCTACGACCACACCAGGAAATAATACATAGTAGGAAGCCTTGGTGGATAATCACCAAATGTTAAGTACGATCGAGTCCATCCAGTTCCGGGCTGATCAAGTTCATGCATTTTCTTCTGCTTTATTTATGGTACATGTGTCTTTTTTTAGGAAATATGGTACATGTGTCTTCACCATTAGATCAGAACCTCTTTGCTGATTTGATCTAAATAAAATTCACACCAGTGTCTGCAGCACA
This sequence comes from Panicum virgatum, assembly GCF_016808335.1. Classification (NCBI taxonomy): domain Eukaryota; kingdom Viridiplantae; phylum Streptophyta; class Magnoliopsida; order Poales; family Poaceae; genus Panicum; species Panicum virgatum. The sequence continues at coordinate 12,464,953 of NC_053146.1, forward strand.
TGTGTTTCCTACACAAAGTCACAAACACTCCATCAGGAAGCACTAATCATTGCGCAACACAAGTTGGGCAGGTCCAAGGCTAAAATTTGTGCAGATACTGCTCCCTTATGCAATGTCTGGACCTGTGCTTGTTGAAGGCATTATATTTGAATTTGAAGGCTGAAGGGCTTCCTAAAGAACAACCCCCCCTCCTCCCTCATCTGTAACTCAACTATAGATTCTTTTTGTAACACAATCTTTTGTGATGATTTAATTTGTTACACATCAGTCAGTCAGATGAGATGACTAGATGGATCGCTCTCTTCACCTCGTTGATGCCGCTCCTCCTCCCATGCACTTCCCTCACCTGCAGCAAACAATGCTAGACCAACTTCAGACTTCAGCGAGCTCAGACGTAACTTTGCTGCCATGAACGAAAGACTTCATGATGCTGCTATGCTTCAAACCTCGGCGCGCAGCTCGACGAGCAGGACATCGCCGGCCGACGAGGCCTGGACGGTGGTGACCTCCAGGCCGAGCTCCCGGTGCAGCGCCTCCATGACGCGGAGCAGGAGCCCGTCCCTGCGCGGGCACCGGACCTCCACCAGCGCGTCGCTCCCGATGATGGACACCTGCACCTCCGCGCTCGCCGCCGCCGCCGGCCTCCCCGCGCCGCCACAGCTGCTGCTGGTCGCTTCCACGGCTCGCATCCTGCTGCTCCCCGTCTCCACCATTGCCGCCGAGCTTGCGCTCTGATGAGCTCTCTTCTCCGCCGGGACTACTGGTGCCGTCAGGTGGCCATCGATCTTCTGCAGCCGGGCTCGTGACTCCAGCTCCTGGATCCGTCTCCGCAGCTGCTTCAGGTACTCGATCGTGTCGCCCAGGATCGACGCCCTGTCCATCTGCCAATGCAACAGGAAAAAGAATTTTTTTTTTAAACAATTCTTGCTGCAGCCTGTAACAACGCAACTGTAAACGAACTTGCTGCTCAATTTTTCATCATTCAGACAGGCACCTTGGTGACGAACGGCACCAGCGACCGCAGGGCGATGAACCTCTCGTTGAGCTTCTCCCTCCTCCGCCGCTCCTTGAGAACATGGCTAGCGCTCAGCTCTGCCTGGCCCTGCCCTCTCCGTGACCGGCTGGTGCCTTCGCCGTCGTCCCTGCTGGGCTCAGGTGGCTGAACCTCTCGCCTGTGCCATTGGTGACTGTATCCAGCAGCAGGCGCACCGATGAACAGGACGCTCTTGAGCATTCTCTGTGGGGAGCCTTCAGAGATCAGCATCCGCTGGCGATCATTGTTGGTTCCTTTATTACCGTTCCAGCTTGAAAACGATGAATTCTTAGAGAGTGCAGCTGCTTGCGCTCGCCGACACGCGTTGCGCCGTAAGATTGTCAGGACTGTTTCGATGTAGTGCGCGTTTTCGGCTAGTGCTGCTTGATCTTGTGCCGCTGGGATGAAGAACAAGTGGATGAATAAATTGAAGAATGAAACTTTAGATGTGTTATTTGACCATAAAAAATTAAATATTGTATATTTTTTAGATTATGCAAAACATTTTTAGCAGATTATTTTACGATGTCCCAAATGTGATAGCTTGTTGACCTTTTTTATGTTAAATAAATGCTAGGAGACGGTAATTCTCCATAATCATATACTAGATAATCATCATCACCGAAAGTCTAACTTATTGTCACTTAATAAGAAAGTGAGAACAATCTACTTTAATTTGATATTACTCCTAATAATATGTACATAAAGTCCAAATTACCTGAAGATTGTAGGAATTCACTGCTTATTATTAGGTTTTCATAGGGAAAATGCCATGAACCTAATTCATACTGAGCTGGAATATTATTACCGTTCTGGCAAACCATAAGCATTGAGATCTCGTCATCCACATGGTTTGTGCAACCAGCCCTTAAGCTTTCCGACCTCTCAATCTGCATCAGTTCACTGCTCCGTGCATAGGGTCTTGCCTGCTCATTGCCCATATTGTCCAGCGGCAGATGCCGGCGAGAACCATTTTCAGTATGGGTCTCTGAATCAAGTATGTCATCTTCATCTTCCATTTCAATGTTCTCGTCTTCCGGATTGGGATTATTTGGCTGTACATTTATGCCACCAATGTATTTCTCCATTTTCATTTGGAATGGCTGATGGTTAATGTGTGTGGATGGGTTGGAAGTTGAATGCCCTGAGAGGGTAGGCATTATGGGGGTGCCATGTTGATCCATGAAGATGCTCCTAGCATACTGAATTAAACCACTGTCTTCAGCTACCTGAAATATATTCATAGGTTTGTTAATTAGATCCTACTGCTTCTCCAACATATCTGTTAGAATAATTGCGCGGAAGCGATAACCCCAAGAACACAAAACCAAATCACAAGATCACACAAACGAGAACGACACCGAGGCACGATGTTTTTTAACGAGGTTCGGCGATGTGCCTACATGCTCGGGGCATGACTACGGGCGCTCCTCCCTATAAACAGCAGCTACACCGGCATCCAGGAACCACCGCGGCCACGCTGCCGCCCACACTAGCCGCCAAGTCGTCTCACGGTTACACGGTAGTACCCTCATCTTTATAGGTCCAAGAGATACAAAGTAGACTCAAACTCTATCCCTAACCTACCATATTACAACTCAACTCCAGTCGTAACCGAATTGTACACATATTCGACACATATCAAACAAACTCCACCTTGGCGAATATACACACCACCTTGAAGTTGTTCATGCTTGAAATTTCGCGAAATTTGCTGATTTCGGCCCCCTCCAAAAATTGAAAATTTCGGAAATAATAATTTAAATATATTTAAAAGTATTTTTAAATAGTCTAAAAATAAATTTCGGCCGAAATTTTGCGAAATTCGTTGATTTCGGCCATGTCCGAAATTTTTTCTCAAACAAATTTCAAAACCCTGCGTGTGATCTTCTTCCTCACGTCCCGCCACGGACGCCGCACGACGCTGCAGCACCCACATCCTGCGTTTGCTGTGCTGACCTCCTCGTGCCATCACCGCCGTGTACTCCTACACAGCCACGCCGCTCACAAGCCTCGTCGACCTCCACGTCGTCGCACACGCCGTTGTCGACCCGCCTGTGAGTTGCGCCCGCCGTTCGCCTTTCAACCGTCGCAAGCTCCGATTATCCCACGAACAGCACGATTAATTTCCTTGACTTGCAATCTCCGTGAACTCTGTTTATTTTATGGAGATGAACCAGAAACACGTAAGTCAAAGAGTCCGACTCGTATGCCTCCTGTGTAACTCCACACATGCATGCACGATGCATCTACCGTGTGACCAATTCCAACTGTAACCTGCCATCATCATGTGAGTCCTGGTCCTTACCATGGACGTCCTCACCATGGGCCACCTACACATCATATCCGAGTCCAGGGCGTCAACGCCTGTGCCGTAGGCCGAGCCAGGTGCCGCGCACGCTGCCGATTTCAACCTCCGCGTATCCGCGCTGCTGCTCGCCGGCACATGTTCCTCCAGATCACCATGAATCCACTCGAACAAGTCACCTCCGTTAACAGGCCGAGTCCACCATGGCTCTCGCCACCATCGTTGCTGCTCCACCTTGAGTCTGCAACGACCACTCCGATCATGACTAACCGACTGCCAGTCTGATCGTGAGTCGAAGCCGCCGTCTTCGTCCACGATGTCTTCCGGCCGCACCGTCGAACTTGGCCATCACATCTGACCACAGCAGCCTGTAACCGCTATCAACCCGATCTCCACGTCTGGACGCATCCCTATTAATTGCAGCTCATTGGACGGTTCGAGCCATCCGCCCGAAGTGTCCAACTCCTCCGATCGAGTCGTCGATCGCCGCCATGCTCCACCTTACGCCCTGTCCCTCCCGGACAGCCTGTGCGACCTTACGCGGTGTGGAACATGCCATCGCGACTCCTCGTGGATCTTCTCCCTAGATCTGGCTCTGGTACCACTTGTTAGAATAATTGCGCGGAAGCGATAACCCCAAGAACACAAAACCAAATCACGAGATCACACAAACGAGAATGACACCTAGGCACGATGTTTTTTAACGAGGTTCGGCGATGTGCCTACATCCTCAGGACATGACTACGGGCGCTCCTCCCTATAAATAGCAGCTACACCGGCATCCGGGCACCACCGCGGCCACGCCGCCGCCCACACCAGCCGCCAAGTCGTCTCACGGTTACACGGTAGTGCCCTCATATTTATGGGCCCAAGGGATACAAAGTACGATTCAAACTCTATCTCTAACATACCATATTACAACTCAACTCTAGTCGTAACCGAATTGTACACATATTCGACACATATCCAATAATATCCATATAATGATTTGGTTAATAGGTTTCATGATTGAAAAGTATTTGTTGAATTTATGAAATTATTGATCAGTTTGCAAATTTTAACAGTTAACCGTCGTCATTTTGATTCTGCAATGCATCATTAGTAGACAAAAGGTAAGCACAATAACAGTTAACGGTACTCACCTTCTCTGTAGTTCCAATTTCAAGGACATCATCATCATTAACTGGAATGCATGCGACTGTCTGCGTTAACATTGATGTCAATGTATGGGCATTAATTAGTTCATACCTAGGATTCAATATGTAGTGGAAATCATGCAGATATTGAGTATTGGAAAATTCATTTGAAATATAATAAATTCACTACTAAGGATTTTACTTTGATGAAGCGGCGTTGGGATAAAAGTAGAAGTGATTTATCTAAATGGTGAAGCACTGATGATAAGGCTCATACATCAAGTAATAATTTCAGAGGCAAAATTATGAATACCTGGATACCTGCACTCTGCTATATGTTGCCACAAATATTTGTTACGCTCCACATGAAAAGAGTAACAATGACGAAAATTAGTTTCTTCTCTACGGTCAGACAAAAGAAGACAATAGTTTTGGATATATTTATATTCGATTCGAGCTTGTCATTCTCATGTCTTGAAAGAAAAGTGATGTTTGTTCATAATTTCAATTGCAATCATAAGCCTTACCTTTTGTCATGCTTCTCTATGATTAATTAGTCTTTTTGATTCTTAACACGTCTTAAGAGTTTGTCTTAAAATTTATCCTTATTTTTTCTCAAGCGCTAGCTCTCAAGATTTCACACACTGAAAGATATACTCTAGTGAAAAACAGTTGTGATATCTAATAATTGCAATTTTGAAATTGTTAATTTTTTAGGCCCTGTTTAGATCCCAAATTTTTACACCAAAAAACATCACATCGAATGTTTGGACACATGCATGGAGTACTAAATGAAGTCTATTTACAAAACTTTTTGCACGGATGGGCTGTAAATCGCGAGATGAATCTAATGAGCCTACTTAATCCATGATTTGCAATAGTGATGCTACAGTAACCATTTGCTAATGATAGATTAATCATGGATTAATTAGACTCATTAGATTCGTCTTGCGATTTATAATTCATCCGTGCAAAAAGTTTTATAGATAGACTTTATTTAGTACTTCGAAATAGTAAGATTCCGGTTCAAAAAAATGGCCAAAAGATCGAACTAAACAAGGCCTTATTGTCTTTGTGGTGCAACTTTGACAAGTATTTCTATTAGAACATACTTGCGGTATCTAATAAACGCATGAAATTATGATAATGCTTGTGAGGACAAACCTACACACCTATGATTTTTTTATATTGGCACATAAAACATTTTGGACAGTAATGACTGTACCCGCATCTATGACATGAAGGAGTAGTGCCAATTGTTTTTTTTAAGAAAAAAGTGTGATAGTATGTACCCTGGCAAGAATTGCTCTTGAAAACAGTTTGCTGTCAACTTTGTTTGCCCCACAGAGCCACACATAACCTCTCCTTGCAAATGCCTCCCCAGGCAACCTGAAAAGTGAAAGCACACACATGTACACGCCTCACTTATGAAATTAAAGCCGCCTGTCTTGTTGCAAAGACAAATAAAAGAGCGCAGCCTTCTCTCTTTGTAATATGTGAACTGTTTATCCTTGTCATTTACTACTTTACTGATGCATGTTGCAGCATCCATTCTGCAAAGAATGTTAAAGGGACGAGTTGATCCAGCTAGTAGTTTGTTAGGGAGAAAACAATGAAATGAATTAGATTTGGTAAATTTATGCATCATGCATGAACACATTCAGTGTGTCTGTTTCCTGATGGTGAGAATTTGTAATGTTTTACCCGATGCCAGGAGGGAAGCAGTAGGATGCACACATGAGGTAGAACCACTCCGTCTCCGTGAGGTCCTCCGGCGCCAGCGCGGCGCTCGGCCGGCGAGCCACGGGCACGGCGACGACCCTGCCGCCAGCAGCGGCGGCGGCGGCCTCCCCCGCCAGCGAGTCGTAGAGGTCCCGCAGCTGCCGGCTGCGGCGCCGCCCCGCCGCCGCCGCCGCCTCCTGATCCTCCTCCCTGCCCGGCGCCACCGTCGTCTTGCGCGTCTTGATGGCGCCGTTGTAGTGGCCCTCCGCCCACACCAGCGCGCTGCACGCCACGCACGCAACATCGGATCCATCCCAGGCTAGTCAGTCGTCGACCGCGGGCACGATCGGATCGTCGGAGGAAGAAGACGATCAGAAGTGAAGAGAGGAGAGGCAAGAGAAGGAGCTAGCGCGATCGAGCTCCGCGCATGGCGGCCGGCTGTGCGCGTACCCACCCCTGGTGCGGGCAGAGCTTCCAGAGGACGCTGTACGTCCACCCCGTGCCCTCCGCCACCGCCTGCAGCGCCTTCTGCACCGCCATGCCGTCGTCCGCCGTGCAGCTACCAACCAGCATATATACCAGCTCCTGAGTTGCAGAGAGAGAGAGAGAGAGAGAGAGAGAGAGAGAGAGAGAGAGAGAGAGAGAGAGAGAGAGAGAAAGAGCAGGTGGGTTGACTGGTGGCTGCATACCAGACGGCTGGAGCGGAGGTGAGATGCACCCACCCGATCGCCAAGGCACGAGGAGGGAGGAGGGTTTGGTGAACGGTAGCCCTGACGAGTCCTCTTGGACGATGGATGCCAATGCCATGCCGTGCTCTCTCTCGGCCGTTACAGATGTCGGTCGCCACGGCATTCAATGCGGTGCCACTTCCAAACGAAATGACCGTTCTGCCCTCTCCGTTCCTTCAAATCTGCTACTCATTCTGCCTTTCCCCGCAGCTCTCTTAATTTCAGTAATTTCGGGTGGTGGGTCCAAGTCGACAGAAAGAATGGATGGAAGGAGGTTTAAGAGGACAGACAAACTCAAACTCTGGCAGTGAGGTCTCTTTATTTGCTCTAGTGTTTACTCTACTTAATCATGCATTTGGTGATGGAATCGACCTAGTTCTTTGTTTTCCCCCCTCCTTGAAACACCTTTGCTATGGTCTTCCATGTTTTCACTGGACCCTTGCAATGCAAAGAGGATCTTGTTGCAAGGAAACTAAGCACACCGCCCATGATGTACCACAGTGGCTCCAGCCACTTGCATGCAGTGGCTTCTTTATCCTGCTGCAGAGAGGAAGTTAAGAGGCTGATGTGTACCCTGCTGGTCCTGGGATTGGGAGGCCCTATTTCTGGGGCTGCACAAAGGAGTAAAAGGGCCATTACTAAAAAAAAAAAGGTGTAAAAGGGGGCCAGGACTTGCTTCCAGCCTGACCCTTCCATGATGGGGATAAAGGGAGTGTCAGGAGATGCACCACTAGATTCTAGCCCTTGGCAGATCCCCACAGCATTCCATTTCTGTCAGGCAGGCAATTGGTGACTTCTGAGCCCCAACCTTGTGCACAAACTGAAAGAACGTGCCTGTAATAACTCCCGCAAAGAAAAAAACCTGCTGGGTGGTTGGGCAATCGCAGCAGTTTTCACTTGGCCCCATCTTGTTGTTGGACCTTGGATGCAGATTCTACAGCAAGGTAAAAGTGATGTCACGACATGCAGCTCAACGTGCATTATCTGCCAGGCTAAAAGTACAAGCTGTGTGGCTCAGTTCCCTAACCCAAAGATCACAAATCAGAGTACTGCAACCAAATACAAGGCATAGACTCTTGAAGCACCAGATTTGCACACTATGAAATTTGCTCCTATGCCAATTCACAGATGATTCCGGTGCAGCACATGCGAATATCACCACATCTCATTGGAAACAAAACGGGTGCAGCCAAGACTGAAACAAAATTTGGAGCTATATGCAGCAGGGGGGTATGGTTCATGGAACACGGCGCCTCGAAATCCGACATGTCATTTGGCAATACAAGGGTCTGTTCTCAGAATGTCGAAATCTACAAATACTACAGATGTGTTGTCCTTGGTCCGCAAATTCCTAGCTTCGCTCAGTACGCGGTTGGCTACTTTATCCGGCGAGGTGCTATCACCGGTGTTCCTCTCCTTTCCCTGCAGATTGTGGAGGCAAGAACAAGCATGAGACTACAGACAAGCAAGAAAGGCCAATGCAGCTGCACAACAATGGCAGCAAAAACACAAGCATCAGAACTTTTACCTCAGCAACAAGCTGTACCGCCCTTTTAGTGCTGATAACATCCCAAAGCCCGTCACTGCATACATACAAACAACCTGAATGGTGAGGATGGTTGCAATAAGCAGCATTACCTTTCTAGCATTGAAAAAGCATTTACCTAGCAATAACAGCAAAAGCTGTACATGCTCTGGTGATACGAACAGCTTGGCTCACATATGGTTCTGAGCTGAAGCGCGAGTCTTGCTCCTTTAGAAACTTATCTCCAAACATCCGAGCGAGATTTAGTCCTATTGGAATGGTAACATACATTGAGTTGATTTGACTTCCACCATCAATTACATAAAGGAAAAAAAGGAAAAACTCGATGATCTTCGGTCATATTGTACCATTAAGACGAACTTCACCATCTTTCAGGGGCTGCCCAGTTCTTGCAATCCTAGCTCTTTCAGTTGTACTAGCTACCCGATGATCTTCGGTCATATCAATCGTATTTCCATTGACACTGAAAAAGTTAGGTCATTATTGGTCAGCGACATTTTAGTCACAATGTTCTCATATAGGAAGAAAAATTAATGTATTAGCTGGCAGGGTATGCTAAAAATAGGTGATCTCTTACCTCATCACACATGCTGAATCACCAAGATTAGCACACTGGGCAAAACAATTTTTATTTTGATCATACCAAATAAGAAGGGCTGTTGCTGTACATCCCTGCGGTAAAAAGAAAAATTGTAAGCCATAGCCCATAGCAGTTCATCTCGCCAGGCTGATTCAAGGGAAGAGCATATAACTTCAACTCAGCAAAATATATAAATGACGTAAGGCCTATAAGAGATGCCGATTAGACTGCAAAATTACAAAAGCAAACAATAATTGCTGTTTCTGGCTAGGCACTGTTTTCTAGAATGAAGGAGGATTTTACATTCTATGATAGTAAGGTACATTCAAAGTACTGTTATCAGTAGCATTAGCAGCAAGATTGGAAGTTTTGGACCAAAATCACCAAGTAATGTGAATCTGAGGAGGGATTAGCAACAAGACACTGTTTCATGAATGGTGACCTGAATTGTTGGCATCACTAACACTGCTAGTTTCTTGACAACACTGATATACAGGGCCAGTTCAAAAACATAAATGTCACAACCTTGCAAACACATAAACCTAGTTGAAAAAAAGCATTTGAGACATCACGAGATAGAGCGAACCTCATACTGATGATCGATTGCAGCTTCTGTCGAAGTAAAAGCATATCTAAGAACATCAGAAGCATCAGAACTTGACAGAACTCGTTCTTTTGTGTCAGGATGAGATAAAATGTTTGCCACATTTTCTGGAAGAATCCTAGAAGTCAAAAGGAAAAACATCAGTTTTGCATTTCCAGATTAAAATATTAAAACAAAAGAATTCAAAAAGAAGTGCTGTTTCATTGGAGTTAACTAATATATGGATAAATCAATGAATCAATGGCATGCATAATCATGCATGAAAGAAACACTTATGACTAACTTGCTGACAGCTTTGGCAGCTCCATCCCCTCCATGTCCATCAAAGATTCCAAAGAGTCCAAACTGCAACGCAATCAGGCATCAGAAAAAGAAAACAATGAAGACTTTGCAAGAACTCTCTCATTACCCACCTGTTCAACCCCCTGCAGAGGACACTGGCAAAAGCTTATGTCCTCCATCGGAAGTTTCTTTCCGCTTCTACGGGCTACCATTGGATCAGATGCCATACCAACTCCAGCAGGAACTCGTTGATTTTGCAGTGAAATCTGAACCTTTAGAGAGGTAACAGCAAAATGCAAGTGGTAAAAAGAAGGCATGGAAGTTGTTATCAAAGAACTAACAATTGAAATGTTGTTATGATGCTCAAATAAGCTGAATAGTAACAAGCACCAACAAACATTGGAACCATATAGTGTGTGTACTTCAACTAATGAACAAAAGTATGATTGTTGGAGTGTTTCAACCAAACCTCAAATGGTAAAGTAGAAAAACAAAGCAAGCAACCATACATACAAACAATGATGAGCATCACTTAGCAAGTGCAAGCCAGTAGACAGCATAGCTTTCAGCTTTCACTGCTATAAAACACACTCGTGTGGCCTGCACAGGTGTGCTAGGCTACACCTACATCATCAATCCTAGCACCTGTCCACAACCTAGCCATTATACGCAAATACCTCCTGCATAAAGCCTTTTACAACACAAGCTCTACCAACTAGTCAGTTTGTTGACAATATGATTGACACAAAATGTAGCATTCCCTCAATTTCTCCAATATAAACATATTACACCATCTTTTTTTATTTTGAGGGAGCAAACTCTCTCATGTACGGAAATTCAATGGACTAGCTATGACCATAAGGGGTCTAAAGTTCCACATATATGATTGGTATATAAGGGAACACCAACGAATCATGATTGGGACTACACCTTCAAAATGAAGTAGGTCACATATGCATAAATTAAGCTCATTGTATATACAAGCTGCCAAGCTGGCGATAAGTGATTTATGGTTTGTCATACAGAATGGAAGGGGAAGGCCACACGACCAGAAGCATGAATTAGAGGTGGATGGAGCTCAATAGTTAATAATGAATAGTAGGAAACCCTGTTCCGCTAGGCGTCGATTAGCCGGCGATTAGGCGCGACTACGCGCTGGGCGAAGCCCGTCGCCTCGCCTATGGGGGTAGTCGCCCATCTAGGCGGGCGGAGGTGGCGACTGGCGCAGAGAAGCAGGGACAGGGGCGGCGGAGGTGGCGACCGGCGCGGAGGAGGCGGGGACGGGGGCGGCGGAGGTGGCGACCGGCGCGGAGGAGGCGGGGAAGGGGGCGGCGGAGGTGGCGACCGGAGCGGAGGCGGCGGGGACGGGTCGGCGGAGGTGGCAAACGGCGCGGAGGAGGCGGGGACGGGGGCGGCGCGGAGGAGGCTGGGACGGGGTCCCTGACCGGCGCCGCGGTCGGGATGGAAGGGATAGGGTTGGGGTCGGGATGGAAGGGATAGGGTTGATGAGGTAGATAAGTTTGCTACAAATTGGGCTTGGGCTGTTTTATGGGTTTTTTATGTAATATTTGGCCCATATGTGTTTTGTTTTTTCTTTTCTAATAGACTTTTGTAGGTAAAATATGAATGGATATAGAACGCCTAGCAAAACGCCTAGCAACGCCTAGGTGCGATTAATCCCGCCTAGGCTCTAGGCTGAGGGTCAGCGCCTAGAATCCGCCTAGCGCCTAGCGGAACCATGGTAGGAAATGGGTGGATAATTTTTTATGTTCAGTCCAAACTAAACATATGAGAGTACAATGGCCATCTAAACCTCATAGAAGTGTTCCAGACCAAGACTCACGAACATACCATGCATAAGGATCAGAATATAGATCATTAGATCTGGTATGACCACATAAAATCAATTCCCTTCTAGAAACAAGTCAGCTCAGATCAATTATCAAGATTCAGACTCCTATAAGACATAATGCAAGTCCAGCACACTACACGACTGAACCACTGGGATGTAAGACCCACAAAATATGTTACCAAACATGGAAGAAACTAGAAATGCTCGAAGCACATCAGGAACTTACAGATAGCTTTGATGAAGTCCCTAGAGTTATAATATCACCATGTGCAAGTTCAGCAGGCTCACCCCAATGCCTAGACCCAACATCAGGATGGTGAACCGCCTGGGAGTTCAAGAAAGTTCCATTCAAGCTGCCCATGTCCACAAGTTCCCATTTCAATGTCTGCAATATTCCAATACATCAAACATCACTTTTTTGAATGAAGAAGAATCTTACATTGTACTGCAGCACATAAGGGTCTCAAAGACTGTAATAACTACAGACATGATCAGTACACTGGAGACAACCAAATAAAGATTTGACAGCTCTACCCAACAGCCAATACAGTTTTCTAGCAAGTCAATTCTCAAGTCTTATATATAATCACTATTGCGACAAAGGAAAAAAGGATCAACCAATATATTTCTGCTCACAAATAAGGTGCTAACAATATGGAAATGTTTACAAAAGAAAAGACAAATCTTGCAGGAACAGTTTCCGCTCGGAACTCAGGAAAAGGATGATAAAGTTTTGCATTTAGTTACTGAACTAATTGCTTCACTAAAACATGCCATGATATTGTAAGCGATTGGGTTTGAAACATTTAGCCCCAGAATCCAAATTCCCAACATTGAGTTTGTCAGGTAATGAGTTTGGACAAAACATACAGAATGGTACTATGAAGTTGATCGCTAGCATCACTTATTCAGTTTTAACAACAAGATAAAAGTACTGAGAAACAAACACTCAAAAGCATTGAGTTGAAGACAATAAATGCATAAACATTTCCTGAATACTGACCTTTGCATTCCAGTTTATCAGAGCATGCTTCCCTGACACTTCAGAATCCCTTAACTCTATATCACTTGGGGGAACTCTTCCAAGAGTTATTGGGAGCATAGAAGGTCTACTTGACTGCCGAGAACAGCTTATTCCATGAGATGGACCAGCTATGACCTCTAAATCAAGGCTGCTATCTGCACTTCTAACAAAAGATTGGATGAAATGGGCATATAAATGCCAATCTTTGCAAGGAATGGACTACTAAAACGTCCAAGTCAAGTTTGAAGGATAGCTTACGATATGTATTATCCGTCATCGGGATGCTTCCATTATGGTTATCCTCTACAGAAACCTTTTTTCTGTGCTTTTGATCAGGTGTTGGCCAATTTGTTGGTGTTGTACGCTTTAGTGTGCTTCCTAATTGGAACTCCTCAGGGGTATCATTTTCAACATTGATTACATGAGTTTCGCCTACAAAAACAGTAGCAATTTTCAGAAATTTGAAAAAATGTCTTTGTAAAATCCATGATTGGATGTAGCAGATCCAAGCAATCCAACATAGATGAGAATACAGATGATTTTCGAACTAGGACACTAGAGGGTTGAGTATGATTATTGATCACCTTGTGTAGTGCAACATTCAGCAGGATAAATCCTCCCTGTATCGGTAATTGAATGACTTATAGATGAAGTATTGCTCCTATTTGTTTGAATCTTCGAAGGTTCACCTACAGAACTTCCAAAAAAACTATTACTCTGGCTAGAGTGAACTTCCCGACTTTCAGAAAGAAGAGGTCTATCTATATCCTCATCCTGCAAGTAGAGAGTGTGAATCATTAGAACACCACTACAAGCATACCGAAACTACAATAATGAAAAAAGAAGAGTTTGATGTATCTCTGGTAATGAAAATGCCTAGGTACACAATTGCATTTCGGTATAATTAGTTAGCATAGGCAGTCTATTCGAGGCATAAAGTCAACTGGTGTGGCAACCACTCCAAACATAACATCAAGGAAAGTGCCCAAGTCTATGGCTAAGAACATAGATGGCTGCATTAGTCTCAACAATCCTTTTGTCATGACTTTTGACACAAATCTTTCTTACTTTTAAGAATGGCATGTTTGTGTGAGGAAATGTATTCTTGCCATAACCATGGCAGCTGAATAAAAAATTGGATTGGAAACCCAATCTAATACTTGTTTAAAGCGTGCTTATAGAATCAAGTGCCATTCACTAGCTCACAGAATCCAATATATTCTGATGTTTGAAACAGCTTTCAAGAGATGTAATTCAGCTAATCAGTTTCTTCTTATTAGGCAGTAGATGTTTTCTCGCTCGAATGGTAGAACTAGATATTCATTGCTCATCATGATTCATCAACTACGAAAACAACAAGTAATATATATCCTGCTCACTAAGCATAAAAATGTAATAACAGTATTTTTCTTCAATCGCTATGAGCAACAAAGAGAGCCTAATCAACCATTACCATGACCCAGCTACAACGACAACCAAAAACAGAACCAAACCATCAATGCCACAGTTCATTATCATAATCTACCCAAGACACAAGCCAATGGCCGAGAAAACCATCCATGGACCACAACACTAGACGAATCGCCAATGTTGGAAGAAATCACACAACGAAGAGAAATTGCCCCCAAGATAACAGGCCCAAGAATCCACCGCTAGTAGCGCTTCACCAAGAAACCCCCCAAATCCCCACTCAATCATCGATCCATGTCTCTCCAACAACTTTCCAAGAAACACAGGGACCACCGATTCGCATCAAAAGGACCGCCGCTTCGCCTCCTGGCGATTCGAAAGAGGAACAAGGAAACAAGAAAGCTCGGATCTCGACCTGGACAGCGACCGAGGTCGGGACCGCCGCGGCGGCCTGGACCGCGCGGCGCTGCCGCTGCCGCTGCCGCCGCCGCCGAAGCCACCATCGCCGGAAGGCGAAGACGACGAGGGCGAGGGCGGCGAGCGCCGCTATGGCAGCGGCGACGAGCGCCAGAGGAGGGGCGGCCATGGAAGGGGAGAGGTGGAAGGGGAGGGGAGGGGGGCTCGTCCACAGCCATAGGAGGAAATGGAGGAGTAAATCTACTGTTTGGCACTGTAGATGTACTGTTTGGCACTATAGACAGAGATGGCGTGGGAAACGAGGCAAGAGCAAATTTGCTCTTGCTCTTGCCATTGTGGACAGCCTGGCTGCATCGCCATCGCCATTTCTTCGCTGTGCGCGTGCGCGTGCGCATGTGTGAGCTAATCTGTTGTCCGTGGGTTTCTTGCGGGGGCCTATTCTTGGGAGGCAAAGCACATTTGGGGGTTTTTTAGTTGCCGCACACATGAATCTTGAGCATATCTCCTGTCCCGCCCACATTTTTCTTCTGATTCTATCTTTACAGTTTCACCTCTGGTTCTTTATCTTATTTTTGGAACCTAATTTGTTGTTACAATTCATTATTTCTATAAATAGTATATTAGGTCTTTAAGTCTTAGAAATAATGATGTTTGAGAAATGTGGGTTTTTTTGGTTCACTTACTTTTAAAAATTGCATGCACTATATTATTCCATTAAGATAATATATAAATAGGTATTGCAACATCTAGGTGCCTAATTAAAATTCTCCAAACATCATATAATTATTCTATCTTTATGTATCATGTTCTTAAAATCCTTAAAAAATACTTCGAAATTAAAGAGATACATATACATAATTTGATATTGGCACGTACCGCGTGGGCTAGAAAAGTTAAAAAGATTACATTTGTAAGGCGCACAAATCAGCAACAAGGATGCCTTATATCCCTCCTTTTAGTTTTGTAATTCTTTGTGTGATTGCACTTCTTAATTTGTTTCTTAAATTTTGCCATTGAATATATATATATATATATATATATATATATATATATATATATATATATATATATATATATATATATATATATGTTAAGTGGAGAGATTATTGCCATCATTCTAAATGGCTCTACTCAGCATTTAAGGCTATGGGTATGTTTTGTTTGATGGTAAGATTGAAAGGGATGTAGATATTCATGCTCGTAGGGATAACACCACTGGTAGATAAAATGCGATTTTTTTTTCTATTTGGAAGGGCAAAGACAGATGGGAGAATAATACTTGCAATCTTAATCCCAGATAATAACGCCCAACCATATACGAATGCTTATCCACAGTAATTACTAAATAACAAACATACTAATTGTATCATAAATTAGAATATAATTATTATATCACAAACTAGAGGGAAGAAAAAAAAAGAGGATGTTGGAGTACAAAGATCCCATGACTTCATCCAAATTGAAAAAGGGGATCAATGTTTCTCAAAAATTCCCCAGACAAAAAAAGGTACATGATCTTTCAGTTGTACCCACAACGACCTTTTTTTTTAAAGATGCAACGAACATATTTGAGTGTCCTTTCTTAAGGGTCAAGGGCAACGCAGTTGCTGCGTGCCGTACACTCCCCTTTGCAGTAGGCGACCAAACTATACACCAACATTTAGTTGCCACCCACGAGACATCTCTCCACGCTGGTCTGGTTTCATTTGCGTGAAAATTAAAGCACTCTAAGTTGTCTTGGAAAAGTTAATTAACCTCACGTATTTTTGGAAAATCAGCAGGGCCCGCGGTGACGTGCACACGCGACCGCGTCTCGAGAAGGCACCACATGGAGCCCTTTGGCACAAGAGGTGAGGTGGCGAGCAGGTACTGGAGCGCCGCCGCTGCCGAAGACAAGTCAGCGAAATGATCTCACCCACGGCCGTACCAACCAACCAACCGCCGTCCTCCGCCATGATCTGAGATCGATCACGTGCTCGCCGCCGGGTCACGGCGTGGCCGCGGGCTCTCAAGTGTCTGGCAAGGCTGCGGTGGCATGCCGGAGCAATGGTGAAGCATTAGCTGTGTTCGCTTGCCTGTGGTTGGTGGTTGGTGGCTGGTGCTGATTTGTTATGAGAGAACAGTACTACTGACTGGCTGGTAGCTGGTGGATGGTGTTGATTTAGCATAAGAGAACAGTACTGTTGGCAGCTATCCAGCGTCGTCGTCGCTTGATCCATCAGTCGCTCTGGATTTGATGTGAGACTAACCTAATGCGGTTTATTAATTCTTAATCTGCTAGCAAAGGCGCGCCAGGAATCTTTGGGGAATGATACGAATGAGCATGAGACAAAGCAGCAGAGGGGAACAAACACCAAGCCAAAGAAATAGTATATACTGTACATTTACGAATGATGAACTGAAGAAGCATGCAGCTGGTGCCAAAATGCCAAATCTCAACACCATGTGCTTACTCTATTCTTCTACGTTAACGTTACCATGGTATCATATACTGTATATCATAAGGTGAAAACTAAGATCGCTTTAAAGACATAGTGTAGCAACAAGAGGAGTAAGCAAGAGCGATTATTGGAACTTGCCTTAGTCGTCAGCAAAGATGTTGATGAGCGTTGGACATTAAACTTGGTCTGTCACTCTGTGGCCAGTTTTTCGGTATGTACCTGAAATTGGAATGAGATGGTTCCATGAGATCGTACTCTTCATGAAAGACACTACTTATGATCTTGGGTGAACTAGTATGTATCTCTCTAAGGCATATGCTTACTCTTGATAATCCATAGGTCATGCTAAGAAGGCTTCTCTCACGCATAGGGACAATTGGAAAGACAAGTTGCCTATTTGTTTTATTTTTCACAGCATTTACTACCATCTAGCAATTTTTACAAGAAAAGGGTTTCATAGTTAATTAGACATATTTGTTTTATTATTCTAGAATAAAGGATTAGAAAATATTGGTCATGTAAACTATTGGGCTTTAAAATAAAGATATGCCAAACCTAGCCCAAGCCTAGTCTAGCTTTTATTTAAACATGTTCCAATCCAATCTATATTTGGAACCACCTAGCCCAGCTCAATCAAAGACCATCACGGCCCATACCCTACCCGCCCACACCTCCTTTGCCTGACACCTCCCCCCCCCCCCCCAAATCCCCTCCTGCCCCTTCTCTTGCCTATGTCGCGCCTTGGAGCCTCTGTTGGCTTTTTCAACTATCTCCTCACCGGTGGCACACCGGTAGCTTACTCTCTGATTCCTCAATCGACTCTGTTTAGCCATCGTGCTTGCCCTCACTACGCCAAGGCTAATCAAATCATTAGGGTTACCCCTAGATTTATTTTTCATGCAGCCATTATGAGGTTGACAGACCACTCCATCTACACAGCATCTTCCCCGACTTTGGTGACCTCCTTAACCCCTCCCCATAGCCAATTTGGGGTGGTAAGCTCAAACCCTCGTGCATACATTGTGGACATGGTAGTGGCTTTGATTGCCTACGCCACCATCACTAGCTCCACCTCAGTGGTCTCTATGTTGGTATCATTCTACTTTACTTTTGCGCCCCCTTCTCCTTCTGTTAGCTTAGCATGACTTAGCACCAAGGGCTATATTCGATGCAAACATGTGGTGGATGTTGCCCTTGCAGTGGCAAGGCAACCTTCATAGATCGTAGCAGTCGGAGCCAAAGGCGGGCAAAGGGGCTCACTACCACTATGACATGCCTTGTCCCTGGAGCTCAACTCCAACTCGATTTGCACTCTCTCTCTCTCTCTATCTCTCTCTCTCTCTCTCTCTCTCGCTCTCTCTCGCTTTCTCTCCCTCTCTCTCTCCCCCTCTCCCTCTCTCTCTCTCTCCTCTATTGTTGACCATAATGAACATCCATATCCACCTCTCATGGCATCAACATAATTGCATTTAGCCATGATCATGAGCGAGAAAGATAGAACTTGAGAAAGAGAGGGGAAAACTCACCTTGAAAAGCCCAAAACAAAATGGTACTATGCTTGGTGGCCTTCATCTTCTATTTATAGATGCAAAATGCAATCTTTTCCAATATTAAATAAATGCATATTTGGCTAATGGATATCATGGAAAGTTAGAGGATATGACACATTGGGCGGTTATATATCATGGTGGTTAGCTTGGTGTTTAAGGAAGTGACACATAGTACAGTAAGGTGGCATTTGCATGTCTTGATGGTTTGGGAACTTGACACCTAGTGTCATGATGTGCCATGGCAAAACTTCATGGTTAAGAAATGTGACATCTTGTTTAATAGGTGTTATGTTGCATGGCTAGCTTATATGAGAAAGCGACACCTCATTGAGTAGGTGGCACTTGAGGGTAATATGGTCATTTCAGTTGTCATATTCGTGGTTCTGATAAAGTTGGAGGTCAATTTGGTGGAAAGAAAATTCTGAACTTATTTTTTTCATGTGTGATATTTGACACACTTGCCATGAGTCTGGATGTATGTCAGTTTTAGATTTTATCCTAGGTAATTGGATACCGGTTTGTTATTTTTAGAAACCTGAAGGGGGTTTAATTCAATGTAGCATGGCTTGGAAATGCCAAAGCAGTTAAATTTGGAACTAACATGATCATTGTAACTAACATGTATTTTGCAACTGTAATCTTTAAATATGTGCAATGATGGATTTTCATAGTTTTCTTAGCACCCTATCGTTGTTGTGTTTCACTAATGGTGAAAATGAAATATGAGAAGATTAAAGACAAGCTAGTTGCAGGTGTTGTTGGGTGTTAAGAGGTACTTGGAGTAGTACAGGTTTATAAAAGCGGGTAAGGTATAAGTTCAACCTAGATGAGCCTAGAGTATAGGTGTGATGCACACTTGTGAAATTTTAATACTATGCAGCTCAGGTTAAGCCATAGGAAGGTTGGAAGGGAGTTAGAAACTCAAAGCAATTGAATTGGACGAGTTATCTAGACTAAGAAGTGATCGAAGTATTTGATAGGCCCATTCAGTCGAGGTTCTGTACTATACTACAATAATGATTGATTGATAGTGCTCGGTTGATTTGCATTAATCGAGGCAGTTAGCAGTTGAAGGTATGCTAAGAATGGCATATTCATCCGGTGCTCGTATGTATTGTTGTGAACGAATTAGTCACTTGTGCATTGGACACGACAAAATGCTACTAGAATGATAGCAGTGTCTAGTCTCAATATAGAAGGATAGTGATTGCATCAGTCAGTCACTTGACAGTGACGGTTATCCCTATGCAAAAATGTAATTACCGACAATCAGTCAATATTTTGTTTGCACAATACAAGGGTAACAAGTTAACAACTAGTTCTTTTGAGTGGATCTATATATGTATATGCATGTTTGTCTCCTCCAGATAAACTCTATTACCACTAGGAAGGACTCATCCTCATATTTGGAGGTCAAGAGCAAGTGAAGCAGTAGAAGTGTTTTGAAAGTTCCAAGTGAAGGTTAAGGATATTATTAGTGCTTAGAAAGTAGCAAGTGTGCATCCACCCATTTCTTGCTTTTGTGTAGGTGAAGTGAGGTCCTTTGCTTGTTACTCTTGGTGATCGGTATCACCTAGACGGCTTGGGTGTGGTTCTTGGTGAGCTCTCATGGAGGTATCTTGTGACAAGGCCTAAGAAGGTTGGGATTGGTTTAGAATCTGCTGATCTGGAGTTGGAGAATATATTACTACTAGTGGGCACTTGATCCTTGCATGGATAAGGAGAGCAGCTATACCTTGAGACAGTGCTCATGTGAGAATCAAGGAAGAGTGTTGACTCTTCAATACCTTGAGAATAAATCGGCATCCTAACGCTCTCTTTTTGCTGTTTCAATTTCTAGAATTTTCATGCTAGTATAGGGTTGTAACTAGGTTGCAAAACTTTGGAATGACTAGAATTGCCGCACTTTATAAAGTTCAAGTACATGGGATGATTAGGCTTATATGTAGGTTTTTATTCCCAAAAAAATTGTATAAGCCTAATTCACCCACCCATTAGCCACCTTGATTCTTTTACATGAAGATGCCTAGCTAATAGGCTATGGTCAACATCATGGCATGTCCATATGTTCCAATACCACGTGAACAGATCAAGATGCCTAAGAAGGGGTGAATTAGGCTCTAACTAAATTTTCTTATGGAAATAATGAAACCTACACACAAACCTAATCACCAAATGCAACCTTAGAAAGTGTGAATATTCTAGTCATTCCAAAGTTTTGCAACCTAGTTCCAATCCTATACTAGCATGGCAAATCTAGGAATTGAAATTGCGGAAAGTAAAGAGAGGGTTAGAACGCCGATTTTTTCTGATGTATCGAAGAGTCGGCACTCTCCCCTAGTCCTCATTGGAGCGCCTATGCAAGGATATTGCTCTCCCTTAATCCACACAAGGATCAAGTGCTCTCTAGCGGATATCCGTTCTCCCACTCTGGATCAATGGATTCCAAACCAAGCACAATCTTCTTGGGGCTTCTCACAAGACTTCTTCTTGAGAGCTCACCAAGAACACCACCAGCCGTCTAGGTGATGCCAATCGCCAAGACTAACAAGCAAAGAACCTCACTTGACCTGCACAAGATCAAGAGAAAGATGGATGCACACTTGCTACTCTCTAAGCAGTAACAGTGTCCTTAATCTTCAATTAGGAACTTTGCAAATCACTCTAGTGCTTCACTTACCCTTGACTACCAAATATAAGTATGAATGCTTCCTGGTGCCTTGAGAGCTTCCTTGGAGATGTATAACATAATATGCCCACATCCAAAGAACTAGTTGTTGCCCCAAATGCTGCACACATAACATTGACCAACTCATTTGCTCGACCGAATTAGTCAGTGAGCTATTTTGCTATTTTCAAATAGAGTCAAGGGTCACTTACACGTGACCAACTGATTCGGTCGTGTCATACCTTCATTCTCACCTAATTAATATGTCAATCCAAAGAGGTTTGCAAGAATCAACACCATGACTGACTGGTTTGGTCATCAATTTTCGAACCTACCGAATTGATCGGTCACAGCTGTTTTTCTGCTTGTCAACACAGTGGGACCTATTGATTCGGCCAGATCATTTCTCTTTGGGCCGAGTTGATCGGTCCATTCAGTACTGAACTGAGTAATAGCCAAGACCACCGACTGATTTGGTGACCTCAATTCATGTTTTAGGGTGGCAACAGGGCAGGTCGGGATCGGGGATGGGGGCAATCCCCGCCCCGCCCTGATCCCCGACATGGAGCCCCGGCCCCGAACTCGAAGTGCTTAACGGGGTAAAAATGGCCCCCGGCCCCATTCCTCGCGGATCCTCTATCCCTGACGGGTCCCCGTGGGGATGGGCGGCGCGCTTCAACAGCCTCGGCGTCGGGGACTCAGGGTGGGCGGTGGCAGCGCTGCGATGGTGGCCTGCAGTGGTGGCGTTGTGACAGAATGGAACACTTGCGGCGGCCAACGACCAGCCAAGAGGAGTGGGGAGGACCATGAGGCACCAGTGCTGCGAGGAGACAAGAGAGGAGGCCGAAGTCAGGATCGGGCGGGGCTGTAAGTGCATCTAGGCCCTAATGGGTTTTGGTGAGTTGATTGACAACATGATTAAAGGACTAACTATATTATTAAAGTTGTCACGAGGAGGGATTTATTTGCAAATCAATTATTGTCATTAGCTCATGGATATAGAATCAAACAAAAGGCAAATATTAGTGAAAGTCAATCATGTTGTGAAGAGAAACAAGAAACAAGTGTTCATGCAATGATATTACGTAGTTTCTATATATGGCTTGGCATAGATTGAAAGGTGCTTTATTAAAAGAATGATTGCAAAGCAAGACACATGTATGAGATTATTTTTTATTCAAGTCATTGATGTTTGGAGGAAGCTTGAGATATGGAGTATTATATATGAGATCAAGCTCAAGCAATCAAATAGAAAGTTCAAGTGGAATTCATTTTTGATGTGCAAAGCTTAACTTAATATGGCAAGGGTAAGTGATGAAGAAGCCAACCGAGATGACTAGTGCGAGGGACTAAGCAAGCTTTGGTAAAGCGACGGCTTACCATGTGTGAATTGCTAGGGTGAAGTTGCTAGTATTCGTGGGGTTTTTCGAAGTATCATACCTAAGCTATATTGGGAGAAGCAATGCAATACATTAAGTATATTATGGAGTGACTTGGATTCATGGACATATTTTCCTAAGAGTTGGAATTTCTAAGTCACTAGCTCAAGTATAGATTCAAGTATAGATTTGCTCACGATAGGAGAATGCAATATTGAAATTCCAAGATTGACAAGTCAAAGTATGACAAGACTAAAGTGATTCAAGGCTCAAGTGATTGAATTGTGTTTCATATTTAATCTTGAGTATAGGTATGGCGTACTATCAAGAGGGATGCAACATTAATTATTTGACTCGGTCAAAAGTGCTCATAGATCACCCATGTGAGGATCCTGAGAGAAAACCTCTGCGAACTAACTTAGAAATTCTTGGATGATCAAGTCTTGACTTGGTGGACCAAAAGAAGTCTTTTAGCAGTGGTTTAGGGTTCTCTGACCCTGACCGGTCTGACTGGTCTGGGGGACCGGTCTGACCGGTCAGGGGGAGCAACAGCTAGTTTTAGCCTGACCGGTCTGGAGGACCGGTCTGACTGGTCTAGTCTGACAGTCTCAACGGCTAGTTTTTAAAGTGTGAGTATTGATACCCCTTGGCCCTCTCTTGCGGGGGCTGCTGGTTACTTGGATATTCCAGAGCTTCTTGAGGCATTTTCTTGACCAACTAGCTCTCCCCAACACTCTTTGTGAGTTGTGCTAACTAGATTGCATATCATTTGATTGGGTTGAGAGATTGAGCCAGTGTGAGCAAAGTGACCATTGTGAGAGCTGCATTTTGAGCAGCTGAGAACAACCATAGCTTGAGCACTCTTGATTCCGTCAAAGATTCAAATTTGCATTTGTTACTCTTGGAGGTGAGCCTCCTAGATGGCTAGGCGTTGCCGGCTAGCTCCCGACGGTGTGGTGAGCAGCGACAAGTCTGTGCAGGCGTGATCTTGCCCCCCTGGTGGAAAGGATCAAGATAGTGGAAAGGAGGAGTGGTTGAAAAAGACCCAACTCAAGGGATCGAGTTGCAAGAGACTCAAGCCCAACGAGTTCCTCAACGGAGACGTAGGATTCACTTTGGTGAATCTGAACTTCGGGAAACAAATACTTGTGTCTCCTTGTGGTTTGCCTCACTACTCATTTCTCTATCTATTACTTTGTTCTTCCGCTTCGATCTACTTGGTTGTGTTATTTCTCTGTGTGCATGGACTAGAAATATATTTGATATCACCTGCAGAGACACTACACCAAGTTACTTTTGTGTTAGAGTCAATAGAGGGGAGAAACTTTGATTTTGGGCAGGTTCTGCATTGGACTGGTCTGTCCAGTCACTCCAACCGGTCTGACCGGTTGCATATTTTGTTTCTGCGGTTAAGTGTTGGACCGGTTAGACCGGTCTGTCTGACCGGTCAGTATACTGACTGTTTTCAAGTGCTATATTTTGCAGAAATTTAAGAACGCCTATTCACCCCCCTCTAGGCGACATCCAAAGATCCTTTCAGGGTGGTGCTTGTTGCCGGAGAGGATGTAGATAGGCGTCAGGCGAAGTCTGGCTCGTGTGGAACGGCGCTAGTGTCAGACCCTCGGAGGAGATGGCGGACAGGTGGGATCTGGCGATGGGCGGTGCCACGAGTGCCCGAGGCAGCAACGCTGGCGAGGCCCCGTGGAGAAGGTGTGGCAGCAGCAGATGGGGATTGTGGAGAGTAGAGGGAGAGGAGAGACTGAGAAGGAGATGAAATGGTTAGGGTTTCAGTCCATATGGGCCTTGTGGGCTTGCTATTTCGGATCCCCACGAGTTCCCCACAAGTTGAAAAATCAAACCCGTCCCCGCCCCGGCCTTCCCACCTGTCCCCATTTCTAAACGGGCTGGTCCCCATGGAGCCCCACTACCGCAAATGAGTTGTGCTCTAGTTGAATGAACACGTCCACTTCATTTTCTTTGAGATTCTAACTCGTATCTTGTAACACCCGTATTTGCAAATTAGGAACCTAAATAAATTTGATTAGATTTTCTATAGGCTCGATAAGGTTTCATCTAATTTATCTTGAATTTAGAGCATTTATCGCGAGCTTAAATAAATTATTTAGCCATAAAATAAATATAAGGAAAATAGGTGTGTGCATTTCATGCTGGTTTGCATTTTTATTTGCTTGTTGTTCAACTTAAATTCAAATCTTTGAGTTTGAATTTAAATTGAAAGAGTTTGAAT
Source organism: Panicum virgatum (assembly GCF_016808335.1). Classification (NCBI taxonomy): domain Eukaryota; kingdom Viridiplantae; phylum Streptophyta; class Magnoliopsida; order Poales; family Poaceae; genus Panicum; species Panicum virgatum. Next base: position 12,489,881 of record NC_053146.1, read on the forward strand.
CGTTTTGGAAATTGGAAAATCATTTCTCTTTCTCTCTCTCTTTCAGCCCAGCCCATTCTCCCTTTCTTTTTCGTTTCTCGCAGCCCATAAACCACCGCCGCCGGCCCGTTTTCCCCGCCTCTTGGCCCAACCGGCCCAGCGCCCCCTTCCCCTCCCCGACTCACCGCCAGGCGGGCCCCGCCTGTCGGGATCATCTTCCATCCCCCGTCCGAGCAGGACTCTCGGTCGAATCCGACCGGGATCTCCGCTCCGCCTTGTTCCTTGGGCCCGCACGCCAAGGCCGTGCTCCACCCCTATATAAGCACCCCTAGACCCCCCCTTGAATCCCATCGAACCGAAGCCGCCGCCTTCGCTAACCCTAGCTCCCAAAACCGCCGCCATTGTTGGAGCTCGGGGTTCTTCACGACGCCGCCGTTCCAACGCGTCCCCGTCGACTTCAAGCCCTCCAGGAGGTTCGCACCGAGGTAGTGAGGCTCATCGGCCTGTTTTTCTTCTCCTTCTTGCTCCGTTTCGTTCGCTTTAGCTCGCCGGCGCCGCCGCTCCGCCATGCGCCGCCGCACGGCCGCTCCGCTCGCTTATGTCCCGCACAAACCCCCTAATCGAGTTCGCGTGCTCGCGCGCGTGCTCCCAGTCCAAGAACCGAGCCAATAGGAGCCCAGATGGCCATTTTGGCCTACTCCGGCCGTCCCGCCGCCGCGCGCCGCCGCCTAGCTCACCGCCGGCCGCTCCCGCCGCCGCCAGCCCGCCCCAAAGAACTCTAGCCGTCAGATCCAAAACGCACGGCTCAGATTAGATCGGATCGAAGTCAACCTAGCCGGAAAACGGTCAACCATGGTCTTTTTGCACTAAAGCCCCTCTATTTTTCCAAAATTAACCCGCCGTCCTCTTCTGTTGAAAAATATTTACAAATCAGCCCCTGTTTTTATGATTTAGCCCCTGCGTATAAGGTTTAATTACGAATTAGTCCTTAGATCTTGTTTTAGCCATAACTTTCTCGTTTTAGATCCGTTTTCGATGATCTTTGCGCTCACGCGATCGTTGCAATGAGTAGAATAGTTTAGTAACCTCTTTTTGTACTGTTTATGTTGTTTGGTGTACTGTTTCTTATTGTTTGTACATGTTTGCTTGCATGTGCGTGTGCGATGCGTTAGACGATCAGCCGTTCGAGGAGCAGCAGCAAGATCAAGGCTTCGGAGGACCGGACCAGCAGCAGTTTGAGGAAGGCAAGTGGACCCTTGATCATACTTTTGACCCATGAAATCACCAAATCTATCACATTTACTTTTATGTTCATGCACGAGTCTATAATTTGATGGGAACCGAGTTAAGGACATGCCTAGTATTGTATATCTTATTCCTTGATCAACTTGGGTTTAATTTCATGTTGGGTAGCTATGCTAGTTGCTTTACCTTGGATATGGGTGGATAATATTACAAATACTATACTTGTTACTTCATGTTCATGATGGTTTAATATTGTTAATCAAGATCATATGTGTTAAATGGAACATGGAGAACCACCCAAGAAAACAGTACAACCACAATTACTATATGGCTCTGGTCTTGGCTGATTAATTAGAAACTCTAGCTTGTGACAATCTTACCGAAAGGGCAAGAGGGGATGCATCGACGGGGTATAGCTCGGTCCTCTTGGGGCAATTGGTATTGTTTGATGGTCCTTTGGTAAGGTACCACCTCATTAGGACAGTGTTATGACCGCTTTGACTTGAAACCTTAGCGGGTTGTCATAGGTTAGGGAATCTTTGTAAAGGCCTCGTAGCGTCCCTATGCAGTCATACCTAAGGAAGTGTGATATGGTGCTTGGCCCGCACTTGCATGGTTGGGTTTAAAGTTCTTCGGAGCTTTTACGCGGATTGTGGTGAAAGTGTACAACCTCTGCAGAGTGTAAAACTAACCGGTTAGCCGTGCTCACGGTCAAGAGCGGCTTGGACCCTCACATGATAATTGAACTTGAAGTTGATCTAAATCGATGCTTTTACTTATGGTTATGCTGTATATCTTCATATATGCTTATCTTGTGGGTCTAATGGTATATACTTATATCTAGTTAATGCTTGCTAATAAAATCTGATCAACTAAAATTGCTGAGTGCAGTTAAACCGTGTCAGCTATTCCTTGAATTAGCCTTGCATATATTATAGTTGTTTCCCTACCACTTGTTGAGTACCAACCATAAGTGTACTCACCCTTGCATACTTGCTGCTCAGACCGTAATAACAACTGCCCGGAGTTTCCAGAAGACTTCGAGGATTTCTAGGCGTATGTCTCCCAGTCATCTGCCTGTGCTGAAGAAGATTCCGCTGCTACTCTATAGACGTTTATTTATTCGCCTAAGACATTCGGTTTTGTAATAAAGTCTTAAATACTCTCTTTACGCTTGCACTAGTTGTGATATTCACTTTATGTTTAATCATATGTGTGTAAACTGATCCTGGCGCACATATGAGATGCATTCGGTTTGCCTTCATAAACCGGGTGTTACATATCTTCTCAGCTTCAACTGAGCTACCTAGTACTAGATTTTCATATGTGTGCATTACACCAAACTCTAGGTTTATCTAGGTCAAGCTACTACTCCTTACCCCCTTTATAGTACGGCCAAAAGAAAAACAAAGATCTAAACTATTCTAAATGTCTCTCAACACCAGACGACACTCTTAGAACTAGCTTATCCTTAATCTTCGTGCTTACTCTTTGTACCAATACAATGAAAACAACAATCATGGGGGCGAAGAACACTATGAAAACCCATCATTGCACTAACTTAAGATGCCGCTGCAAAACATAAGCTAGTCGCAATGATTATATACATGTTGTCATTAATCATCAAAATCATATTAGGGTCTAGATGCCCTTTCATCACGGAGCCACCATTTAGATCTAAAAAAGTAGTTAGAACATAAGGTAATACTCCCTCCATCCACTTTTGATACCTATATTTCAAAAACTCAAATGTTCAAAAATGATAGATGTATTTGCAATTGGCATGGGCTATGTCAATAAATAACACTAGTAACGAAGAGTTCCCAATCAAAACATTGGAGGACCAACAAAAAAAATCTATGTTGCATTTATTATATGATAAGTAAGGTTATTTTTTTATCATTGTGTCAAGGTGAAATATAGCTATTAAAAGTGGATGGAGGGAGTATATTATTATGAATGTGAAAACTGCCTTCAGCCCAAGCTAGCCACCTAGAACCTAGGCCTTCACATTTATAGCCTGTTTGTTTGGACAAAGGCTCTGGCCTTTTGGCTGAAAACTCTTTCTTTTGGCTATTAGATTTTTTCTATTGCCTTTTATAATAAATTTTTAGCTTCCAAATAGACCAAAAGCATCTCTTAACTAGCTTTTCACCTCATCAGCTATGTTATTTGTTTCAGCTTCTACCTTTTAATTACCAGAACACATCAAAAGCTTCTAGTTTCTAGGCTTCTAATATTGGAACAATTCAATAACTATTAGATCAGTCTGGGTGCACAGTTTAATGACACAGTTACCTAGACTGTAAACTAAGTAACCGTGCCAGATAGATTTCATGGTGATGAAACTCTCCTAACATTCCATGAAACTCCATCCTTCTCTCTTCTTGCCATATCAGCATGATTATATTTAATGACATGAACCCCTCAATAAAATCCCCATTGATATGGCAAGGAGAGAAAAGGATGGAGTTTCATAGGATGTGAGAAGAGTTTCATCACCATGACCCATCTGGCATAGTTATCTAGTTTCCAGTCTAGATAATTGTGCCATGAAAATGTCCACTAGACTGGTCTTAAGGAAAAGAAAAGGTTTTGAAGAAATGATGGAGTATATCTTCTTCTCAATATTATAAGTTTAATGGGGAAAAGGAGACTGCTAACAACCCGTTTCTTGGGACTTTCAAAGCGCCGTCCAATTTCAAGAAAAAGCAAAAAGAAAAGAAAAAAGTGCATTCCAAAAGATAAGCGGTTAGCGGTGAAATAGGTACAGCTACTTTAGGCCCAGACAATAGTTCAATGTATTTCCATGCGATCAGTAGTTTACATCTCCCTTCGTATCATAGGGGTTTCTGCTAACTTCAAAACTTTAATTTTTTTAGTTCCTTTCCCAAGAACTTGAAAATAGGCCTACGAACAGAAAAGTTCTCGAACGTTTTATTTTGTTTTTCTAATGCTTTCTTTTAGATGGTGATTGACTCAAAAACAGGTAAGCGGCGGTTAGCTTGGCTAGTATCAGCGAGTTCAAAGCGTCTAACAGTTTTAACAACAGAATCAACCCAACACACGCCATGGCACATACACATAGGCAGACTATGTACAGACAGCAGCATCAGCGACGGGCCGACGAACAATGCCAGCCGTGCACGCGCATCGGCTTCACCACTCACTGCTCAGGATCAGCTCGGCGGCGGTGCCCATGGCCTCAGGCCCAGCGCGGCGGAGGAGCGCCACCGCGAGCTCGTCCTCGCCCCACTGCCGTAACCCACTGCTCAGCCGCTTGAGCACCTTCAGTTCCACCTCCTGCACCCAGCACGGGGTGCACTCCACCACCAGGCCCAGGAACCCGGCAACATAGGCGCGCCACAGGGAGGGGTCGCAGCCTAGCGAGATCTTGCCGTCCAGGGCGCTTGCCAGGAACTCCAGGTGCGACCGCGTGACCCTCTCCCGGCGCCGGGACACAGGAGTCGGGTCAATGCCCCAGGCGAACATGCCCGAGGACACTGCGAGGTAGGCCAGCGCGTGGCCGCCCAGCTTGTACACCATGCCTCCGCTGGTCCCGCCCTGATCCAGGTTCTGCACGGTCAAGAACCACGAGGGGAGCATCTCCTGAAGCAGGGACTGGACCAGGGCTGTGCCACCAGATAGCCAGATGAGCGTTGCGCCCAGTGATGCTGCCACCTTCACCTGCGTCATTGCAGCGGAAAGAGATACCTGACCATGCCTCATCCCATACTTGGTCTTCTTTAGTTTGTCTGAACGTTGTCTGGGCATGGTTGTTTCGGCGATATCCTTCACCGAGAGCATCAGAAGGCAGAGTATGTCTTCTGCAAGTATGGAGCAGTCCTTGATGCACCGGAATATCCGAAGGTACAGGATTCCTGGCGCAACTGGTGAGAAACCGCCAGGGCAGTACCCGTGGCCCAGAAGACTAGCGACGCCTCCACAGCTGCAGACTGATGTGGATGACATGCCAAGGGTAGCAGCGAAGCAGCTTCGGAGGAGCTGGACGACCGCGTCGTTGTTGTGGTGGAACACCGTGCGCGAAGCTGAAAACACTAGGAAATCGCTCCATCGCTTCACCTTCTGGGTCCACAGTGCTGCAACAATCGCCATGCTTGGCCACGGGCAGCTTGCAGCGAGGTTCTCTAGAGCTGGGCCAGCAAGGTTAAGGAAACGCTCTGATGCCTTGTCAAGCTTGTATGTGATTGTGAGGCTCACAAAAGCGGCCAATGGCAATGGAAGCGTACCCGAAGAACTTCCTCCTGCAACGTATCAAAGTTGGATTAATACTCTGCAAGAATATTGGCATGTTGGCTGTAGCACAACTCATGGTAAGAAATGGCAACAGGATGCGCACCTGAAACTAGCCTGGGAACATCAACACCGGTAGCAGCTACAATTTTCTTAATGTGCTCTTCAACCATGGATAGGTTCACAGAGGGGCTAGGCCAATCTGATCCGTTCATGGATGCTGGTTTCCAAACACCCCTAGTTACCTCGGCTGAAAAGTAGCTTACTATTGTAGCAAGAGATGCAGGCAGGAAATCAGCCAGATCCTTCAGGCCTAAAAAATTTAAAGACATGGTCGTGATGAGCATGGTGGTTTAGTATTCTATATTATTCTTGATTATCAAATAAAAGTTGCGCTAGTTTCTAAAATTGCATTAAACTGAACACAACCAACCTGTAGCCAGTTCGCGTGGGAATAATCTTCCATGTGAACAAGCAGTAAGAGCAGCATCAACCACAAATGGAACAGCTTCCAGTATCTCCCAAGCTGGCAACTGAGACCAAAGTTGTAGATCGGCACCACCAGGACCGGAAGAATTACTTATGCTGCTACTTCCAGATATAGAACCTATGGATGTGCCTCCTTTATTGGCTTTTCTGAACATCAGATTGAGAAGGCTGTCCACAATGTTACGTACAGGTGTCCCATGAGCAAGTCCAGAGAGAGTTGAGGCCAGACAAGCTTGGTGTTGCCGATACCATAACTTCAACTTTGGAAACGAATCCATAAAAATAGGATGCTCAGATGATGGATGGGAAGTAGGAACTTGTAATTGCCTTAGTCCATTTCGTAGTTTTGCCAAACTGCTGGATGATAAAACCTGGGAATTCCTCAATAGCAGAAGATACTCAGGAGTTAGCTGCGAGCCAACTGGAGCACCATCTCCCATTACGCAGTACTCAAGTGGTGGATGGTTAAACTTCCATAGTCTCAACAGAAGAATGAATGCATTTGAGAAGACTGTGTGAGCAGATATCTCCTCTCCTGTTCTTAGCGTCCAGGAGACACTTGGAGAAAGACACCCAAAAACTTCACATATTGCCATAAGAGCAGCAGCCAGCTCTGGAATCTGGTGATATGGGGAGGAAACAGTTCAGAATCAAAATATAAATATAAACTGTTAAGTCAAGGTATGTGGCCGTGCTAACCATACCAGGCCATGGAATGAGAAGATAGGAGCATAGTCCACAGCAGATATTCCTGAAAGAATAACATTAAGTGTTGGACCAAGCTTTATCAATTGGCTCTCTCTTCCAGAATAATCAATTGGATCAGTTGGTGAAAGCAGTTTAACAACTAACCGAACTGTGTGCTCCTACAAGACAGGAAACCACAAAATTTGAATTTTAAATATTAATAACCTCAAAACAGTCAGATGTTAGATTGGTTCTCCAAGAAAACAAAAGGAGGCAATGCATGCTGCTTCCATGTGCATAAATACATAACTGTTTTTAAATTAATCAATGATAGGATCAACAAAGAGTAGTCAAACTATGTATATGAAATTTACGATCTACTAACCTGAAAATTCCAACCACGTAAAAGAGTGGCTCCACATAAAACAGTGGCAGCAGAAACGTTATCATCATCTGACCCATTAACTGCAACTTCAAATAACTTCTCAACCTCTGCCAAGCTTCCATCAAGTTTATAAGCTTCATTCAGTGATTTATTACCAACAACGAAGTATGAGAATTAACAAATATGCTGATACTGAGATATTAATAGCTCAGCTCTAGTGATTTTTTAACACATCCTTCTACAATGCGGCCGCTTATTTTGAATTCTTTTTTCTTTTTGGAGCAAAAAAAACATAGCACGTAGCCACATACATGATGATTATGGTCAAACATGTTTTTCTTTTTGTGAATTATGAGGCCCTGGTAATTTCCAATTCCAAAGCTTGGCAAATTATGCAAGGCTACCTTTTCAAGGGGGAAAAAAGGTACACACCTGGGAGCGGGAGTTGATATCAACATATTAACCAGTGACTGAGTCAATGGTGCACCCTTCATAAAAGATGACCACCCAGCAAGTTGGCTAGGGACTGTGAGAGATACAGAGTTGGCATGATTACTGATATAACCAGGCCAGTAGTAAGCTGATGTGTCCAATAAATTCCTTGAGATACATGACTCAACAATCAAATGTCGCATATTTCCAGCTGACAAAATTATAGAGGATTTATATTCAGATTAGCTTGCCTCCATAACTATAATGCTAAACTAGATTGCCAACTATTCATGCAATTCAAAGATAAATGTTTCAAGACACATACAGTAATTCATCCCATTGACATTTTCCATGTAGCCATTATTAATACTGATTCCCGAAATGAACATCGCAGCTTTGGTAGCAGCCTGGTTGGCTGCTGGGACAACACATGGAGGAGGAACAAGCAAACTTTCATAATCACCAAGTATCTGTAAGCTTAGCATCAATTCATTCCGTAGATTACTCATTGATTCATCTTCTTTTGTATGACTGTTGAGTCCTGTTTCATTGCAAAGTGAATCTGCTTCCTCAATTATGTCAGCAACCGCTAGTGTTGTGATAGACAACAACATGCATAGTCGTGTGTCTAGGTGAGGTACAGGACCTTCAATCGGTTCTCTTTCCTGCTTGTTCCGAAAGACCAAAATTAGGTTGTGAACAACTGTAAGGTTGTCTGAAATCTGAAAAATTATAGTGAAGATTGAAGACTCACTCTTTGTACAAGGCGAAGTGAAGCCACCCAAAGGGCCAAGAAAGCATCATGCCAAGTCGATCTATTGACTGATTGAAGAGCCTTGACCAAACCTGCAATTTCCACCAATTTAGCCAAAGTCCACAGCAATAATAAACAATGGATTCATCATTCAAGGTACCCAAGGAATTTATCTGTATTGATGGATGAAATTACCACTTAAAATCTCAATAGAATTTGTTGCAGCGATTGAACCATCAAGGCAATCCTCAAGATACATATCGATGGGAATCCATAGTGCAGAATAGCTAGCACCAAGGCATCGTCCATATGGTGAAGATAGAGGGTTAGAAGCCACTATTGGGTGGAATCTTTTATGCATATTATGTTTAGCTTCTCCATATACATTTGAATCACCTAGTATCAACTGCTGAAATGGTTCCAAGGATATTGCTGAATTTTGTAAGGTAGATGAGTTTGTTGCAAGCAAATGCAACCGGTTAGTAAATGCTCCCCAGTGAGATTGCCTGAAACATTTGAGATTGTCAACAATGTTATTCAAATAAAAAGTGCAAGATTTTGCACATACAAGGAAAAAAAAAAGGAAAACTGCATGTATATTCAACTAGCATCTTTTATTTATATGAACATAAGATGACTGCTATATTTCAGTCATGAACTTCTAGTGAACTACTGCAGTATGAACTTAATGTTAGCATTCATCGATCACTCCATCAGACTATCAGAAAGCTGAGTCCCATTGCCACAGTTTCGTTCAGAACTTTTCTTGGTTATTTAAGAAGTAAGACAAATCAAATATCACAAGTGCAGCCAATGTAACCTTTTCGTTTTCCTTTGGCAAACCCTGAGTGCTTCTAGAATATCAAGTCAATTGTTCATTGTCATAGGGGAAACAATACAGAGAACATTACATAAATATATTGTTTCTGATATGTTCTAGGATATGTTCTGGCATATCTTGAGCAATTATTTTTAGCTCCCAAAAGCTGAAATCCACATAAACAGGTTTAAACCAAGGCATCTTCCATAAGCTTGAGTGAAGAATGGTTATTTGACTAATTTATTGGAAACAATTTACTAACGACCAATCATTGCATGTAGATGAATCCATCATTTCCATGTGATAAGAAGAAAGACCTGAAACAACTAAGAGTACTGCAAGTTGAAAAGTCATACATGTTTTCGCGTGCCAATGATAGGATACGAGTAATTACTTTATTACGAAGAAGATGCTCAATGAGCTCCATAGTTGTCACAGTGTTCATCTTCTGTAACTTCTCAATCTTCTCAGTTCTTTGTTCAGTAAAAGTTCCTTCAAACGTGCTCACATCTTCAGGCCTGGTTGGCCATTGAGATTTCTTCTCTGAAGTTAACTCTAACAGGCCCTCATCATCCAAAACAACATCAACTAACTGCCATAAAATACAGAGAACAAAATGCACAACAAAAACCCCTGGTTGACATGTTGAAATGCCAAATATCTTGGAAAGACGAAGGTTCCCATCTATTAAATCCATGATCCTGCAAACATAAGAGAGGCTTTAGAAAGGGCCTCTTATTGTTCCAGCAAATTTAACCCTACAAATTTATCATTGTAGTGGAGACTGCTAGAGGAATCGAATGCACGATTACAGAACCATGCAAGGCACAAGCGTATGATACCGAAAAAAATCACACATATAAGCACATATAATCTTATTTTCAAGAAACAGACTAAACTTTTATTTAACAATGAACAATAACAAAAGTATTATGAATAGAAGAATATGAGGAATGGTCTAAAGAAAGATGTAAGGAAATTTGCAGAAAAACTTCTGGAATAACTTATGCCTTGACAAGTTCAACAGAATATATTATATTCATCACGGCAAGACAAGTAGACATCCCATCAGAGGAAAATTGGAGCCCTTAGGTGGAAATGGTGGATACAGCCACTTATCCACTATACAAATAGAAGAAGGTGCTATACCGGTATAACCCTTTTAATAATTATAATTACAAACACCTTAAACTGAAACTCATTTTTAATGTTGTTATGAACAATGTTAAAATCATATCGATCACTGCACTTGTGACTCAGATTCTCATTAGAAATTACTGATTGGTACATGGAGCGCATTGAAACTACAGGGAGTATTCAGGGGGGAACCCACTTTCTGAAATTTGCTGCTTTCATCTGATAGTGGAAGCTGAACCCATGTCTTTTCAAGAGCTCCAAATAGAGCCTATACTCCATTGGCCTGGAAAACCGCTGAGGAATGACCCTGCACGACCAGAAGGACACATGAAGTCCATGAAAACAAGACTGAAAAGTCATGACTCGTCATACCACACGGTCCACAAACTTTGCAGTTTGCACGACAACAATAGCGACCGATAAAATAATTACTGCTAAGTGGGTTTTGCCACTTGGTAATCTAGCCACGTTTTCAAATTCCAAAACATAAGTCAAGCTAACTGGGTTGGTTATTACAAGACTCTGCTTCTCTCGAAAAACAGGACGAGGTTCCAGTGAAGACTTGAATCAGCGTGCCCACTTACCCAACCGATTATAGTATTTAAAGTCACCCCCCCCCCCCCACCCCCTGTTATGATCTATCCACATTGTCGATTACGTACATTGACAGTCAGCGCATTTCCCCCTAGAATTTTCGGTGCCGCCAAGCACACCAACTTCCTTGTAAAACAGTGTACACACGAAAGGGGAGGGGGGGAAATGCTCGCGTGCACTTGAGCTGGAAGTGATCCGTATCCGTTTGCGATTTCCGACAGCTCAGCCTCAGCGCCGACCGCACGCGCATTCGCCATTCCCGATCCCACCACCCGCCACGGACCACACCAACGGAGACACCAGCCGCCACCAGCGATGCGCCGGGTGACCGTACCTGGTGGAGAGGAGCGCGAGGAGGAGCGCCGGGGACGCGAGCCGCGCGGCGAGCGCGGCCTCGGCGTACTTCCACGCGGCGGCGGCGGCCGCGGGCTCGCCGCCGCCGGAGAGCAGCGCCCGCGCGAGCACCTCCGCGAGCCCCGCGGACCAGGGAACGTCCCCGCTCTCCCCCGCGGCCGAGGCCGCCGCCACCCGCGCCGCCCACTCCGGCGGCGAGCGGGACTCCGCCTGCGCGGCCTTGGTGTACTCCGCCGCCCACTCCAGCCACGCCGGGGACGAGGAGGAGGCCGGCAGCGGCGGCGCCGACATCGGCATGGTCGGCCGCGTGGATGTGGCGTGGCACCCGCCGGCGGTGGTGGGTGCCCGTGCTCCTCACGCCGCGCTCGCCCGCCGTCGCGTGGGAGGGGCTGGTTGGAGCGAGCCGGAACCGGAAGTGGTGGTGGTGTCTGCCGCTGCTGGGTTGGTGGGGGCGCTGGCGTCGCGGGGGTGTAAACCACTTCGCCCACCGCACCACCGGCGCCGGTGGGGCCGTCTCCGGATCTTCTGCGGCTGGGCGGCCGAAATCCTCTGGTCGGCCCCCGGATTTGTGATGCTGTCATGTGTCACTGAACCACGATCCACGTGAACTTATTGGTTAGCATATGGTTTGGAAACGAGGTCGTGGTTGATTGATGTGTTGAATTGTTCCAATCGAATAGCTAAGCAATGCGGAGTGCGTTCACTGGATAGTGAAGGTTTCTTTGATGGTTTCTTAATCGTTCTCATTTATTTGTGATTTTATAAATGGGGTTCTTCAACACCGATTGGTTCACCAACCGGATCTATTCACCCCACAACTATCTATGTTTCATGTGTTACGTATTTCGTGAGTATTTATATACGCTAATAAGCTCACATTTTAAATCTTATGGGTGCTGTAATAGTTGATCGTACTCGTAACCTAATAGTCACGACGCACATGTACGTGAACTTTGCGAATCCACAAATTTTATGTGGTACTTTTCTAAAAACAATTAGCAAATATGACCCTATCATATCTATTACTACCATCTTACTAGAAAAAAAATTCTCTCGCGCCGATGTATTTTTGCAAGCACCACATTTGCAAGCATGCGTGTGCAATATATATTATAAAGATTGCGTTGCGATATGTACGTCTATTATACTTCCTCGTTCCATACTAAAGATTTAAAAATGTACTTACATAGTTTTTTATGCATTTCGTGTAAATATAGATGTATCTATTAATAAAAACGGTGCCTCCATCCAAACACTGAAAACAACCCGGAGGACACCGCTCCTCCCCGACAAGGCGGATTGCTTCTGATTCGTCCGTCGCGCGATGGAAGTGGTGGAGCCCTCGGCCACTTCGGAACCCGGCCAGTCCCAACAGCCCGCACCGCGGATCCCAGTTCCCAGCAGTGGTCCCACCGCGGTGGGCCCGCTCAAACGTGGCTCCCTGGATACGTACAAGTCCAAACCAACCCGACCCGACCGGGTCCCGCCCGTTGACACGTGGGCCCGCACCCCCTTGACCCCGCGCCGAAAGAGAGCAGAGCGCCTCAAAACTCAAAAGGCGGCAGCCGCGGCCGCAGGCGGGCTCGGGTGGCCGCGGGCCCCGCCGGCACCGGCAGGCCACTATTCCTTCCCCCGCCGCGGGCTCCGCCGGCGATCGCAACGGCCCCACGGGCCCGGGGCCATGCGTGGTTGGTGGCTGTCCGATCCGACCGCCGCTCGCCGGCGGCACTCGAGGAGGAGCGAGCCGCCGTCGCCTGGGTTGTTCGGCGGTTGGGCGGGCCCACTCACCTACCACGGCGTCGGCGTCAGTGGGGGAGCCGAAGGGAAGCGCGATGGTGATGATGACGGGGATCGGATAAGGATCGTTGGCGATGTGGTACGCTTTCTTCCTTCTTCGATCTACTTTCTCCTCCACTTCCAGCTAATTTTTTTATTCTTGTATGCCGGGAGTAGGTGTGGGGGCGAGATTTTTTTTTTAAAAAAAGAGTTGGCCCGTGTTTAGTTACAAAATTCAAAATTCCAAAAAAAAATTCCGGCATCTGCATGGATGAAGACAAATCTAGACGAAATAAAAAACGCATTGCGACTGCTGTCTGTAAATGGCGAGACGAATCTAATGAACCTAATTAGTCTGTAATCAGACGCTAAATTGCTACATTAATGCTACAGTAAACAACATCTAATGATGGATTAATTAGGCTCATTAGATTCGTCTCGCGATTTACAGACGAGTTTGTAATTATTTTTGTGATTAGTCTATGTTTATTACTTTAAATGTAGAAGGATGTCTTTTCAAAAATTTTACGGAGCGCAACTAAACACCCCTTTGGTATGGATAGATTCTGCATCTGCTGCATCGGTGCTTCGACCAGAGGAGATTTATGGACGCTGCAAAACCTTTTAAGTCCGATGGGCTTTTGATTCTGATGTTTGGCTTCTTTAAAAAAACAAAAAAATATTTTAGACTCGGTTGCAATCTAATCGTAGCATGCAAGTGACCCCTGGTGTCAGTGCCGTGTCACGGCGCTGTTAAGTGTTGACAACAGTAGCGCAAGATCTTTTCTTTCTCCCCCATCTGTCTGTTCAAGAAAATCGACCAGTGAACGGTGCAAATATTTAAAAATAGTTATCGACCGGTGCACGGTGGAAATGTTAAAAAGTTGTGAGAAATCAAATTTGTTGGAATAGGGATAACCACACCCAATTAGTATCGTCGGAAAATCAAATAACCAAAATCGTTCGTCCCGATTCCAACAAGTTAGCGGGCGTGAACAAAGTGAAGAGAGCAGAGAGACAATAATTTCGGGAGGAGCAGCCACCGCTGGCTTATTTTCACTGTAGGTACTGTGCTTCGTGAGAGCAAGAAGCCACCGGTGGCTAGAGCAGCCGCCGCCGGCTAATTTTTCACTATAGGCGTGTTTAGTTTCCAAAAATTTTTGGAAAAAATTACTGTAGTAATTTTTAACCGAAGATTAGGAGAACTAAACATGATCTAATTGTAAATCTAATTACACGGATGGATGGGAAATCGCGAGACGAATCTATTTAAGACTAATTAATTAGTCATTAGAAATTGATTACTGTAGTACGACATTGTCTAATCATTGCAAATTAGGTTCATTAGATTCGTCTCGCGATTTTGCCTAGGGGGTTGTGGAATGAGTTTTGTCAGTTATCCACATTTAACACTCCTAATTAGTAGTTAAACCTTCGAAATTACTGTAGCGCACAAAATTTTTTGGAACTAAACAGGCCCTATAGCTACAATAATTCAAAAGGGATGCCACCAGCGGCTGCCGCTGGGGCTGACTTTTTTTTCCCAGCCCAACAAGCTGATTGCTTCTAAATAAACGATGGGCGGTGGCCTTTTCGAGCATGGACGGATGCCACCTTTAAGTTTTGCTATAGGATAGTTGTGGACGACAATGTGACGAGTAATGGATGGTGTCACAAGCCACCAGCCAACTTAGCTACTCGCAAATGAAATGGGATGAATCAGCGGGCCACTCAATCTTTTCCGTGAACAACATTTTTTTTATTGTTGTTGTTGTTGCGGCTGCCATGTCACATCTCCTGGCCATCAAACGATGGAGTAATTAATCGACCGAGACATGACACCACAACTGCTGTAGATATGCAGTGCAATTTGGTTTGAAGTCTACTCAAAGCAATACAATTGGTAATGTTCGTTGGCAATGCAACTAAAATGGGCTAAATCAGTTTGACAGTGCCACAGTGGTGCTTGTATATATAAAGTGTCTAAGTGAAAGGAGAACAAGCGCCTGAGTAGCTGCAGGTCATATGATCCTTATGGTGGCAAATGCGCATCTAGAACTAAAGCTAGCTGCTAATGGTCTCAAAACGGGGTTACCCACACCAAACTTCTCTGATTGTGTACGTCAACTGCAGACCAACCCAGCCCACCAAATACCAATTAAGGGTGTTAATTAGTGATCCTTAAATACACCTCCAATCCTGTTTAGTTCAAAATTTTATACTACTACTCCAACATAAGATCTCATTTTGGAAAATTAGTACAAAATTTTGAATTAAAGAGGGTTACGTTGGAGGTGCATGTAAGGATCACCAATTTGCACCCCTAATACCAATCACCGTTCTATAAACCAAACCCAACCAATTTGGACATTGTTAATTATTCTGCAATAGGATTTCAATCAATGAATTTTGCCAAAAAAAATCATCAAAGCCCAAAAGTTCGTGGTTAATTGATCAAGGAATGTACAAATGATATAAGGTGTTATTAATGACGTACAAAATCATATTAAAAATTTCTCATCCTGGTCTTTCACGACTATTTCATTCTTAATTTTTTTTCTTCTTCTTGTTTCAAGCTTGGGCGACACATCAGAAAAACAACAATTGGCTAACTCTGCACGATGGATGCAACGGTGGTTACGATCGTAGGGGCATCATCTCAGTTGAATGAGTTCACAGGAAAAGCATAATAAACCTGCATACAAACAACCATGTCTATTTATCTTGTGTTCCTGTGCTTATATATGTAGGCATGTCTGGCTTCAATGTGTCATCTGCATCCTACATTTGCTACTTTTATTGAGCTTTATAGTGTCCGATCCGCTTTATAGTGTCCGATCCTTTCAAAGGACATATCTATAGCACCTATTATGTTCCAATCTAATCTTGCTTTCTGTCGGTGTCCCGACCTGGGGGCCTGGATCCCAACTAGTAAATCTGCGTGTTTCCTCGTCCCAGATGATGATGCAAGAGGCAATCACAGTAACGCACAGTTTTATCCTGGTTCCGGCCGCGGGGCCGTACGTCCAGCAAAGGGGGTGTGCGAGGGCACTGTATTATCTTGCACCCGGGGTGCTTGTAGTAGGGGATACAAGCGAGGCGAGAGAGGGAGGGGAAGCTCCCAAGTCTCTGCTAGGAGTGGAGTCGGTTGAGATGAGTGATCAGTAGTGCTGAGAGTTCTCTTTGGAGATAGAAACCAGAGAGACCAGCAGGCTAGAGTCTCGCGTCCAGATGAGCCCAGCCCCCCTTAAAGGGGGTCCGTCTCCTCCTTTTATAGTCACAAGGAGGGGGCGGCGTACACGAGTGTAGGGCGCGGAAGTCGTCGTTTTCCCCCGAATCGCGGGTACAGTGGTCGAACACTGTAGGAAGTACACTGTGGGAAGGCGGCGCACGTTGCTGTTGTCCTGGATTTCGTCCTTGGCCTTGCGGGGACGGCGCCGGTCGTCCTGCAGTGCCTTGGCGGTAGTAATGGCGCGAGTCGGCCCCGGACCCCCTGTCGGAGTGCGGGTGTGCACACTAGAAGGTCCGGGGGACACGTGCCGCCGCCGGACCCCTTCCTCAATGGGGGGCGGGTCCGGAAGGTCGGCGGTAGTTGTACCGAGCCTGTCTTGTCCCGCGTCGCAGGTCCCAAGGCGCTGCTACATCGTCCGGGATGGTGGAGTGATGACCAGGGTCAGCGGATGGGACCCCGGTCACATCTACTGTGGGAATGGCGGTCTGACGCCGCCCGTCCTTTGAGCCGTGGCGGAGTGGCTGGCTTTTAATGCCTTCGTACGGCGGGCGGTTTGGCGGCGGGGCCGTTTGTCCCTTGTGCCGAGAGACGGCCTCGAGCGAGGCGGAGATGAGTTACCCGCTCGAGGGTAGATCCGCTACCCTCGAGCGAGGCGGAAGTGTGTTGCGCGGTCGAGGGTTCCCGGGGGGCCCTCGAGCGAGGCGTAGAATGAATCACCCGCTCGAGGGTAGGTTGTCCAGCGGGCCCGGGAGGGACCCTCGAGCGAGGCGGAGATCGTTCCGCGGGTTCGAGGGGGATGTGAATGGGCCGCGTGCTGGGCTTTATTGAGTCTTTTCCTTTCTTCCGAATTGGAAGGAGGCCGTAAGCCTAGTTGTTTTAACAGGCGTTTGTGTTTTTTAAAAACGGTCTTAGTACCCCGATTAGGGTGTCCATAATTGTGGCACCCGACAGTAGCCCCCGAGGCTTTGATCGAGTCAATGGATTCGGCCAAATGGTGATTTCCCTTTCGACGTGATTAGTCAATGTCGCGTACCCGCCAGGCGCGCCAAAGCGCCAGCCCAGCAGATGTGACAACACGCCGGTCGGGGTAGTGTGCCCGAGGGGGGAGTGCTTCGAGGCGCGCGCCTCTTTGTTTGTTTGTTTGAAGGACAAGACGTGTCCGCGTGCTGAGGGGGGCCAGGGCGATGGTAGCGCCCGCTGCTTGGCAGCTGGTGCTCCCGTCGCGCTGGCCCGTACGTAGGGCCTTGGCCCCGGCGTTCCTGGTTGCTTTACGGGGCGCCGTTCGAGGGCATCCGGCCAGAGCCGATGCTGCACCGCTTAGCATTCAGGGGCTCAGCTCTACTTTATTTCGTTCGGTCGTGTCTCGGCGCGGGGACCGAGGACATCCTTTGCTCGTGGAGCGCCGCTTCGTCACGGGCGATACAAGCCTCCGCTCTTTGATAAGCTTGAAGCTTTGTGCCCGGCGCAGCTATAAATAGGGGTCGTGGGGTTTCCCTTCTTCTCCAGCCTCCCGACTCTTTCTTCCAGTATCACCCTAATTTTGTAAGGTTTTCTCTGCCCTTTTGTGACCGGCCCCCAGATGGGGTGGCCTGGCTTTTTTAGGCTTTTGGCGCTAGAAGGATGCTTGCGAGCGGTTGGGGAAGACCGGAGTGGGCGTGCGCTCCATCCCTCAGGTTCAGTGGGATCAGCAGAAGAGCATTGGGCCCGTGGGGTCATGCTTCCGCGATGTCCCCTAACCTGAAGGGGGATGGAGACGCCTGACCGGGGCGCTGGCACCAGGTCCGGCGGCTGTTTTTCGCATCGTCCCCCCCGGCGACAAGGTTGCTCTCGGGGAGACGGTGCGGAGGGCGCTGTCCGCCAGCTCGACCCCCCGCATGGTCTTCGGTGGAGGAGACGCCAGAAGAAGGCTTGCGAGGAGAGCGTCCCGCTGGACCCGTGAGGTCTGGGGGCCGCTTCTCGCATCCCTAGCAGCCTCGCTGCTGCGTCAGCTAGGGGCTCGGTGCCTTTCTTCGTCGCTCGCTCCTCCCCAAGACATGGAAAATTGCCACGTAGGTGGCACCATGTTTGTATCTTTCGATGGCTTCGCGCCGGTGACCCTTTGTAATCTTGACTTGCATTTGAGCAATAAAATCCCCTTTCCCCTCTGAGGGGAGGATTACCGAGGGTATAGGGGTGTACATAGAGTTACGACCCTTGAATGTGTGAAGTCACCTTCGCGGGGGCGCGTCAGCGCACCCGCGGGTGTAGCCCCCGAGGCCTTGGAGGAGAGTTTGTGCTTGTCCAAGGGCTATAAACGTTGTCCCGCTGGGTAGCTTTACTGGGATGGCCGTCCAGCGTCTTTTTCAGCCGGCATCGGCGCTTTTTCAGCCGGCCTCGGCACTCTCAGTGCTGGTACAGCGATCCGGCGTTCAGCTTTAGCCGTTAGGGGAACGTACGCCAATAATAGCGGCGGGTTCGGTTTACGCATGGAGCTTCATAAGTGACGGTTGTCGATTTCTTCGAGGGTGTGGTTTTGAACCGTGGTGTGCGAGGAGCCCCCAATCTAGGCCCGTGTGAAGGCGTTCAGGGGAAACCTTCGACTTCGACTACGACCCTCGTCGCCCTTCCGCAGGGAGGAGGGGTGAAGCGCACCATGCTACCCATGCCCGGGCCGCGAGCTATGGCTGCTTCAGTGAGCTATTAGCGGGTTGTTCAAGCGGACGTCCGTGCCCCATTCGATAGGGGTCGGCTCGTGGTCCATAGACACGTCTCATAAAGCGCTCGCGAGGGTTCGCTAGGCGGGGCTCGAACCCATTCGGTAGGGTTTGAGGGCTCGATGCTCTCCCTCGATGGGATACCCATTCTAGGCACCCTCGACTGGCCTTGAACACTGCGTAGGATGTCTCGAACTCCACGCTCGAGGGTAGCTTGTACGGCACATCCCCGCAGTCCCTGACTCTGGTGATCTGGGGCGCCTGTCGAACCCCCTGAAGGGCCAGGCTTCGACCCCCTGATCAGTAAGGCCTCGAAATGCGATTCCTTCGAGGGTAGAGAGACCCCTATGAAGGAATATTCCGTCGTGGTCTGAAAACGTCGCAGAGCCGCGAGCCGCGCGCGCGCGGGTCTTCCGCCGGTAGCGGGCGACGTGGCCCGATTTGGGCGGCACGGCGTGGGCGCGCCTTTTCAGGCGTCCGCCTCGGGCAAGTGAAGCGGCGTGGGCGGCGGCTGACGGATGGGATAGCGCAACAGTCGCGCCGCGCCCGCCGGTTACGGTGCCGCATTTATTGTCGCGTGCGCACGTGGAAGACTCCGCGGTCGAGGGACCCACCCGTCAGCGATAGCAAAATCTACCGCCTTCAATGCGGTAGATTTGGGCCATGGCTGCGGATGCGGCCGTAATGGTGAATAAATATGAAGAGAAAGGGGAGGTTCCGGGTTCACCTGGCCATTTGCTTTTGCTCTGCTTCGCCTTCTCCGCATCCCCTGCATCCTGAGCCTTAGCCATCCAGAGCTTTCGTTCCCACATTCCCCTTCGAATCGAAGACATGTCAGACATCCAGGAACCCTTGCCGTGGGGGAGGTCCTCCGCCACCGTGGCGGTCCTGGAGCAGCTGGTCGCCGACCGGCTGCCGCCACGGAACCCAGACTTGGGGGCGCCGGCGTGGATTTCCCCGCACCCGGACGAGACCGAGCCGAAGCCCCCGCAAGGCTATGTCGTGAGCTTCGTATGCCTCCACGAGCGGGGCTTCAGCGTTCCCATCAGCAGGTTCATGCGGGCCTTATGCGACTACTACGAGGTGGAGCTGCACAATTTCAGCCCCAATTCCATCTCGCAGGCGGCGGTCTTCGTCGCCGTCTGCGAGGGGTATCTCGGCATCGAGGCCCACTGGGACCTCTGGGTTCATCTGTTCCGCGGCGAACTCTTCGTCGAGAACGCGCGGAACCAGCCGAGGCGGTACGCGCGCGCCGGCGGCCTGACGCTCCACGTCCGCCCGACCCGGAGGAACTTCTACATCACGAGCAAGATGACGACGAACAACGCTGGGTGGAGCCGAGGGTGGTTCTACCTTCGGAACCACAAGGGCGCGCTTCCGGAGTTCACCAACAAAGTTATCCGGGAGCGACCGCCGAAGTGGGACTGGGGGGTGTCGCCCCCAGCGCAACAGGCCAAGCTCGAGGGCCTCACTGACGCGCTGGTGCGTCTGGCGAAGAAGGGGCTGACGGCAGCGGCCGTCATCGCGAACTTCCACCGGCAGAGGGTTATCCCTCTCGTGGAAAGGGCCCTGCCGATTTTCGAGCTCGCCCCCGGGAGCAAGGTCGAAGGCTCGAGGACGTCGAGCAAGCTTCTCTCCCACACCAACGCCGCCCGGAGGGCGAAGTACGCGGTGGCAGACTTTCCCCAAGATCCCGCGGATCTTTGGAGGATCAAGATGCGCCCCGAGCCGGGGTATATTTCCCTGGTACGTTTTGGCTTTGAACTTGTCGTGCGTTGTGTAATTCCCCTTTCCTGACCCTATTTCCGGTGTGTTTTACAGGGGTTGAGGTGTGGCACCTCGAGGCCCCCGGTCCCAGAACAGCGCTTGATCAATCGCCTCCACGCGGAGAAGATGAAGAGGCGGAAGGACGCGGCGGAGACAAAGGCCGAGAGAAAGAGGAAGAGGAAGGCGAAGCACGACAAGGCGTGCAAGCTCGCTCGCTCGGAGGGGAAGGCGCGGCCCGCCACACCCGAGTCCTCGGAGGAGGATGAGGAGGAGGCCTCGGACCCCGAGGACCACGTTCCGAGGAGGGACGGGGAGGGCGCGAGCCCCCCACCGTTCTACCTGTGGGACGAGGAAGACGGAGCGACCGTGGCGCCAGAGGAACCGAGGGCCGCAGGGGGGCCATCGGCGAATCCCTCCCTCGAGGATGCGGCGCGGGAGTCATCCCCGTCGGCGGGCGCCGAGGAGACGCCCGTGCCCCAGGTGTTGATCCGTGGCGCCGAGGCTGCGGCGGGAGAGGAGTCGTCCGTGCTGGCAGCCTCGAGCCGCCGGGCCGACACGAGGGGGGCGCCTTCGGGGCAGTCTTCGAGGGACGGCTCGATGCCCCGGGCTCGAAGGAGCGCCACGAGGAAGCGGAGCATGAGTGCTCGATCTGGGTAAGTATTTTGGATTTCGTCTTTGTTACGTATCCGGTGGATTTCTCGATCCTGCTCAACTCGCGTCTCTTGATTTTCAGCCCCGGGGCCGTTCCCAAAGATGCGGTGCAGCTTGCCCCGGCCAAGGCTCTCAAGACCGGGGCGCGCAGCACGCCGCACACGGCACCGCAGCCCCAGCCTGCTGTGGATCTTGAGGCGGCGGCCGCGAGGCTATGGGAGGCCCTGGCCCGAGGGGCCCGGGCGGCGCAGCAGGCTCAGGCACAAGAGGAAGGCGACGCCGGCCAGAGTGGCGCCGAAGCGGCTGCTCAGGCCGACGATGCCGAGGAGACCGGCCGGGGCGGTGCCGGTGGCGCCGCCCAGGCGGCCATCGACATTGAGGCCGGTCAGGGCGACGCGGCCCGCGCCGCCCGACCGGATACGGAAGGAGAAGCTGGAGGGGGCGAGCAGGAGTGCCCTGCCGGTGGCGCAGAGGAGGATACCCTCGTCCATGAGCCCCCGAGGGCTCAGGGCGAGGGTGTCGCGGAGGAAGAGACGGCGCAAGAGGCGCTAGGGGTGGGAGGAGCTCCCATCTTGGAGACCGCCGAGGCCCGGGACGAGGGTATCGTTGCGGTAGTACCCGTGCCAACGGCGCAGGAGGGCGCGACGGCGGTGGTGGAGCTGCCAGACAGCAGCGAGGAGTATGGGGACTCGATGGACATCGACCCCGCTGCTGCGGCAAGTGCCGCCGCGCACATTGCCGAGTTCGCGTCGGCCGGCGCGGGCACGCTCGAGGCAGGGACGTCCGAGGGGGGCCATCTCGGGGCGATCGTTCCGTCCGGGGTCCCCTCGGAGTTCCTCCGCAAGGAGCAAGAGGAAGAGGAGGCCTGGAACAAGCAGATGGGCGTCGGGCGCGAAATCTTGCAGGCCCTCGACCGTGCTTATCAGCTCCATCAGAACGCGGATTACCAGGTCAGCCAGGTAAATATTTCCCCCCGGAAATTGCTCGGATTCGGTTTTAGTTTTTACGCGTCTTCACCCACGCCCTCCCCTTTGCAGCAGCTGAGGGAAATCTCGCGCCAAAAGAGCGTCGAGATGAACCGGCTGTACTCCCAGATGAGCCAGCTCGGGCAACACAACGCCGAGCTGGTGCTCAAAAACATCGATGCCAATACAAAGATGGCCGATCTGGGAGTGCGTCAGCAGGCACTGGAGGAGGAGCTGGCGCGGGTTGCTGGCGAGCGAGTCGTCCGGAGGGCGGCAGCGGAGCAGAAGGCCCGAGAGGCCGAGGCGCAAACTGCCGAGCTGCAGCGCCTTCGGACGGCGCTCGAGGAGAGAGCTCGCGAGGCGGAGGTGCAGAGCGCGAGCTGCAGCGCCTCAGCACGACGCTCGAACAGCAGAAGGCCGAGCTCCTCCATAAAGAGGTGGCCGTGGTCGCGCTCACCGGGACCCTCCGGGAAAAGGGCGAGGCCCTCGAGGGGAAGGAGGTGGCCCTCCAGAACATGGGGGCCACCCTTAGAGAGAAGGAAACCTCCTTGTCCTCGCTCGAAGAGGCCGCCCGTACCCAGAGGGAGGAAGCGCAGAAGAACATGGCGGGTGAGTACCTTTGATTTTTCGTCGATTTGTTTTCTTTCGTAACTGACATTGGTTTTCTTTGCTCAGAGCTGAGGCAAAGGGTGGCGGACGAGACAGCGTCGAAGGAAGCGGTCCACACCGCGCTTACGGCGGCACAGATGGAGTTTGCTGAGTTGGAGCAGACCGCCGTGAGCGTGTGTCAAGAGCTCGAGGGGGAGGGTGCTGTCTCGGGCAGTTCGGTGATCAGCCACCTGCGCGCGCTAGGCGGCCGGGTTGCCGAACACGCCAAGAGCACCTTCCGTCTCGGTGTCCTGCGGGCCCTCGCCGTGGCCTCGACACACTACCTCATGGATCTCCAGAGGGTGTCGTCGGGGTACGTCGTTCCCAATGATGCGGATGCAGACGCCGCGTCGGTCATCATGGACGAAGCCGATGCAGCCGCGGAGGAGTTCGCCACCGTCCTCGCCGAGAAGCTCGAAGCAGACATCCCTCCCATCGCCTTATTCGACGCCCCTGAGGGCCCGCAAGGGGGGATGATAGCCTGTAGGAAAACTGGGCCTCGAAGCCCATTGTAACTAGATTAGTGTTTATGTCATAGTCGCGCTTTGTAATCGTATTCTATGAATACAAGAGATTTATTTTCGTTAAATTGACTGTGTGGCCCGTCGAGGCCTTGTGCGTTCGAGCCTATATTTCTTTACTTTATTTCCATGTTCTTCGTATGCGCGTTAGATAAACATCTGCGAGGAAGTTCGCGTTCGTAAGCAACGTAGGCGTAGGGTGGTGAGGGGGGTGCCGTATCCCGGAGGCGTAGGCGGCCCCACGACTCGGCCAGCCCCGTACCGTAGTTGCTTACGCCTCGCGTCCGTTTTTTCCAAGGATACGAGAAAAGCTTAGGGTCGAGACGGAAATATTTCGAAAAACATTGGCGACTTTTTGGGGACGTTCGGGGGTTCCCCCCGTAGTAGCCCCCGAGGGAGGCTCGGCTTTGCCGAGGGTAAAGCCGGGCGTACCTCAGTGTTAACGCACATCCTAGCCTTCGAGGGCCCGGACGGTTCCCAAAAATAAGCCAGTGAAGCGTACTTTATTATTTCTGGAAATTGAAGATACAAGTACGAGCAAATGCACAAAAAACTTGAAATTCTAGGGATAGAAACGACGTAGCTGTTGTATATTCCAAGCGTTGGGGAGGACTTCGCCTTTTTCGTTGGCCAGCTTGTACGTGCCGGGCTTGAGCACCTCGGCGATTATGTACGGTCCTTCCCATGGAGGTGAGAGCTTGTGGCGGCCCCTGTTGTCCTGTCGAAGCCTTAGCACCAAGTCCCCTTTGTTGAGGTCTCGGCGCCGGACCCTCTGCGCTTGATACCTTCGCAAGGACTGCTGGTAGCGCGCAGAGTGGAGGAGCGCCATGTCTCGAGCCTCGTCCACTTGGTCCAGCGAGTCTTCACGAGCTCGCTGGTTTCGTTGTTCTTGATATGCCTTAAGCCTCGGCGATCCGTACTCCAAGTCAGTGGGGAGGATAGCCTCGGCACCGTAGACCAGGAAGAATGGAGAAAAGCCCGTGGCTCTGCTCGGGGTTGTCCTCAGGCTCCAGATGATCGAGGGCAGCTCTGTGAGCCACCTTCGGCCGAATTTGTTCAGCTTGTTGAAGATCCTCGGCTTTAGTCCTTGGAGGATCATGCCATTGGCACGCTCCACTTGCCCGTTCGTCTGTGGGTGTGCCACAGCCGACCAGTCCACACGTATGTGGAAGCTGTCGCAGAACGCCAAGAACTTCTTTCCTGCGAACTGGGTGCCGTTGTCGGTGATGATCGAGTTCGGGACCCCGAATCTGAAGACGATGTCGTTGAAGAATAGAGCTGCTTGCTCGGATTTAATCTTGCCGATGGGTCGAGCCTCGATCCACTTGGAGAATTTGTCGACCGCCACCAGCAAGTGGGTGAAGCCCCCGGGTGCCTTCTTCAGCGGACCGACGAGGTCCAGTCCCCACACGGCAAACGGCAATGTGATGGGGATCGTCTGCAGGGCATGAGCCGGGAGGTGTGTTTTTCGAGCGTAGAACTGGCAACCCTCGCAAGTCCGCACGACGTCAGTGGCGTCGGCGACCGCGGTGGGCCAGTAAAAGCCTTGCCGAAACGCGTTACCCACGAGGGTGCGTGGCGCGGCGTGGTGGCCGCAGACGCCAGCATGGATGTCGCGGATCAGCTCCTTGCCCTCGGGGATGGGGATGCATCGTTGCAGGACACCCGAGGGGCCACGCTTGTGTAGCTCATTGTCGATTAGGACGAAGGACTTGGCCCTCCCGGCGAGGCGCTGCGCCTGAGCACGGTTCGAGGGTAAAATCCCTCGAACCATCCAGTCAAGGTACTGGATGCGCCAGTCTCGCAAAGTGGGGGCCTCGTCGACTTCCATTGCTTCGGCCTCGTCCGCGGAGGTGGTCCCGAAGTCAATGTCCATGGGCTCGACCCCGTCCGCCTGGGGGTTCCCGTCGGGGGACCCGGTGGACGAGGGGCCCGGCTCCGACCGGTCCTTGAATTCGGCGGAGGGCTTGGTGACGTCGCGGGCGAAAATATTCGGGGGGACGGTGGTCCGCCCCGAGGCTATTTTGGCCAGTTCGTCGGCGTCCTCGTTGTACCTGCGCGGGACATGATTGAGCTCGAGGCCGTCGAATTTGTCTTCGAGGCGGCGCACCGCGTTGCAGTATGCCTCCATCTTCGAGTCGTAACAGCTAGACTCCTTCATTACTTGGTCGACGACGAGCTGAGAGTCACCGCGCGCGTCGAGGTGTTTGACGCCGAGCTCGATGGCGATGCGGAGGCCACCGAGGAGGGCCTCATACTCTGCCATATTGTTTGAAGCAGGGAAATGCAAACGGATCACGTACCGCATGTGTTCTCCGAGGGGTGAGATGAAGAGGATACCGGCACCGGCACCAGTTTTCATCACCGACCCGTCGAAGTACATAGTCCAGCATTCGCCCTGGATTTGTGATGGGGGTAGCTGAGTGTCCGTCCACTCAGCCACGAAGTCAGCCAAGATTTGGGACTTGATCGCTTTGCGGGGGGCGTAGGTGAGAGTCTCTCCCATCAGCTCCACAGACCATTTGGCAATTCTGCCCTCGGCTTCCCGGTTGCGGGCTATCTCTCCCAAAGGGAAGGACGAGACCACGGTGACGGGGTGGGCCTCGAAGTAGTGGCGCAGCTTGCGTCGAGCCAACACTACTGCGTAGAGCAGCTTCTGAATCTGCGGATAGCGTGTCTTAGTTTCAGACAACAGCTCGCTGATATAGTACACCGGCCGCTGGATGGGCAGAGCATGACCCTCCTCTTGTCTTTCAACCACGATCACCGCGCTGACCACTTGGGTCGTCGCAGCTACGTATAGATAGAGGGGCTCGCCGTCCGTAGGTGGTGTAAGAATGGGAGCACGGGTAAGCGATGCCTTCAGCCTTTCGAGGGCTCCTTGAGCTTCGGGGGTCCATGTGAAGCGCTCGGTTTTCCTCAAGAGTCGATACAGGGGCAAGCCTTTCTCGCCGAGACGCGAGATAAAACGGCTAAGGGACGCTTGGCATCCCATGACCCTCTGTACCCCCTTTAAGTCCCGGATCGGTCCCATCCGAGTGATGGCCGAGACTTTGTCAGGGTTGGGTTCGATGCCCCGCTGGGAGACAATGAAACCCAAGAGCATGCCTCGAGGCACCCCGAATACGCACTTCTCGGGGTTAAGTTTTACCCCTTTGGCCCGTAGGCAATCGAATGCGATCCTGAGATCGGCAACCAGGTCGTCCGCCTTCCTGGATTTTACAACGATATCATCGACATATGCCTCTACGCACCGCCCGAGATGGTCTTCGAAAACGTGGAGCATACACCGTTGATAGGTAGCTCCGGCGTTTCTGAGGCCAAAGGGCATCGTAATGTAGCAGTACATGCCGAAAGGTGTGATAAAAGAGGTCGCGAGCTGGTCGGACTCTTTCATCTTGATTTGGTGGTAACCGGAGTAAGCATCAAGAAAGGATAAGAGCTCACATCCCGCAGTAGTATCTACAATCTGATCAATTCGTGGCAAAGGAAAGGGAACCTTCGGACATGTCTTATTCAGACTAGTGTAGTCCACACACATCCTCCAGTTTCCACTCTTTTTCTTCACTAATACTGGGTTAGCCAGCCACTCGGGATGGAATACCTCTTTGATGAATCCGGCCGCCAGAAGCTTCTGCAACTCCTCGCCGATCGCCCGGCGCTTGAGCTCGTCGAAGCGTCGCAGGCGTTGCTTCACCGGCTTGGAGTGGGGTCGGACATCAAGAGAGTGCTCGGCGACCTCCCTCGGTATGCCAGGCATGTCCGAGGGGCTCCACGCAAAGATATCTGCGTTGGCGCGGAGGAAATCGACGAGCACCACTTCCTATTTGTCGTCGAGGGTGGCGCTGATCTGCACCGCCTTGTCGTCGGAGTGGCTTGGGTCGAGGGGCACCTTCTTGATACCCTCGG
Organism: Panicum virgatum; assembly: GCF_016808335.1. Classification (NCBI taxonomy): domain Eukaryota; kingdom Viridiplantae; phylum Streptophyta; class Magnoliopsida; order Poales; family Poaceae; genus Panicum; species Panicum virgatum. Next base: position 12,517,173 of record NC_053146.1, read on the forward strand.
CGGGTTCGAAGCTCCCGGCGTGTCGGTGCGTGGAGTCCAAGGCCTCGCTCGCCATTTTGTCGAGGGTGGCTGCGAGGGCCTCGTCCTCCGCTTGAGCTTCCGCACGCTCAACGCACTCGATGTCGCACTCGTAGGCGTGCTCGAACGAAGAGCCGATGGTGATGACGCCTCTCGGACCCGGCATTTTGAGCTTGAGGTAGGTATAGTTGGGGACGGCCATAAACTTGGCGTAGCAAGGACGACCAAGGATGGCATGATAGGACCCTCGAAATCCCACCACCTCGAAAGTGAGTACCTCCTTGCAGAAGTTGGCTGCTGTGCCGAAGCACACAGGCAGATCGATCTGGCCGAGGGGTTGGACTCGCTTTCCCGGTGCAACGCCATGGAATGGCGACTTGCTAGGGCGAAGCTTGTCTAGTCTGATCCCCATGAGCTCCAAGGTGGGGGCGTACATGATGTTGAGGCCGCTGCCTCCGTCCATGAGCACCTTGGAGAAGCGAGTGTTGCCGATGATGGGGTCGACAACAAGTGGATACCGTCCCGGATGCGGGACATAGTCGGGGTGGTCCTCGCGGCCAAAGGCGATGGTATCCTTCGACCAGTCGAGGTAGGATGGCGTGGCTTTGGCGACAGAAAAGACTTCGCGGCGCTCACGCTTGCGCTGCCGAGGAGTCATATTCGTCGTCGCTCCTCCAAAGATGAAGAAGGCGTTCTCCACTGGGGGGAACTCGTCATCTCCACCTTTGTCGCCCGCATCCTTCTTCTTGTCTTCATCGCGACGTGCGACGCGGTTATAGTACTTCTTGAGCATCTCGCACTGCTCGAGGGTATGATTGATTGGGCCCTTGTGGTAAGGGCACGGCTTCTTAAGCATGTCGTCGAACTGGCCACCGCCGCCTCGAGGGGGGCCTCGAGGTCCCTTGCGGTCTGGGGCGGCTGCGAAGGCCTCCTCGGAGTCCTCTGCCTGCCCCGACCCGCGCTGGTTCGGCGGGACCGGCTTCTTTCCCTTCCTGCCTCGCTTCTGTTTCTTGGTGGGGGCGTTGGGCTTGACGTTGCCGCCCTCCGCGGGCGCATCGTCCTTGCGCTTGCTTGATTTGTCGTCGAAAATGGCACCAACAGCCTCCTCGCCGGCGGCGTAGTTGGTGGCAGCGTCGAACAACTCATTGGTGTTAACGGGTCGGCTTCTGGCAAGCTCATGCACCAAGTTCCTGCAGGTTGTACCCTCGAGGAAAGCGTTGATGACCTCGACGTGGGTGACACTAGGGAGCTCGGTGCACTGCTTGGAGAAGCGTCGCACGTAGTCACGCAGGGACTCACGGGGCTTCTGGCGACACCCTTTGAGATCCCAAGAGTTCCCAGGGCGCACGTACGTGCCCTAGAAATTGCCCACAAAGATATGGACCAAGTCGGCCCAGTTGTGGATCTGATCCGCAGGCAGGTGCTCGAGCCACGTTCGTGTGGCGTCGGCAAGATGAAGAGGGAGGTTGCGGATGATGACCGCGTCCTCCGTCGCGCCGCCTAGCTGGCACGCTAGGCGGTAGTCATTGAGCCAGACTACAGGATCAGTCTCGCCCGAGTATTTGACGAGGGTGTTGGGTTGTCGAAAGCGCGGGGGAAAAGATGCTGTTCGAATCTCCCGGCTGAACACCCGAGTGCCCGGAGGCTCTAGTGACTCACCCCTGTCGTGCTCAGGGTCGAAGCGTCCACCCCGTCGAGGGGTGTACCTCCTGCCGTTGATGACGTTGCGGGCGTCGCCGTCGCCAGCGTACCCGCGAGTATCACGGATTCGCTCCCTCACGGGAACTCTTCCGATGCGCTCGTGCACCGAGGGTGCCCTCACGCCGGGCGCTACGGCTGCCTTGCCCTTCCCCGCTGGGGGTGTGTGCACGGAGACCTCGCGGTCCTGACGCGCAGTCCCATCACGCTGCTCCGGTGCCCTCGAGCGCATACGAGACGCAGAGCTCTCGGCCTGCTGCACGGCAGCTTGCTCGATGAGCTCCTGTACCTCGCGGCGCAAGTTGCGGCCCGAAGGTGTCGACGGCTCGGGCATAGCTTGGAGTAGGTAGGCCGCAGCGACGAGCTTCTCGCCCGCCGTCTTCAGTTCCGGAGATTTGTCGACGTTGTCGTCGGCCAGGATGCGCTCCCGTGCAACACGTCCCGCCGCCTGGGCGTGTGCACCAGGCGCGGTACGTTGCTGCTCGAGTGCGGCGCGTAGCTCCTGGGTTTGTTGACGCTGCTCGTCGAGCTTGGCTTGAAGCTCGCTGAGCTGCGCCAGTTGAGCTTGTCTCGCCGCTGAACTTGACGAGGAAGGGGCTGCGGCCGGGACCACCGGTTGCTTTGCCCGTACGTTCGCCCCGCCGCCCTCATCGTTGGCTGGAGTATTGTCGTCTTGCTCGTCCGCGAGGTCCGCCATGAAGCATTCCCTGGAAGGATCGAAATCCCCCTCGCTGGAGTCTTCAGAGCAGGTGAGGCAGTAGGCCGTCGCCAGCTGGAACGCGCGGAGAGCGTCGGGGTCGCGGACCCCGGAGTAGTCCTCGGCCTCCTCGGCTACGAAGTTGTTCATGAAGAAGTCGATGTCGTCGGCGATCGAGCTCGCCGTCTCGGGGTAGGATTCGTCAGGAGATGACGTGATGGGGCTGCGAATCGACCGAAGATGATGACCCGGCAGATCCTCATGTTCGATGAAGCTAGCGCTGGTTGACGAGGCGTGGGCAGCAGCGTTGCGCATCCCGAAGGGGAAGGGCGACGCCGAAGTCAAGCCCCCCCTGGGAGGCACCAGTGCCGCAGCAGGTGACGATGTCGGCACAGATGACGCCGAGGTACGTGATGACGAAACGGTAGCCCCGTTGGCCGTGATGCTGAGTTGCGACATGCCAGCCTCTACCCACGTGGGGGAGCTGTGGCGTGCCACACGACGCCGCTCCGCGCGTGCTTGTCGCGAACGCTGACCCGAGCGCCTGTTGCGCCGGCTGGCGAAGTCGGAGCGATGGGGTTGCGTCCGGGAGAGAGGAGCTGCATAAGGTAACCGTTGCCGGTTGCCCTGAACTCGAGACTCCCGAACGAGATAACGCGTCCCGCTGGGAATGGATCCGAAACACCCATAGGGTATGGGCTGGATCTGCTCGCCATTCCTGGAGATCAAATGGGAAAAAGAGAGAAAAAGTCACGCAGCGCCCCCTACCTGGCGCGCCAACTGTCGGTGTCCCGACCCGGGGGCCTGGATCCCAACTAGTAAATGCTGCGTGTTTCCTCGTCCCAGATGATGATGCAAGAGGCAATCACAGTAACGCACAGTTTTATCCTGGTTCCGGCCGCGGGGCCGTACGTCCAGCAAAGGGGGTGTGCGAGGGCACTGTATTATCTTGCACCCGGGGTGCTTGTAGTAGGGGATACAAGCGAGGCAAGAGAGGGAGGGGAAGCTCCCAAGTCTCTGCTAGGAGTGGAGTCGGTTGAGATGAGTGATCAGTAGTGCTGAGAGTTCTCTTGGGAGATAGAAACCAGAGAGACCAGCAGGCTAGAGTCTCGCGTCCAGATGAGCCCAGCCCCCCTTAAAGGGGGTCCGCCTCCTCATTTTATAGTCACAAGGAGGGGGCGGCGTACACGAGTGTAGGGCGCGGAAGTCGTCGTTTTCCCCCGAATCGCGGGTACAGTGGTCGAACACTGTAGGAAGTACACTGTGGGAAGGCGGCGCACGTTGCTGTTGTCCTGGATTTCGTCCTTGGCCCTGCGGGGACGGCGCCGGTCGTCCTGCAGTGCCTTGGCGGTAGTAATGGCGCGAGTCGGCCCTGGACCCCCTGTCGGAGTGCGGGTGTGCACACTAGAAGGTCCGGGGGACACGTGCCGCCGCCGGACCCCTTCCTCAGTGGGGGGCGAGTCCGGAAGGTCGGCGGGAGTTGTACCGAGCCTGTCTTGTCCCGCGTCGCAGGTCCCAAGGCGCTGCTACATCGTCCGGGATGGTGGAGTGATGACCAGGGTCAGCGGATGGGACCCCGGTCACATCTACTGTGGGAATGGCGGTCTGACGCCGCTCGTCCTTTGAGCCGTGGCGGAGTGGCTGGCTTTTAATGCCTTCGTACGGCGGGCGGTTGGGCGGCGGGGCCGTTTGTCCCTTGTGCCGAGAGACGGCCTCGAGCGAGGCGGAGATGAGTTACCCGCTCGAGGGTAGATCTGCTACCCTCGAGCGAGGCGGAAGTGTGTTGCGCGGTCGAGGGTTCCCGGGGGGGGGGCCTCGAGCGAGGCGTAGAATGAATCACCCGCTCGAGGGTAGGTTGTCCAGCGGGCCCGGGGGGGGCCCTCGAGCGAGGCGGAGATCATTCCGCGGGTTCGAGGGGGATGTGAATGGGCCGCGTGCTGGGCTTTATTGAGTCTTTTCCTTTCTTCCGGATTGGAAGGAGGCCGTGAGCCTAATTGTTTTAACAGGCGTTTGTGTTTTTTAAAAACGGTTTTAGTACCCCGATTAGGGTGTCCCTAATTGTGGCACCCGACACTTTCTGACAGGTTAGTCACATATGCATCCCATTATTTAAGGTTTAGTGCGAGAAATTGGAAGAAGCCAAATGCCCAGTCCTATCATCAGGGAGTCGTGCTTCAAGATGCACCGCTGTCACAAGCATGTCGAGGTCAGTTTCGAGAGATGAATCATGCAACAGAGCATCATGGATCCATCAGATGGAATGGTTTGAGCCCCTATGTAATGGAGTCAGCTATTGTCTACAGTAGCAAGGACTGCGGCTGATGCAGGAAAAGTACAAGTTGGTGGTCTTGGAACTGCCCGTTATAGTTTTCACTAATTGGTCATACTGAATATAATTCTCTTGAAACAGTTTCAATCAAGGGACGTGCAGATAATAATGAAAAGTTCATTAGACATGCACCTTTATGCAAAGATGGATCCTAGATAAGGCCTAGCCCCTTGGGGAATAATAAGAACAATAGAATATGGTACCGGAGCAATTCTCTACAATTTCAATTCATTTCATCCATACTCTAAGCATGTTCAAATTTTGAACTTGTGTTACACCTATAGGCCACACGGTCCTCAGGATCTATACTTCTATCACAAAGAGCGTTGATACCACTTGGATATTCATAGACACCTTTGCAGTTGACCAAGACACCTTTGCAGTTGACCCATATTGGCGACTTTTATGGTAGAAGAGTTTTATTGAAGCAAGGTTGTTGATAATAATGTTCTAGCCTCTGCAACAAACCGTATGCAGCCACTACAAAACAGAACACATATCTGAGAGCTAGTATTTTGCAAGAGCACCTATTCACCATGAAGTGAGAAGGTCACGAATCCTATCAACTATATCATCCTCTGGCAAAGAAGAAGCCAATAGACAAAACATCCGACATGTCTCATATCTTTCAAAGTTCACCTGTTCTCCGCCTTCAAAGTCCACCTGTTCTTCACGGATAGGTCAAGTAGTAGCAAGCACTCAACTTTCACAAAAAAAAAGTAGTAGCACTTGAAGATGACTGGTAACCAAGAACCAAAAATTAGCAACGCTTGTTTGCTGACTAGCTTTGTGTTATATATCTCTTTGGGTGAAGAATGACAAACAAGGCCGCTTCAACCAATGCTTCTTTTCTTGTTTTTTTTATTTCAGCTAGTGTCATGGTGACCTAAACAACTGTAACTAGGTTAGGCACCTCTCGAGATAAAAAAAGGGTGAGGCATCTCTCACTGTCGACTCTCTTCAGCTCCAAGTTTTTTTAGCAAAAAGTTAATCACTGTGCTGGACAGAATACATCAAGAAGGATGCATGGGCAGCCTTCTAGAATATTAAGACCAGACACCTTTGTGCTATGAGGCGCATTTTTTTGGACAATGTGGCAAGTGATAGATGTGCACCTGCCACCTAGCCACCAACTTGGATAATAGCTGCTTGCATGTGAGATGAATTAGGCATTCCTGGACTCAGGCTTCACCTTGGTTACACGCGGTGTACCAAGGTTCATGGACTCACCACTTGTGTCTTAGGATCACTGGCTGCTTCACTCGAGTTGGATGAGTTACCACACGAAATGCATGTACATGCATTTAGTTATAATTGTGACAGAACCGCCGAGTTAAACCGGCTAATTAAGCGTAATGGCCATTATTTGAACACATCAGGCGCATTAATTTAATTAGACGTAACTTGACAATCTATTTCCAACCCACAGGCCGACCGAAACACACCAGAAGTCTCGCACGACGGCGAGCGCAGACGGTACCAGCATGATACAATTTCATAAAAAATAATATTAATATATTTACAAAATATGTTTCAATCTAGAATTAATATAAGAAATGACAGCAGCGGAAGAGAATCTAACCTGAGGAATATTTTTAATAGAGAACAAGTAAAACAAAGACAATAAACCGAGAATTACGGAGACGTGAGGATAGGACGTCACATCGAGCCCATCGATGGGAGTCCTAGTTAGCTTCTATACCTAAAACATGGTAAATAATAAACCCTAAGCAACTAATACTCAGCAAGACTTACCCGACGATTGGGTATACTTAGCCCAATATCTAGACATGCACGGCTTTCTGGCCGGTGGTTTGTTTTGCAGAAATAGCAACTAATGGTAGATCCTTACTTTCCATATTTTAGCTCATATTCTATATAAAGTAATATCTTCTAGATATTTGCAGTAACCTCTCTAAAACAACCATAGTAGAGTACAATGATTCATTGAAACACCATCCATCTGATATTTTTAATATTCCAATCCTCATGCTACGATGCGACTCGGTGATGAAGGTGCTCATGTCCGAGAGCGACTGACGGCGAATCGATTCGATTTAACCTTGCAAGGTGAACCTAACCAACACGGCACGTATTAGCCCCGTCGGACCATATGAACCAACTATTCCCCTCTCCGCCTCGATTTACAGGACCGCCCCACCATCATATGGTCAGCCGAGCCCCACAGAGACCACCAAAAGTAAAAACAGGCATCCCTGTTTCTCTGCGACCACTCGAATACCCCAGGAGGTGAGTTGAAGTCCTGTACTTTCGAAGTAAGGCAGTACTCGGCTTACCGATTTCGACTACCTCCTACTCTCGGCATGCAGTTAGTACAGTTCAAACATGATCAGTAGGGCCAACAATGGTACGGTCCTCAATCGACACATACGGGGCTAAGACATCCTGGAACCCCATCATGCTGCCATACCTATATCTCATCATCATTCCCTATTCGGTTTCAATTCTCCATTCATTCCATATTGCATTCCATATCTCATATACTGAAATATAAAGACATTAATATCTCGCGAGTAACAGGAAATTACTCGACTTCTACCCTATAGCTCGCGAGTGACAGGAAATCACTCGACTTCTACCGAGACCTATTAAGCATAGCAGTGCTATCAACCTACACATATTAGTATAGGACCAAGGGAACCTAGAGATCATGCAATTAAGGTTCTAGCCAATTCCTAAAAACGTAATGCACAAGTAATAAATATATGATAATTCATAATTTAAAATAGTAGGTTATGAACCGGGGCTTGCCTGAGGGTAACACTAAATTAGTGTTAATACTATCAAGGCTTTGGGCCCTTCCGACCTTGGGCCGGGTCTTCGGTTGCACTAGCTGGTCCTTCCATATTCTGGAGATGCCCACCGAACACCGTCTTGTGGTTCTACTCCAACATCATGTACTTCACGTTCACACTTTGTACATTTAGCGCATCTAAATGAGATGCATATGATATGCCAATTAATGCAATGCAAAAGTTAATACATGTCAAAACAAAGCTAACCCAATTAGTTTTACATTTACCGCATGGCCCTAACTCCAATTATGCATTTAACAAGCTATAAAAGTATTTCATCTAGCATAAATAAAACTGCATAGAAAAAGTTGTCAAACAACACATTTCATAGTTCTATCATATAGAGCATGAAGATACAAAGCTAACAAAACTAATTTTGCATTTTTCTGATTTTTCTACAATTTTCTATGCATTTTACAAGTTCTGCTGCTCAGTGCTGATCGGAAGTTCCGACCCCCATCGAAAGTTTTGAGTTTCTTCCGACAAGAGGCGCTCGACCAAACCAAAATAAATGTGTAGGAAGTTCCGACAAAGTGTCGGAAGTTCCGATGATTGTCGGATGTTTTGGTTTTCTTCCATCAAGGGGTGCTCGGCCTACCCAAAACAAACGTGTAGGAAGTTCCGACAATGTGTCGAAAGTTCCGATAAACATGTTTTCAGCCAAAAACAGAAATCTTTATTGTGGGAAAACTAACCAACAAAAATCAAAACCCCTTTAGATCCTAGTGAAAGGATGCATATAGAGACGATTGACCAAAGGAAATCACTTAGAACCTCCTAGAAAGATAGATCGGGCCGGCACAAGTTGGAGTACCTTGAACGAGATTTTCCCTACGCGAAGAACTTGAAATCAAGGGCACCCTGGGGAGGAGCACGTGGAGAGGAAGGTCCCCTGCGCCGATTCGAAGCTCCCTTGATCTTGAGGTCGAGTTGGGGTGGGGGGTTTAGAGTTTAGGGCTTGAGGGAGAGGGAGCACGTGAGGGAGAGAGTGAGGGAGGGAGTGAACGGGAGAGAGGGAGAGTGAGCTGTGAGTGAGGGAGAAAGAGAGAGAGAGTAAGCGATTTTAATTGTTGTGGGCCCAAAACAGGAGAAGCAGATTCAACCAGTCTGACCGTTTACTCATACCGGTCGGACCGGTCCGGCCCGAGCTGACAGAAAATTTTTATCTAGTGGTTTATCGCGTAAGTTTAAAACTAATAGCTGTGATTAAATTTAATTATATATGATTAACACCTGAGGTGGTACAATAATTGTCAACAGGTTATAGCATTGATTTACATAACAGACAAAAATTTCTCTCTGGCCTATGTTATGATCTTTTTGGTGTGTGTCTCATGGCTTGGTGACAAATCAGATGACCATTGGCTAACTCTTTGGTATCGAGGAAGGCAATTGGATAGCTCTACATAGTGGATGTCATGGAATCATCATACCACACACATCATTTCAGTTGAGTGAGTTCACACCAAATGCACGAAGTTGTTTATTTGTAACATGCATATGTACCTACTCTTCATATGCCATGTATGCATGCAAGGCTCCATCAACATATTCACAATCACACACTTCTAGAACCAAATTACATATTTACAATAATTTGTTCTTACGTTTTCAAATATAGGCCTTCCTATGATAACAAGTCACTAACACGTCACTACTACGAAAAGGTTTACTGTGAGAAATTGGAAGAATATATACCTGCTGCTTTTTGATATTTCTCATTGGCATGTCGAGGCCAGTTTCAGGAAATCAACCATCAAACATGATTTATGGGAAAATAGTAAACTTTTTTTTTGCGACTTGGAAAATAGTAAACTTGACAAGATACAACATCACCCTGTAGCATTTGTCGGTGTAGCTCCAGCTCCAAGGCTAGCTCCAGTAGTGGTGGCCGAGCTGATAGAGATGAATAATGATTAATTGGATATCTGGATATCTATGCCAGAGAAAAATGTGTAGTGGATTGTGATGACTGACGCAGAAGAGATTGGGTAATGCGACAGTATCAGAAAGGACTAGGGAAAGGGCAGCTGAACCCACAGCTTGAATCTTTTTTTTTTTGAAAACAGAACAGCTTGAATCTAGAAAACATCACAGTGAGTATAAATAAGATCTTTAAGTTCAGAGAAATAGACCTATTGCGATCCATAAAAGATAATCTATCTTTACAATAATGGTTTGCAGGCCATGACGAAGAAGAGTGTTCGTGCAGTAGCTTTTACAGAAGTGTACTAATATCTCATATGTGATCCGATTTGAGGATTGTGAATAGGATTCAACTAGATAACAAATTGTTATTTGCACTAGGTCATCCATGCAAAATCATTTCAGTTGGATGAACTCACGGAATGCATGTAGATGCACCTACAGAAATACATCCCAATGTCCTGCACTGATATTATGTTTCTACATATCCTATATATGCAGCTCATCCTCTTTCCAAGAGATTAAAACTAACCGTTTCTACTTTTCCGACGTGGCCATGTTTAAGCCATTTGGCATTCTCTATGGCAAACAAGCCGCTCACTGTGAGCATGCAAAATTTACTCAGGGAAATTGGGAGAAGCCAAATGACATGCCTCATTATCGTTTTACTATCCACAAAGTGTTATTTCTGCCACTAGTATGTCAACGTCAGTTTTAAGCAGAGGCATCATGGATGCAGTACGTAGAATATGGGAGACTAAAGAACAAGAATTCTTGAACGAATCCTTTTCACTACTGGAAAAACGCACATTCGTCCGCGGCCGTTAGTATCGGTTGTCTTTCAGCCGGTACTAAAGCAGCCATTTAGTACCGGGCCGGGCCTACAGTGCCCCGGGGAGCCGTTTAGTATCGGCTGGTGGCTCCAGCCGGTACTAAACTGCTGCACCGACATCGGGGGCAACGGCTAGATTCCCTCCTGTGGCAGTTTAGTACCGGCTGGTGGCTCCAGCCGGTACTAACTGGAGCCGAGAAGGATTAGTACCGGGTGAAGACTGCACCCAGTACTAAATGCCCTGCCGATGGTTCTTGGCCTTATCCTTTTTCTCTCCCCCGGCCATTCATTCCATCCAGCATTCATCCTCATCTTCTCTGAGTCTCACCTCTCTCTATCTCTATCTTCTCCAGGTCAGGGGCGGCGGGAAGAGGAGCCATGGGAGGGCGGCCGGCCTGGCTTGATGCACGACGAGCGCAGCGGTCCCGGCCTGAGGAGCGGCGGGCGCCCCGGCCCCGGCCAAGAGGTGGGCCAGGCGCGCGTGGCCCCGGCCTGGAGGTGCGGCGCAGCCTCGGCCGGGAGGCATGGAGGCACGGCGCGGCGCGGCAGCCCCAGCCAGGAGGCGCTCGCGGCCCTGGCCTGGAGGCGCGGCGCGGCCTCGGCTGAGAGGCCTAGAGGCACGGCGCGGCGCGGCCTCCGCCGGGAGGTCTGGAAGCACGGCGTGGCAGCCCCGGCTAGGAGGCGCTCGCGGCCCTGGCCTGGAGGCCTGGAGGCATGGCGTGACGCGGCAGCCCCGGCGAGGAGGTGCGGTTGGCCTCCGTCCCTTGTACGACAAGATTGTGAGGAATTTTGTTTGAAGATTTTTTTGATTGTCAGGAGGTGTTTTTTGGTGTGATTGTGATATTTTCTTGTGATTGTAAGACCACACACTACAAGAAATCATTTAATCTATGACGAAACAAATTCGTCACAAATCGCTGAAAAAACGTCATAAAACAACATCTATGACGATTCCGTGACGCTTTCGGATAACGTCATGGATTGAGCGTCACAGATTAAATCGAGTGACGTTTTGTCCGTAATCGTCATAGATTGGCACGATCTATGATGTTTCTAAACCGTCACAAAATGGCCCGAAGTCCATTTAGCCCAGCCCAAGCCCAATATCTATGACGAAAATAAACGTCACAAATAGTGCCACATGGCAGCTCACATGGTATCTGATGTGGCATTTTTTTGGCTGCTGACATGGCATTTTTTGGCTGCTGATGTGGCATCCGACGTGACATTTTTTGGCTGCTGATGTGGCAATTTTTTTTTGCTGCTCATATTAGCATCACAGCGCAATTTTCATTTTCAAAACAAGAAATTGAGGCTATTCAGGCTATTCATCTGTACAAACAAGAAAGCAATCAAGAGGTGGCACAATATATTATGTAGGGAAGGGGCAATATATTATAGTTTCTACAATATAGAAGAAAAGACACATATGTGTTTGAACTAACCAACATAATCATAAAGTTGCAGTCTTTTCACACACTAAATCAATAACTGGCACATAAGTTCTTATAACTGGCACACTAACCAAAAAAATTGATAGCATTGGACAGATAAAAGTTACAATGCTAGTTCATAATCTGAGAAGGCTACTCACCACACAATGCAAGGTTACTCAATAGCCACTGTTGTTGTCAAATTGGCTGCAGCATGAGAGCATACCTCACTTCATGACAAACTGAGCAAACACGATAAAAAGAACAATTAGGGATTAATATGAGTTTCGATAATGCTAGTTTATAATCTGAGTAGTATAGAAAGCAGCTACGAATATGCTACAAAGACTGCAGAAAAAAACTCCCTAATTCCTACTTTCATGGTAGCAGTATCTATTGGCATGACAGATAGATTTGTTTAATCATTCTATCATGAGTCAATGACTAAGATTGCCTCCTTAATTAAAACTTCATATTACATCTAGAACATTATCAGTGTAGTTCCTGCAACCATGGTTTTAAATAGCGAGCTCTAGCAAATAGTGGCATATTTTTTTCCGAGGCTAAGAGACTATAGCGGAAGCTATAGCGGGCTATGGCAAATAGCGGTTTACTACTAAATCATGAAAAATACAAGTAATAGATGCACAAAACATAGTAATTAGCGAATTTCATAAACATAACTATATTTCTAGAGCTACGAGAACATTACTTAAGTTGACAATATAATAAAATTCATACAATCAAATATTCAGTTGTCAAAAAGACCAAAATAATAGCACAAGCTAAGGATAAGGCTATAGCGGTGTTATAGCTACGCCATTTAGTGCAGCTATAGCCCAATTTAGCGGTCATAGCTGCCATAGCGGCACAAATACAAATAGCATAGCAGGAACCCTCTAAAAAAGCTATAGTGGGGCTATAGCAGGCTATTTAAAACCATGCCTGCAACAGATCCTCCAACAGCATGTCCTACATCTTGCAAGCGCATGTAAGCAGTAGATGGCCTGCTTGGAAAAAAAAATTACACTAAGGCTAATATACACAATGAATAAAAATTCAGATGACATTAGGACAAAAGAAACATGTCACAGCAATAAAAGAAAAATAACCCGCGCACAGGAAGGCGGACAGCCATTTTCTTTAAACATGTGACTAACCCATTTCGACAACAAATAAGTTTTCAGTGGCCTATGCAAAATTAAGAAACTTATTAATGAATCATGAGAACTTGTTGCTGCTTTCTCATGCAAACATGACGCAAGGATCTGGATAAGCATCATACCTTTCTGGTATTTGCTCAAATAGGTTGTAGGCGATGGTGTCATGTTGTCCACCCTCTGTCGCTAGATCACGCACTTAGCAGAGAACTTCAAAGCATAAGATGCAGATTAATTAAAAAAATCAAAGCATAAGATGCAGAGGAAGTATTTGTCAGGATATAGAACCAATGAAGGAAAGGCCCTGGCAAGAAAGAAGCTCTCGCCCATCTGCAGCCTTGCTCGCGGCGCAATTCCAGTCTCATCGTGCAGCCGCAGCCGCCGCCCCGCTCACGGCGCAATTCCCGGCCTACTTGCTGGTGGCACCTCCCCAGCAGATCTAGCAAGAAGGGGAACGAGTGGGCCAGTGATGAGGAAAGAAGGGGAAACAGGTTATTCGGAGGAGATTGTGGAGTGAACCTGGAAGATGTTTACCTGGATCTACTGCCATTGTTGGAGAAGGTCGCATGGGATGGCAGGAGCAACCACGGCGACCGGCTCCGTGGGGGGAGGGGGGGGTGGACCGGCTCCGTCCATCCCGAGGTACGGCCGCCTCCACGCAGGTCTCTGTGCTTCGCGAGGCCAGCGTCGGCCAGCGTCGCACTGTATCCACACCACGCCGCCATCGCGACACTTGCGCACGGCCTCCACGCAGGGTGCGAGGCTTCGCGAGGCTAGAGAGGGAGGGAGGGAAGTGAGGGGACTATGGTGGCCGGGGAGGAGGCGTTGGGGGAAGGGGCGGGGGAGGCGAGGACGGGTGCGGCAGGAGTTGGAGGCAGAGGCTGGTTGCCAGGTTTGGGGAAAGAGAAGAAGAGTTAGGGTTTGGAGCCGGGACAACGCATTATATACCATGAGAAAATGATGGCAGCCATTGGATCGAATATGGATGGTCAGAAGTCGTTTGACTGTTTGGGCTGAAATGGGCCTTCTCATTCTTTCTCAGCCAAATATTTTTTTTTTTCTTTTTTATTTTATTGGACCATTGTAAAGTAACATACAAAAATAATTATCTTATGCACACAAATATATTTTTTATATATAAAATATTTCATGTAAATTTTCTTGTACAAATTTCAGTAAATTTACAACTTATAAACTATTTTTAATAGTTTAAACAAATTTCTATGAGTTTATTGAAAGTAATTACATATTAAACTATATGTATCTCAAATAATATCCAAAAAATACCTCAAAATATATTTTAGGTATATTTGTTCTATTATAGCTCATATCGTGAAAATAGATGAAAATTTCAAATGTTTAATAGAGATAAGTCAAACTTCTACTTGCAATCTTATTACAAATAATGATAATAATATTTAAAATTTCTCTCAAAATTTTGTAAATTGTCATAGAATCATTTTATGAATGTATAATCCTGACATAAAAATTTTAAGTAAAGTTAATAAAGTATGGTCATATGTTGTTCACAAATTGATACATCACTCACATAGTTTCTAGTAGTTGAAGTTAAAGTTTGAGATTTGAACACCTCATAACATGATCGAACTCGTATGAAGCTCAATTTTGGACACCACCTTATCTTGAGCATAACATTGGAAAATATCAAGTTATATTAGCAAATATTATTCAAAGACATGTTTTTTCTATTCTCTATTAAGTTGGAAGAAAGCATGTCATACGGGAAAAAATTAAGACATAGCAATTAACATACAAACAAATGCCAATAAATAAAATGTCATAATTTTAGAAAAAATTAGAAAAAGAACAATCAAATTTGGAGTTATTATGAGAGAGTAATACTAATTACAAAATTTAATTCTTGATTAAAAAGAAAAGAATGGATTGCTTTTCTACTCCTCGTTGTTGAACCACGGTACCATGATATAATAATCTATCGTTATCAATATGATCACAAGCAAGGGCGCAACAAAGTGGTATGGCGCTCGATACTCAGCTCCAAGACCCAGGTTCAATTCTCTTCTTTGCCTCTTTTCATTTTTAGCTCCAAAATATGAGGAGTTGCACCTCAGATGGGCTTGGAGCATGCCAACAGGGAGAGATGAGGCCCAAAGGGAAAAAACAAGCTGGGCTTGGCGCATGCCAACAGGGAGAGATGAGGCCCAAAAGCATGCCAACAGGGAGAGATGAGGCCCAAAGGGAAAAAACAAGCTGGGCTTGGCGCATGCCAACAGGGAGAGATGAGGCCCAAAGGGAAAAAACGAGCTTGGCCTAGAGACAAGGGAAAAATAAGCTGAGCTTTTTTTTATTTTTACTACCAGCTGGCCCAATAAAATATTGAGATGTGTTAGAATGGTTTTTTCATGACAAAAATAAAGGTAGATTTTCCTATGCTATAGAAATTCATAAAAAAACTAAAGAAATCTGAATAAGTTTGTACAAAACATTATGTAGCAACTTGGATGCATAGTGAACTTAGTATCTTACTCTAATTTGTGCGTTTATGTTAAAACTATACCGTATTTTTCTTTATCACCATTATGTTTTGAGCACCATATCAAATCCGTGATGATTTCTATTTTCATTCTATGACGTTTTCAGAGGTTTGTCATGGAAACTAAGCCCAAATTAGAGCCCATATGGGCCTTTTGCAAATCTGTGACGAAAATTCATAAATCGTCATAGATCCTGCCTGTTTATGACGGTTTTCATAAACGTCACCAAAAATTCATCATGGATTAAAGGATTTCTTGTAGTGACAAGATTGTGCGATTGAGATGTATTCATATGATTTTTTTGTGATTGTGATTGTGGGATGTATTCATGTGAGATGCATGTGGTGCTGTTTGATTGAGAAAATGAGACCGACTGGGGAGTACCAGCGCAGCGTGGGCAGCAGTTTAGTACCGACTGGAGGTACCAGCCGGTACTAACTGCGCCATTTAGTACCGGGCGCAACGTCCGGTACTAAATTGCTGGCAGGTTAGTACCGCCTCGGTTGTACCGGGTGGGAAACCGTTACTAACCGGGGGTTCCCGTCCGGTACTAATACGAGAATTTCTAGCAGTGTTTGTGACACAAGCTTTGCAACAAGAAGCTGGAAGTACCAAGAATCAGATGTTGCTGCCCTCTTGGAGTGTCGGTAGACAGTATTTTCCGTGTTCTGTGTTATGGAGTTCGTGTTCTTGATGGAAGTGAGGAGTGGCAGATCCTATTTCTTTGAACCAGAAACGAAGTTTGGTTGACAAGTTAATTAAGTTCAAATTGTAATAAAAAATAAAACAAGTTATGTGAGTTATTTTCAAAAATGATCTTATTACTAGTTTTCCCAATGCGCAATGCAAGTTTTTTTTAGCAGATGATTCAGTAGTTCGTTGCGGTCAATTTATCAACTTACTTGCCCTCACAATGGCAATTTATCCTATGTCCACATTTTGTGCTGACTGCTAAGAGTTTGTGGGTAATGTGACTGCTAAGAACTAAGTTCTGAGTGACAAATTGTAATTGGCAGTCGGTGAGAACAACTTGGCCTTATGGGTTGCAACGATTAAGGCTATGGTTTAGAGATACGAAAAATATCTTGCTTAGAGGCATTACTGTGAGAAATCGGATAAGCCAAGTGCCAAGGCCAGTGATGCTTTCATTCTCCTGGGACGAACCTCCTGCTGGCAACTTTCTCTTGAAGTTAGTTTTAAGAAAACAAGCAAGGGAGCTTGTTTGATGCAGAGGGGAAGCCGTCAACGATAAACACCCAACATCAACAGCGTACAGGCCACACTGTTCGTGCCTTTTTTTTTCATGGAAGCTTAATGAGTAAACTTGCAAGAGCAAAGGGGGAAACAGGAATGAACAGACAAGAAACCAACTAATAACCAAGGCAGAAACTAACAATAACGGTTATGTTTATACTGATATACTTAGCAGACTAATCAAATTTCGACTTCCTTTTTAACACAAAACAATTGCCTAATAAATTCATAATGGACACAACAGAATGGACCTGGCAACCAATGTTATCATTCCTCTGGAATGACTGGACACGAAATGCATGCAGAAGCTAGCAAAAATGAACTGACACAATGCTAAGGCTAGATAGCTCCGTTGAGTCTATGCATATATGTGCATTTGACACTTCCATCAATACATCATAACGTTGCTTGCCTGTATCAGGCGTCCATTTCCATCACAAAGGTAGAAGCCTGGCACCCAATTAGCTTGATCATAGGCTTGTCATGTGGTAGCAATATGGACTTAATTATATGTTTTGAGAAGCTGGAGGAAGCCAAATAAGTTCACCACTGTTTCCTACACCCCGGTGCAAGCACCAGTTGCCTAAGTGATGGCATCACAACAGCAAATAAGGTAAGATAGGTTGCCTTCTCCTGGTTCGGGAATCGAGACACTAGCATCTGCATAGCAGGGAGGGTGATACACTAGCATTCGGATGATAGAGGAGGACCCAACTGTGGCAGCTCGCTATGGCAAGGGAGGTGCGCGCCGCATCTTGATTTTGCTGAAAATTCTCTCAGGTGTTCCCTTTCCTTACCTCATCATTATCCTACACCTATGGAATCCTTTGCTGGTTCATGGCGAGTGATATGGTGTGACTTACTAATCGAACCCGGCATCCTTGTTGTCGAATAGCCTGATCTGGTTGGCAACACCATCAAACTTGTGAAATGTATTCATGAATAACTTTTCCAACTTTGATAAGTACACAATTGATTAATTCCTACATGCCAAATGATGTCGTAGGAGCAGCAGGTAGGAAAGCCTTGTTGCCTTGAAGGTTCATCAACTGCTCTATGACATTAGCAAGCAACTAGGAATGAGACGGCATCCAGAATGCCGATCCAATTTCGGTTGGTTTTTAACCGTCCGATCGTCACCAAGCAGCCCAGATCAAGGTGCAGAAAAGTTGGCCTGGTGTAATTTTATAGAAACCATTGAGTAAGCCATCGAGTAAGATCGCTGGCGCTGGCACGACGCGGAAGAGGGATTCCGGTGTTCCACTGTTGGAAGGTCGCTCATTTTGCTTTGCTGGAAGTGAGTAGGGGCAGATCCTATTTCTTTGAGTTTGGTTGACAAGTTAATTAGTACCTAAAACTAAATTGATTTTTCATCAAATTTTGCTTGATAGTTCAAATTGTAATAAAAAAACAAGTTATGTGATCTATTTCCGAAATGATCTTATTACTATTTTTCCCAATGCACAATGCAAAGTTTTTTTCTGGCTGATGATTCAGTAGTTCGTTGCGGTTAATTTATCAACTTAATTACTTGTCCTCACAATGGCAAGTTTCTTTAGCAGCAAACCTATGTCCACATTTTGTGCTGACAGCTAAGAGTTTGTGGGTAATGTGACAATTGATAGTAGACCCGTCACTTAGCCACTAAATGATCTTAATAATCATATTATTATTCGTGTGTCATGTGCCATGGCATTCATCATATCAGTACAATTAAGCGTCGAGACGTTAGACTGCAACCACACAACTAGATAATACAACTTCGGAACTTGGTCGCCATGACATGTACCGTGACATGAGATTGATTAATTACCAACACTAGAGGGATGGAAGAAGCAGAACTGTTGGGTTGTGGGTGTGTATGTGGTTTGTGGGGGTAGAAGAAGCGTAACATTTGTTTATGCTTTTTTGGAAACCTTTCCTTCTCTGCTAGACGCAGGACAGCATGCCAGGTGACACTATTACAAGAACTAGTTCTGAGTGACAAATTGTAATGGGCACTTGGGCAGTCGGTGAGCAAAAACTTGGCCTTATGGGTTGCAACCATTAAGGCTATGGTTTAGAGATAAACACCCAACATCAACAGCATACAGGCCACACAGTTCGTGCCCTTTTTTCAGTGAAGCTTAATGAGTAAACTTGCAAGAGCAAAGGGGGGAAAAGGAATAAACAGGCAAGAAACCAATTAACCAATGCTGAAATATGTTGTTTTCCTCCGCTTCCTTTTCCTGAGAATTATTTGTCTGCCAACAATAACGGTTATGTTTATACTTTATACTGATATACTTAGTAGACTAACCAAATTTCGACTTCCTTTTTAACACAAAACAATTGCCTAAATTCACAATGGAGGCAACAGAATGGGCCTGGCAACCAATGTTATCATTCCTGTGGAATGACTGCACACGGAATGCATGCAGATGCTAGCAAAAATGAACTGACACAATGAGTCTATGCATAGATGTGACACTTCTATAAATACATCATAACTTTGCTTCCCTTCATCAGGTGTCCGTTTTCATCACAAAGGTAAAAGTCCAGCACCCGATTAGCTTGATCATATGCCCCCCCCCCCCCCTCGCTCTCCTGGCGACTCGGGGGGCCACCCATCGCGTCGCCGCCCGCACCCCTCCAGGCCGCCTCCGGCGACCGTTCGGGCGGCGGCGGCGGCCTGCGGCTGAGCCGAAGCCGGCTCTGCTCGCCACCCCGTCCCCTTCTTTCTTCCCCCCACCTTCCTTCCCCCGACCTCCAAACCTTGACATGGTTGCCCACCGCCGGCTGCCGGGGCAAGATCCGGCCTCCTCCTCGCCGGATCCGGGGTCCTTGTGGCCGGATCTGGCCGTTCCCGGCCGGGATCACCGTCCTCCCGTCTGGCCTGCCCTGCTTCTCGTTGTTGGCGGCTGCGGGTGGCCGTGGGGCGCGGCGGGGCTGCTGTGCTCTACGGCGGTGGGGGCGCGATTGTGCCGACGCTCGCCCCGCTGGTGGCCGCGCGTGCTTGGTCGTGCTGCTGCGCTCGCCGACAGTGGGGGCGCATTCGGGCCGGCGGTCGCCCCTCGGGTGTGTGGCTGTGTTGCCGCGCTTGCCGGTGGTGGGTGCGTGGTCGTGGCTGATGCGCTCGTCCTGCGGTGGTTCCGGTGGTGGGCTTGCCCATCGCTCGCGGGCTTGGGTGCTGCGTGCGGCCGTCCTTCGGTGGGTGCCGGCCGGCGGGCTCGCCGCGGCGTCCCTTGGCCTTTGGATCCGGTGAGGGAACGGGGCAGAGGCGAAAGCCTTGGTCTGCTTGCGGACCAATGACGGCGACGCCTACGGGCGCCGTTTACCTTCTTGAAGGTGTCATTTTTTTGCCCCTCTTCCCTCTTCTCCGGCGAGCTTTCCGGGTGAAAACCTTGACCTTCTTGGTCGGACAACGGCGGCGCCTGTGGCGTCGCTCCCTTGTTGGAGACGTCGTCTTGGAAGCTCTTCTGGTGGTGGTTGTCTGCTCTCTTCGGAGAGCTTCCGCTTCTGCGCCTGCCTTCGCTTGTTTCGACTGCATCGTCCGGGTTGCCTTGGTCGTCGGTTTATATTCGCGGGCGGATGCTTTGCCGCCGTTCTGCTCTGGCGGATGCTTTGCGCCGTCGTCGTGCTGTTGATCGCTTTGGGCGGATGCTTTGCCGCCTTGTTGGGTCAGGTGGATGCTTTGCCACCTTTGTCGTGTTGTCGACCTTTGCATCCTTGGCGTTGTAGTATCTTTTAGTATGTCCAGCTGTGGTTGTGTCTAGATTTGTGGGTCGCATGTGTCTTTCCCCGTTTTTCTTGCTTTACTTGTTGTACGGGTTGCCCGCCTTAATAGCCTCTGCCTATTAAGGTTTGTATTGGTCGTATTGCTTTTCTCTTAATGAAATATGTGCTCAGGCACGTTCACGAAAAAGATTAGCTTGATCATAGGTTTGCCATGCATGTGTATGTTTTGAGAAGGTGGAGGAAGCCAAATAAGTTCAGCATTGTTTCCTACACCTCGGTGCAAGCACCCGTTGGCTATGTGATGTCATCACAATATCAAATAAGGTAGGATGGGTTGACACAAGCATCTGGATAACAGGGGAGGTCAGAAACTAGCATCTGGATGATAGAGGAGGTACTAACTGTTTTGCTAGCCACAGCCAGAGGCAGAGTGCATCGGTATGGCAAGGGAGGTGTGTCATTCCTTGATTTTGCTGGAAAATGTCTCCGTGTTTTGCTTTCCATATCAGTATCCAACAATTGCAGCTCGATCCTTTACTGGTTCATGGCCCGAGTGATGTGACTTACTCACTGAGCCCGAATCGCCAGCCTAAGAGTTGTCGAATCGCCTAATCTGGTCAGTGACATCATGAAACGTGAATGTATTCATGAATAACTCTTCCAATTTTGATAAGTACATCATTGATTCTTAATACATACCAAATGATGTTGTCAGAGCAGCAATTAGAAAAGCCAGGTTGCCTTTAAGGTTCAACAACTACTGAATTTTGTTTTAGAAACTAATAGGAATGAGACCAAAAGGCCGATCCGATTTCGGGTGGCTTCTTAGCCGTCCGATCGTCACCAAGCGGCCACAGATAAGGGGAAGAGAACACGCAGCCGGCGACGTGGTGCGGTGGTGCCGCCGCCGCTTCCGGCCTGCCACCGAAAGATCGCTGGCGCGGGCGCGGGCGCTGGCACGGCGTGCGGAAGAGGAATTCCGGCTTTCCCTGGCGGAAGGTCGCTCAGTGTTGGGGACAACCTGCGACTGCGAGCTTGTACAACGAGTTGAACCCAGTCCCCAGCTCAATTACGCCGGCCTCCAGGAGGACCAGGAGCACCTGCGCGCACTTGAGCTCGCCGTACCCGCACGCCGAGTGCAGGCCTCGCCGGCCCTCCGAGTCGGCGTCGTCAGCATGGCCCGCAGTAGCGTGTTCATCGCCTCGCTGGACGGCGACGGCGAGGTGCCCGTCCTGACGACCTCACTCACCTACCTGGAGAGTGCAGGGCCTAGCCTCACAAACAAGTTGCAATGCTGCCGACGCGCACCATCTGTTGGGCACGAAATAAACGAAACATGGGCAGACAATTAAGGATTTGTCCGTAAAGTTTTGCAATCTGAAACTGCAAAGAAACCATCTGTTGCTGCCATTTTGAAATCTCTTGACTAACTGTATTCAACTTGATCAGGAACACCGCAAAACTGCTAAGGTTCACCGTTACAGCATGTAAAAACAGTTTAAAATAAGGTAATGGAAACACAAAAGAAAGTTAATGAGCGGATTGGCCATAAACATGGAGAAGGAAGTCTATACGCATGAGAAAAGAGTATCTTGCAATTCTGAAACTTCCAAAACCAAAGGTTGTTCTGCCGGTGGTCGAAGCTATCATTCTCCTTCAGTCAAAACTTGTGAACCGTCATTTTAACTTGATGTGCATAAATAACCTTGCATAATTTGTCATTTACCACACACCGCATATATGGCACATTGTCCTGGCACACAAAATCGCCAACATTTATCATGCCATTGTTGTCTCTTGCACTTGGACTGCAATGCACGCTAAGTCACTTTCACTACATCCCTCATTCCCTCTGCATGCTCATCGATGAACAAATGCATGCCCTGGGCTGCGAACACGTCGAGTTCTCATTTTCCACTTCTCACCAAGTGCTCATTTCCAACAAAAAAAAAACTACAGGTGTGATTTTAAAGAAGTTGGAGGAAATCAAATGGGCACAAAATGTAATGCGATTTGTGAGAAACTGGAGGGAAGCAAATGGAAAGCCCAACAGTCATGGATGGTACCGTGGACAAAGAGGAAAGGAGCAACAGAGAACATCGGCATAGAAGGAAGGTTGTGATGAGGTCGTGCGTCGGTGCGTATCAATCCGGTCACAGCATTGCCTTCAGAAAGTGGGACCATGCATGTAGGACTATGCAGTCAGTGCTAACCTACTTGTCAGACTCTAAATAAAATTAGACTTCTTATCATATAATATGCCAATATATTGTATGTCTGGAAAGCGGACACAAATTAAAAGATCTTTGACACTATATCAGTTCACTTCAAATGAATGAGTTGAATAATAATTCACACGAAATGCATGTGCATACACCAGAATGGCAAAAAAAAGGGGGGGGGGGGGGGGGGGAAGAAACGATGCATGCAAGCTCTGTTTCTATCGAATGTAAGTGTGTGTGTGTGTCTATATATATATATATATATATATATATATATATATATATATATATATATATATATATATCCATTACAGGCTTTAACCAATACATACACCATTATTTGCCATGTTCACCAAGTGCCCATTTCCACTTCATAGCTGTACTTGTCAGTACACAAAATGTCTTATGATTATAAGAAATTGGAGGAGATCAAATGCGAAGCGTAATGATCATTTAGGCTTTTACGCTACGCAATGGTATTCTGGACGCGGTTGGAAGATGAAAAACGGACATCCGCAAAGCAGGAACCATGGTAACCAATGTGACAGGGAGTTAGCAACCAATCATTGCAGAGAGAAGGCGGCAATAACCGAGATCACCCGATCAATTATGAGAGAATGTAGCAATCAACCAGATCATTCTGAAGGATCAGTTTATGAAGCATGTCCTACTGTGCTTGAACAGTGCA
This sequence comes from Panicum virgatum, assembly GCF_016808335.1. Classification (NCBI taxonomy): domain Eukaryota; kingdom Viridiplantae; phylum Streptophyta; class Magnoliopsida; order Poales; family Poaceae; genus Panicum; species Panicum virgatum. The sequence continues at coordinate 12,540,479 of NC_053146.1, forward strand.
ATGTTTGAATGCGATATTTGAAGTTTAAAACGTACATTGCCTAATATATGCATGGTTTACTATGACTGGAAATAGTGGGTCCAGTAGTTTATGAAGCATGTCCTGCTGTGCTTGAACGGTGCAATGTTTGAATGCAATATTTGAAGTTTAAAACGTACATTGCCTAATATATGCATGATTTACTATGACTGAAAATAGTGGGTCCAGGTATTCAGAATCGCAGATGGGGAGCATTGTTATAAATTCTTTCACTTGTATTTTCTTGTGCACAAGAATACCTCAAGATGTACAACCACATGCAGTATCCAGAGACCTGTATTCTGAAAGGAGCATCAGTGTAAATGGAAGCTCAGTATTCTGAAAGGAGCATCAAAGTGTAAATGGAAGCTCTCAGTATTCTGAAAGGAGCATCAGAGTGTAAATAGAAGCTCTGTATTTTGGGCATCAACCACGTTGACAGCTCGCCTATCACATTGCACTCTTCGGCGTCTATGGTGACTGTGACAGTCACAGGCTTTGGAAGCAAATCTGGCTTTCCAAACATTGCTAGCTACATTACAGGACTGTCCAATGATGCAACGCAATTATGAAGATATTCACCCCATCACCAAACAAATAAACCAGCAAACTTTCATTAACCGGTATAAAAATATCTCCCACAAAAGTGTAACCATCCAAACAACAAGGCAAGGCAGGGCTATCAAATGATATTTGCTCGCATTTCATCTAACCATCGATCAGGCACCAAATTGGCCGGTTACATCCCTCATCAGGAGTTAGCAAACATAAAAACCTCTAGGCTCTCTAGGTTTTGTTACAATAGCTACATCAATAGGTTTACACAACACACCAAAACACAAATGCACACCGCGACGAGCCGTAAATAATACATGGCTGCAGTGGGGCGACTCTACATGGCCCCGGCGGGCTGTGAGGGCTAAAACAACAGCTTTGCTAAGAAAAAACACACCAATTGATGATGGGTGTTGCGGTTAGATAAGAAACACCTCATCTCATCTTTGTCACTTCCTCGTCACTCCTGTCTCTCACCTAGTGTTAGCCTCCTGTTTGTGGCTGGCGCCCGCGTAGTTCCCGTTGCTGTTATTACTAGTGTTCTTGTGAAGCTGGCCCTCATCGTCATGATGCTGCACCTTTGGTGGATCGATGCTCATTCCCAATGTGGTTGTGACGCTTGGTCCCTGGGAGTCTGCCATCCCACCCTTCACAATTCCGCTAAGGTTAGACATGTTGACATGATACCAAACGATGTAAAAGAAATAATGTCACCAAATGATGGTGGCCAATGAGAGCAGAGTTCTTTTAAAAAAAAAATGAGAGCAGAGTTCCAAGTGCTCACCAGTAGACGTGAATTCTCTGCTTCCATGTCTTGGCAGGCCTTCTTAAGATTGTCAAGTTCTGCTCTCAGAGCACTGTTCTCAGTTGTTAGGTCAGCTACCTTCCTGGCTAATTCCTCACACTCTTGCTGAAAAATAAGACATGGCAAATGTGAACAATTTTCATAATTATAAACATATAGAATACTAATATAAGAAAAAAATGATTTCACTCAGGGTATGAAAGCAACAAGTTTCTGTCTTAGGAAATCAGCAGTTCTATTTTTCACGTATATACAATCTTTGCTCCTTCCAACGGAGACCGCTAGAGGCACCAGTGCATAGTGGTATCCTAAAGCACGACGGTAATATGAGGAGAGGCAAGGGCCGGCCGAAGTTGACATGGGAAGAAACAATTAGAAGAGACTTGAAAGACTGGAGTATACCTAGAGATTTGTCCTTGGATAGGAGTGCTTGGAAAGCCGCGATTCACGTGCCAAAATCATGAATAATGGTCTTTGTTGGGTTTCAACTCTAGCCTACCCCAACTTGCTTGGGATTAAAAGGCTTTGTTGATGTTGATGTTGATACAATCTTTGCTCCACAATTACTTAATACTCCAGACTGTTAAAATATATCTAGCACAATTGCAAAAATGGTAATAGATTGGCACCTTAGGTTTATGTAGCTAAGTTACATGGATTTTCAGGTCTCCCGTGGCTAGCTAGAACCACGCCACAGAAGTGAATTTTTGCATGGAACTTACAAGGTTGGCCAAATGAGAAACTTTAGCTCGCTGGCAAATGTATTAATATCTTGAAGCAGAAAGCTAATATTGTGCGTTCAATGGCGTTTAACAGATGAGTGCACCTAGCCATGGCGGGCAGACAAATAAGAATAATACGTGGTCTAGTTGAGGATCAACATAGTTTAATTGAAATGCAAGTGATCAAGAACAGGTCAATGGCATTAAATGAAGAGGGGAACCAGATCATTTATCTTGATGTGAGATGAGGTTAGGAAAGAAATTAGTAAATGCAACCTAATAGCCACTGCTGACATTTCCCCATTTTCAGTCATTACTAGCAGAAAAACACTATTCAACATCTAAGCTTGTGCTTTGCGAGGTTTTGGGTTGCTATAATACTGGCAACAACCGAATTAAAGATCACGAAAAATACATACAAATACTCCCTCCGTTTTTACATATATGACGTTTAAGACAAGCTAATTAGTTCAAGAGTAGCAAATAAGGAATAAAAAAAGAAAAAATGATGCAATTATGAAAATTGACATCTGTTTTTACACGCCTTTCAAAGGAAGTGGCTAAAGAGATGAGGCTCCAAACATCAACATTATTTGCTTTTCAATTAATAAACTGCCCTGGTTATTAGTTTTCCAGTTTGATATCATATTTAAATATTGCTGGTTGCCTAAACAAATTTACACCTGTAAGTGGTCTTGACAAATTACCAGGAAAAGCATGTCCCGGGCCACAAAAAATATTTAAATTCTAAGGTAATTGAAGCTTCATTGTATTTGAGTTCATCAAACTATAGCATTTGTTTCGCATTCTTTCACAAAAACATTTCTCAGAGCCAAGGGCCAAGCAAGCACACTATTCTATTTAAATTTAAAATAAACTAATATCCGTTAATCTAATATCAAAGTATTGTGAAGATTTTTGGTGATTCCAATTAATGGTGGGAAAACCAGGTTACAGCTAAATTTAGACAAATTTGGCTACAAATCGTTATGTCATACTCTAAACTCCTTGTCTTATTTGAGGTACCATGAAAACAGATGTTCACCAAGTTGGTCAGGAACTAGTGTCTGTCCAGAATTTACACTAAGAAAACATAATTATAATGAGTTAATTCTCCATGAATTCTGCAGGAAATAAGAATGCACTGATTCTAGTACTACCTGCTTGCGTAACCTTGATCTCCTTGCAGACTCCCTGTTAGATTGTTTTCGCCTCTCCCTCTTCAATTCTCGTTCATCCTGAAGAAATATGAATATTTAATCAAATAAATAGGTCTGACTAAGACTCAGTTATGATCTGTAACTTTGCATAAGCTGACTGCTGACCAAACCCATGAATCAAGAGACAGTCTACAGCAGTTGTTCACATGATATAAGTAGTTTCAGGATGTGTCCATAATAAGATAAAGCAAAGGCCAATCATACTAGTTGAGTAACACTATCACGCCGGGCAAGCGCCAACCCAGGATCCGCTTCCCCCTGCACTGCAGGAACGGCCAAGGCAGGAGAAGCACTCCAAAAGTCCATCCCAATGTTTAGATTCGGGGTGGCATTAGGAAGCGCTGCCCGCCCAGGCGCAGACACCGGTAGCTTTGAGGCAGACCTCCCCTTAACTGCTGGATATGGCGACTCAACAGCCGCATAGCGCACAACAGCAGCTTGAGACGGCTCGCCTGGCAAACAACAATCTTTAATTGCCCACTCCTTTCCAGCGTAAAATGCTAAAGACAAAACCAACCTTCAGCCGAAGTGTTGCCAGATTTCCTCTTCTTGGACGCCGAGGAATCCTGAAGAGAACAAACACGAGCCACAGAAAGCCAGAATTATACTAATTGCAGGAAAACATGCGATTTTTAAAAATGGCACCTTGCGTCACAGCAAGTTGCTTGGTACCTTATGGTCAGTGTCATCGTCTCTCGTCCCAGACGACTCGTCGCTGTCGCCGCTGCGCACGCAACCAAAAATTCAAAACTGAATCTAACCAGAAAAAGGAAAGTGGACAAAGGAAAATTTAAAATCAAACTGACAAAGCAACAGCGAGAGCCGGTACCTCCTGGAGGCGTCCTCGCCGGAGGGCGCCCCGGAGCTGCCCTTCTCAGGCGACGCGCCCCGGCCCTTCCCCTTGCCTTTCCCTTCCGTCGCGGTGGCCGCCGCCGCCGCCGCTGCAGCGGCAGCTTCGGCGGTCGGGTAAGGAACGCCCTGCACGGCACCAAAGCAGCCATTTCACGACCAAAACCCCTCCGAATCGGAGCCCAACTCCCTCGAATTGGAGCGTCCAGAAGAGGACGAGCGTCGCGCACTCACCGCGGCCATGGAGGCGTGCGCGTAGTACGCCGCGGCGGCGCCCGGGTGGTAGACGGGGAACGGCACCGGCGTGCCGAAGGGCGCCCCCGCCGCCGCCGCCGCCAGGAGGTGCTGCGCCGGAGGACACAAGCACGAGAAAACCCTAGTCAGAACCCGCCGGCCGCCGCCCACCCAAGGGGCCAAGCAAAAAAAAAAGAAGGTTTACCTGCGCGGGCCAGGCGTAGGGGTGCCCCGCGGCGGCGTAGTAGGCCTGGAGCGAGGCGGCCCACTCGGCGTGCGTCTGCGGCGGCGCCGCGGTGGCGACCACGGCGGCCGCGGGCGGCTCCGGCGGCTTGGGCTGCTCGTCGGAGGACGACGCCATGGCCGAGATCTGGGGGGGATCTCCGCGGCTCCGGAGCGCGGAGAGGGTTGGCAGGAGAGGGAGCGAGAGAGAAAAAAACCGGCGGTGGCGGTTGGGTCCGTGGGGGCGCCTGCGCGTCGCCGGCGGTGAGCCTACCGGGGGATGGTGCGTGGAAGCGGCAGCGGCAGCGGCAGCAGCCAGCAGCAGAGGGCGGAGCGACCAAAAAGGCCGCTAGGGTTCGGCTCGCCAGCGTCCGCGTGTACGCTCCCGGTGTGCGCGGAGCATGCGCTCCTCCGACGTGGCGGCGCGCCGTTGGCCGGGGTCCTGACGGGGCCCGCTCGGGACGGACACGTGGAGGGGCTTTTGGCTCGGGGGCCCAGGCGTCGGGGTCTTGGGAAGGCGGGCGGGTGCGGGGGGCGGGGTGCGCGGAGGAGTTCCGGGCGCCGGCGGTGGTGGCTGCCAGTGTAAGTACAGGTAGCCATTCGGTGGACGGGCGGGTAGGGGGGTGCCGGGTACAGGTGGTGCTCGGTGGGCGCGGGGGCCCGCGGGTCAGCGGGAGGGGGACGTGGGGGATGAGTCGGACGCGACGGGATCCGCGCCCCGCTCCGACAGCGCACCGAGCTGCAAGCGCCTAGACAGAGGGGCGCTTTTTTTCTTTTTTATATTAAAAAAAATAAAATCTAAAAAAATATATGTCCATTTTGAAAAATTTCAAAAATACCCCCGGTCGCCCTATAGGGGAAGACAGGCCCTAAATATAATTTTTTTCTTCAAATTTGTAACGAGGTCCCTGGCCGGAGGCGCGCGGGTGCAAGGGGCCTGTCGCCCCCCCCCCCACACGGACGACAGGCGACCGGTGGGCCCCGTCCACAGGCGCGACATGGGGGCCTGTCGCCCCCCTCGGGCGACCGGGTCTTGCCCCTCTATATAAGCATTCTACCCCCATTCCCTCCTCATTTAAGCCCAAAAATTCCAACAAAAATATAGAAAAAAAGAGAGGGGTGAGGAGAAGGGAAGCGGCGAAGTCCTACCGGATTCCGCACTTGTGATCTGCAGGTTAGTACATTTAGCTTATGTATTTTTCCATTGGTATTGTAGAGTAATTTAATTTAATTAGTGCTATAGTAGAACTATTTAAGTAGGAGTTTAATGATACTTTAGTTACGTAGTAGTAAATTACTTTAGAAAATTAGTACTACGTGTTTATTATTACAATTGCAGTACTATTAGAGACGTGTTTATAAATTAATTACGATTTAGAATATAATTTCGCATATGCAGTATAGAATTTGAGTGTCATCACGTAGTTTTGAATACTTATATGTTGTAGTTGAAATCCATACTTAGTTTTTACGGATTATTGAATAAGGTAGTGAAGTAAAGAGTATAACTCGATAATTATTCCGTGATATACAGATATGTCGAGCAAGATGCAGTTTCAAGTATTTTATGGTGACTACAATGTTTTGTATTGGCCAAATGGAGTAGATCTTTCTTCCTTTAAGTGCACATCTTGCGCCATAGATAAACCTCTGGAAAGGAGTTTTTTTCCATATGGAAGTGGCTGCAGCGTGGGTTCCGTGTTGATCCGTTGACACATGTGATGACCGTCCAGTCTCTTATTAATTGGGAGGTAGAAAGTGATTTATGGAAATTGATGATGATACACAACACTGATGACTGTCAGAAGTATATGCAAGTAGCTCTAGAGCGTGGGTGGCCTCTGGCCATTCTTGTTCAAATCCGGGAGAAGACAAAATGAAATCCAACATGGTGCAGATCAAGCAACTCCGAGTATTCGAAGAGAGACCAACTATGTTGAGGAAGATGAGTCAGAAGAGATAGAGAACCAAAACATCCGACCACATGGCCTTGCTGATGAGGGAGAGAGGATACATAGCATTGTGGACGAGATGGAGGCAGAAGACCAAACCGCAATAGAGATGGAAGAATACGAGGGCTAATCTGATGACGAGCAGTACTCATTGCCAAAAGAGTGGAAAGAGCATGGTTTTGGCAATCATGTCGCAGAAGACGTACGAAATCAGGAGTGGGAGTACAGAGGGAATGATGTAGTGCAAGGTGCAACATATCCAAACATTGAAGTCGTAAAAGATGCTGTGAGACTATGGGCAATATCATTGAAACGAGAATTTAGAGTCGTAAAGTCTGGCAGTAAAGAATATGAGGTGAAGTGTATGAATGATGGATGTCCATGGCGAGTACATGCATTCAAGGGAAAATAGAAGTCGAACTGGAAATGTTCCATTGTGATAGAACACACTTGTTTGCTGTCAGAAGTTTTTTCCCTCGCATCGCAATATATCATGCGACTTTATTGCAAAGCAAATATATGGGTTGATTTTGGACAACCTAAATTATGAGCCAAAAATAATTGTTCGACACATTGAGCAGACTTACCAGTACACCATTAGTTATTTGAAGGCATGGCGGGCTAAACAAAGGGTGTTCGAGATGTGGTTCGGCACATACGAGGCATCATATGATAACCTACCTCGTATGTTATCCCAGATTGCTGCTAGAAATCCTGGAAGATTTTATGACACATACCTCGTACCAGCCGTGACTAGGGGCAAAGCATTCTGCAACGAGCCTTCTTTTGCCTAGGTGCCTGTGTTAGAGCATTTCAGTGTTGTCTTCCGGTGATCTGCATTGATGGCACATTTCTGACTGGAAGGTATAAAGGTCAGATACTCACCGCAATCGGGGTAGATTGCAACAACCAAATAGTTCCGCTCGCATTTGCATTTGTTGAGAATGAGAACTTAGACAATTGGTATTTGTTTCTTGAACGAGTGAAGGTTCATGTTGTTGCTGCACATCCAGATGTGTGCTTTATTAGTGATAGACATGCAGGTCTGCTGCAATCAATACTGAAATTGCAACGTGGAACTGTGACAACGCCTCCATTGTGGCCCGATGTCCAAAACACGTGGTGCATTTGGCATATGGGTGCAAACTTCTATGACCACTTCAAGAACAAGGATCTTAAGAACATGTTTAAGAGGTTGTGCACCCAAAATCAACAGAGAAAATTCAATGCATTATGGCAGACGCTTGATCAGTTGACTGCAGAGCTAGTGAAGGTAAGGACATCAGGAACAAGCACGAGTCAGGCTGCAGAGGCTAGGGATTCAATTGAGAAGCCATTTTCACACTGGATTCGAGGTGCACCTAAGGAGATATGGTCATTCCTTTATGATACCAACGGAATACGGTATGGTATTCAGACAACGAATCATGCAGTGTTTCAATATGGTTATGCGTTCTTGTCGTGCCTTTCCTCTTGTGGGAATTGTTGAGTTCATCATGTATGGGTGCATGAAGTATTTTAGAGAGTGTTACATGGCTGCAAGCATAAACATCAGCAATCCCCAAATTCAGTTTTGCACAAGAGTGACACAATATATGCAAGAGAAGATTGAAAAGGTCAAACTTCACCGCGTCATATCGACAGGTACAATGGAGCATAGATTTGAGGTTCTATGCAAGGATAGAACTGGTCGTGGTATCCGTAGAGATAGGGTGGTACAGGAGAGTTTGATTACAGTAGATGGCAAAGCCTTCTGCTCCTGCATGAAGCCTAAGTTATTGCATTTGCCATGCTCGCATCTCATTGCGGCATGTGCAGAGTCTGGGTTGCAGTCAGGAGTATTTGTTTCACCTTACTTCAGCAAGGAAGCAGTTGTATCCACCTGGGACATGAGGTATATGGGATTGGAATAGTGGGACCTTTCATTCAGGATAATGAGAATAAGATGTTTATTCCTGATCCAGCCACTAAGAAAGGCAAAGGCCGCCGTCAGACACATCGTATTCGGAATGGTATGGACGAGTCCGAAGCAAGCAAGGCACAAAAGCGTTGCAGCCAATGTGGAGCATTGGGTCACAACTACAAGAAGTGTCCTCAGAATGCACTTCACGATGCTGCTGAAGTCGGTCCTTCCGGAAATCCCAGAGATGGAGCACCTCCTATGTTCAGACGACCATCGGCGAGAATTGCTCGTGGAAGGCACTCGGTGTCATGATCCACAATTGTATCGAACATATCTGTAATATGTAGTAATCGTGCATCTAGTTTGTATGGAACATATCTGTAATGTATAAATATCGTGCGTGGAGTTTGTATCGAACCTATCTGTAATATATAGTAATCGTGCGTCCAGTTTGTACCGAACATATCTGTAATGTATAAATATTACGCGTTCAGTTTGTATGAAACATATATGTACCTATGTGTTCTCATATATTTTTGAATGCAGGTATGGAGATGGACTCCTTACTAGACCCAGTTATCGACTCGAGCCACAGGTCTTACTTTGCTGCAGTTGAGCACTGAGCCCTAGAAGTGCTACGTCCTCGTCCACCCGGGGAGACAATCTCTATACACCACGATTGGGTTGACAGATATGTAATGAAATATTATTGTTTATCACTTATGTATTCGTCGGTATTCCTTTGTTTCGACAATTTTGTTTATTGCAGGTTACGTGAGGCCGGTCTACTGACTCTGGGCCGTCTTGTCGAGGGTGGGCCTATTCAGCTCGACCGATCCCTCCTGACGGCGCTCGTTGACAGATGGAGGCCTGAGACACACACGTTCCACCTCCTGTGTGGGGAGATGACTCCTACAATGCAAGGCGTGGCCTACCTCCTCGGCCTCCCTATTGTCGGGGAGGCTGTAGGTCCGCGTGTGGTGGCGGCCTCGTGGAAGGATGACCTGGAGGCCCGTTTTGCCCTGGTTGACCGTGTGGAAGAAGCAGGTCCGATCAACCCGCACCCGCGAGCAGCAGGTCCTTCGAAGACCTAGTTCCTACAGTTTACAGTACGTATTCATTGCATATTTAATTATAATTGTTACAATTCACATGTTGCATTGTCAGTTGAAACCATTAATCTTAATTGTTTATGCAGCCTGTCCTGTTGGCTGCGGTTGCCGACGAGTACAGTGTGACCAGATCGCTGGAGGCGTACCTACTTTGGTTATTTGGTTACATCATGTTCAACAACACTCATGGCAACTCGGTCGATAGGATTCTCCTTCCGTATGCACGGGAGATTGCGGATGGGGACGAGGACGTACCGGCCTACAGCTGGGGTGAGGCGGTACTTGCAGCCACTTACCGTGGACTCTGCGACGGCTGCATGAAGACACATGGGAACGCTATCCTGGCGGGGTGCCCACTATTGCTACAACTTTGGTCGTACGAGAGGCTAGCCGTTGGTCGGCCCATCGTCAGCCACGAGCCTTACCACGGGTCCATGTACGGCGACGAGGAGGACGACAGGCCCACTATGGGAACTCTCTGGATCTGGCGTCAGGTACGTTCGCAACAAATCTAATTTTGTTATTCATTGTTACATGATGCATTAGCACACTTTTAATTTTACTTATTCGGACTTCAGAGGTCCTGGACGCATGCACAGGTTAGACGCGCATATCCTGAGTTTGTTTCAGAGCTCGACATGCTGACGCCCGAGGACGTTATCTGGGAGCCTTACAGCCCAGAGGCTGTGGCTACCCATGCACCAGCAGGACTGTCTTCGCACTGCTCCGCGAATGCGAGCCTGTGACTTACTACAGCCGTCCTTGTTTACGACATCGTGGTTGAGGCATATTGCCCTTGGAGAGTCAGGAGACAGTTTGGGCAGCGCCAGGAGTTTCTGGTGCCCACCGCGTTGGAGCGTGTCAGTCGCCATGACCACAGGTAATTATGAATGAACTTGGCTCATACATTCGTGTCGAATTTAACGATTCTTCGTGGTCCACTTTTGTAGGTTCTCAATGAGTGGCTTGCCGTGCTCTGATGATTGGTTCACCAAGATGCAGCCGTGGGTGGACCAATAGGAACATGAAGACTAGCACTTGGTCCATCCAACAGGACCACACACAGACAACTCCTTTAGGGCTTATCTCACCTGGTACTTACCCCGGACTCGGGCTCGTTTGGTTTATGTTGACACTCACCCGCATCACACCAGGTGGGGCCTCTGGATGGCTATGCCCAGCACCACGTGGAGGCACTAGCTAGCGCGGTGAGTCTCTTGATCATATTTGCATATATATATATATATATATATATATATATATATATATATATATTAATATTCATAAGATAATTCATGTGTTTCTAACTATTCCTTTACTGAATGGATGCAGTTTTGCCTTTGCAACATGATGGAGATGGACTGCTCGACTTACCTGACGAGGGTACGTGCCGGATCCCCAATGACCCAGTTTGAGCAGACAGAGGCATGGTCGAGGCAGCGTGACCAGTTGCGTCAGGTAGTGCACAACTTGGGAAGCCGTGTGCAGTACGAAGACAGCCACGGGTCGTCCCAGGCCTCTTCGTCGTTCCCGTGTCCGGCGACCGTGCACGGGCCGACGTCGCAGTACTACACAACTCCATGTAACATAGATATCTCTTTAGAATTAGATCAAGTGTTGCTATATATTTACAAATATCACAAACAGGATACGATCCAGCTACTGCGTTCGGCCATACTGGAATGATTAGAGGGGCACCACCAGTTGGCGGACCGTATCCAGGGATGGTACCGGGGCCATAGATATTGGCCTACACAGGTTAGTTTATGTTTCGTATTTCGGTTTCTACATATCATGACGAAAGACACGAGCGTACGCTAACATCCGCATTTTATGCGTAGGATTCTACCCCGATGCGGGCGCCGGACCTTCTTCTTCCTCCTTTCGACCTAGTACAAAACACTCTCTCAATACACTCACTAATTTACCATGCAACATATGTTGGTTTACATTTATATGTTATGCAGGGTTTGTTTCGAGTACGTTCGTTCCAGATAACGAGGGCTTCACCTTAGACGAACTCGACAGCCTGACTCCAGACTCACCTGACGCGCACGGTGACCCCGATGTCTTGGGGTATTCACAGCTAGGAGGAGCACCACTTGGGATGTCTCAGCAGCAGACATCGCAGCCCCTTTTGCGTCCTGAGCGACAGGTGAGGTCTCCGGATCGTCACACCTACTCCGAGGGCCATGTCCGTGCCCAGTAGAGGGCTAAGAGGGTCCGACGCCTTAGAGGTGGTTAGATATATCTGATGTTTGTATATCTGATGTTTATTTGTAATGAGATAGCTGTGGACTGCTTATTTGTATCCGATGTTTATGATTGTGGTAGTTTACTTGTCATTTGTTTTTATAGATACTATTGATGTGAACTTGTTATGTTTGTGGCTTCCATAATGCTCGTGAAATAAGGAAAGTTCTTGCAAATTTTTTCCGTGATTTAATGAAGGAACAAGTTAGGTGCGGTAGGAGTTAGCGGCCGAGATCCCGCCGACGATGATGACGACTACCGCATACAGTGTAAACTTCGTGACACGCTCGAATAGCTCAAAATAGGGACCATAGTGTATCTAGTTGCGAGTACGAGATCACAGGTTGCCACTGCTCAGCACGGCGATCACGGGTTTCCCACATGTCGCATTGTTTGCCCAGACATATGTGGCAAAAGACGACAACCCAATAGCAGTGCCCTTTCACCATTTCAAAAAGATGTGACAACACGGCAATCACACCAGCTCACCTTCAAAGCAGTCTCTCTGGCGAGGACGACGGACCTGTCATTCTACAGCAAAGGTCTGTGGCGTGTAGTGGGGAAGGCGGCATCTAGGCGCGATCGACCGAGCGGCAGCAATGCAGTGTTGTGAGTCTGCATGCACTTAGATGCTCTACATGCACAGAGATGCATCGAGTAGTCAGTTCGAGAATCGAATCTAGCCTTTTCAGTGTTAGGTCAGCTAGCCTCTTCACTGTGTTGTCACGTAGACTTTTCAGGTGCATTTACACTCTACACTCCGGGTATCAGACCTTTGTGCGCCTATAAATACTCCGAAGTTTATGAACTCCCAGCAGCACTCAAACACCAAAGCTCATTGTATACCCAATGTCTGGAGGTGGGTCTAGCAGGAAGAATTACTACGGTTTTGGAAAAGGAAAAATGGGAAAGAAAGGGAGACCCCATAATATGGGAGGGGCCTCTTGGACCTGAATCCTTTCCGGAACCAGTGTTTGAGTTTCCGCCACAGCACAAGAGTGAATTTACCAATGAAACTCCTCTTCGACAATACGATAACCGTAGAGAACCGTTGCCAAAATGCAGACATGGTGAGGACTGCTTAGTGCAGATGTGCACCGACGGGATGGATGGCGGTCGGTGTTTCTTTAAATGTCCACACGCATGGGTAATACTCGGTTGTTTCATTTCTTTATCTTCAATGAGACACCTTACATGAAATTTGTTTTGCAGTCTTCCGATGCTCTAGAAAACTGTGATTTTACTAGGTGGGTCGATCCTGCACCAATTGATTCATTTCAGGAGTTCATTGAGTACCTCCAGATAAAGATCTTTGATCTGGAATGCAAGGTGAACCATTATGAGGAAGTGAGCGAGGGTAACAAAGACGACGAAGATGATGATACCAGCAATGCTGCCGGTTCACAGGATGAACCATGCACTATTCCTTACTGCAACTGCCCTTGTCACAAGAAGAAGGGCCCTGCACCTCCGACACCACCGCATGCACCACCTGCAATGGGTGGATACTGCGGAGAAGGCTCAATGCAGTTTGCTACGTAGGGGTACGGCTACTAGGACTACCCTAGTGCTAGTGACATGCTGCATCGTTGTGTTTGTCGTGTTATTTTTTAAATTACCTAAGGCATGTTAGGTTAGTCCAGAATCTGTTTACCGTAGTTTGCAACGGGTTCTGCAATGCCACTGCATATGTGATGTGTGTTTCATTACCGTTGTATTATAATGAAAACTTGATGGTTCACATTATGTAATGTATTTCTTAGTTCTTATTTCTTATCGTTATATTAATTAAATATGTGCTTTTTAGTATTCTAGTGACATGAAAAGCTCCGAAAATATTAAGAATAAGTTCAAAGATTTCATAGATTCCTGGCTACAACTGCAAATTAATGGTAAAAGTTACAACACACAGAGTCAAGCTCTCAACTGAAAACATAAACAACTAATTGCAGTGGCATGTCCACGCGACAAGATAATTTCTTGTTGCATCTAAACCTACCATACCTTATGGAATGTAAAATGCCGGGATTACATGGTACTACTCTACTGAGTGCACCGAGGATATTTGCCCTTCCTAATTGCTTCGGGCCCGGCTTCCTTCGCACGGCGTGCCCTCTCTCGCTTTCTCTCCCTGTCAGCTTCACGTTCCTGCCGCTGCCTTACGATCCACCTCCTCCATCCTCTTGCGGATCTCTTCTTGCTTTTTCTTGCGCTTCTCCTCTTGCTGTTCCTCGTGCTACATTCGGCGCCAACGTTCTGCAGCCCACCTTGCTTGTTGTTCCACAAAGTCCTTTGCCTGCTGCGACTGCACGGTGTCGAACCACTGCATAAAATCACAAAGTGGCGGAGGAGACTTTGTCCAATAAAAGTTAGAATCATAACTCAATGTTAGGTCGCAAAGAAAAATAGCGTCTGTTGTCCTACTACCTTGGCCCGGTCTTTGCCGTATCGCTTAGGTGGATCATATTCGTAGTTCTCACACATAAAAAACCTCATGCCGTAGTCATCTCCTAAAACCTCAGATTGCATGAACTTACATAACAAACCGCAGAAGCACATTATCACATCAATTCCTTTGGGTATGGTGGCTTCACACTTGCTCCACGGAATGTAGGTTGATCCTGACGAAGACATTGGCGCTATAGTGTGGTGCGCCAAATGACGAACAATGTTTTCAATAATGCACCTATCGTATACCAAATCGATGCATGAAAATATAGGTACTGTCATAGTTCTATTGCCTTATGCTGCAATATCAATAAGATACTGTCATAATTCTATTCTAATTCATAATTAATTTAAAAACAAGTATGGAATAGTACTGAAATTGTAATACTAAACGAGTGTTCTAAAGCACCAAATCTAATTCTGCTAATCCGCTAATTAAATTAAATTGTTATACAATATCAATGGATTCATACGGAAGTTACCGGTAGATCACAAGTGCAGAATTCGGCAGAACTTCGCCGCTTTTCTTCTCCTCACCCCTCTCATTTTTTCTGAATTTTTAGGCTCAAATGAGAAGGGAATGGAGACCAGGGCTTATATAGGGTGGGAGACCCCTGTCGCCCGTGTACGTGTGGGGGGGGCAACAGGCCCCCTCCCCCGACCAGAGACCTCTTTGCAAATTCCAAAAAAATTTACATTAGAGTCCTGTCGCCCGTTACTTGGGCGACAGGACCCCTGCCGTCCCCATAAGGCGACTGAGGGTATTTTTGAAAATTTTCAAAACGGACATGTTTTTTTAAAATTTTGATTTTTTTTAAATATAAAAAAGAAAAAGCCGCGACAGAAGGAGCCGTCGTTCTGGGCCTCGGGCCTCACGCCACGGCTCCCGGGCGGCCAGCCTGTCAGGCCAGAAAGGCCGAAGGGCTTTTTTTACGAGTGTATTTCGAAGGGCTCACGTGGTTCAAAAAATGAATAAAAAACATTATCAAGAAAAAATGAATAAAAAACTAGTTTCTCGATTTATTTTTTGCGTGGTTTTTACGTGTGCATTTATGTTGGTATTGGTAGCAAGCCTGACCGGGGTTTTGTACTTTTTTACTGGTGCTTTGATATTTGACAGAGGGCTCCTTGGTTGCTTTTGTCATCGCTCTTTGTATTTGGTCTTTGGTTTGAGAAGTACCATCCTCCGTTCACAATACTCCTACTTAGCAACTTTGACTTTCAGCTAATGCCGGACCACTCGTGGTTTTCCTTTTTGTCAGGTTTATTTTCATACTTTGACTGCCAGTTCTCTAAAAAGTATCGAGTTTAACACTTGAAGTATACATCTGTTATTAGATGTACTACATATGCTCACTAGACATTTGAACGAGCTTAGCAATAAATAATGGGGAAAACTAAAGGTCGCACTTTGAATACTGAAGTCAAATTTATCAAGTATTTGTAAACACAGCAATTATTTTTCTTAAAAGAGGCGCATGCCTCAAGCTCACAGCAAAGATTAAGCAACGCATCGTACAAAGGAGCTTAATCACTCATCAGCGATTGTGCTTCATCACCGATGCACGTATCTGTTGGTGTAAGACACTCTCCGGGACGAAGAGGTCATAACAGTCCTGACGAAGGGAGACATGAACTCGTGAAAGGAAAACACTAGCACAAAGGCAACATGAAAATCAAAACAATAGGGTAATTGCACTGTATTCAATGTGTCTTTCAATTACAAAGGGGGTATTTATAGCCCGAAATCTCAACTACTCACTGGCCTGAATTCACTTTCTACCCCCTAACTGCCAGCATCCAGGAATATTCCCTGGGCAGAACTATAATGTTACATCACCCGACACATATTAGTGGAATTACAGCTGTACTCCCCGTACAATATTCTGACATTGGGGCCGCTTCACTTCGCTTCCCTTCGCGACCGAGGGTCTTCGCTGCTCAAGCGAAGGGGATCTTTAAGTCGCTTCGCGGCTTGTTCCTTCGGCGCGCACCCCGACCCTTCGCTGTGCACGCCGCCTCTTCGCTTACCTTCGGGGAGCCACGGCCTTCACTCGTCACTCTTCGCCAAGCCCTTCGGGCGTGCCCTCTTCGCCTTCGCTGGTCGCTTCGCCACTCCCTTCCTCGCAGCCGAACGCCTTCAGCATCAGGCGAAGGTGGCACCCCAACAGTAGCCCCTCGAGGTCACGAACGCTCCTCGGAGCGACCGAGGCCTCGACAGATCAGCACGTGAGCAAAGCCACGTTCTTTAAGCGCCACCCCTCGGATGTTCGCCTGCGAGCGTTCGAGGTTCCTATAGTGGGAAAGAATAAAAGGTGATTTTTTTTGAATCGAGGCGTTCCTAATTTGTGTGAAGACAAGATTGCCCCTGCATTCGATCGTTGAGACGGTTGCGGGCTGTTATTTGATCGTTGGTGGTCGAGGGCATTTTTGTAACTTCACAGGATTTGAAACGTTCACCTGGGCTCACACCCGGCTATAAAAGGACCGGTGGGAGGGGGGTCTTGCGTGAGCTCAATCGACGCACAATCTTCCTTTGCGTTCGCCCTTCGCACAGAGCTCACTTTGCTTGCTCGAGCTCATAGCTCATTCTGGTCTTCTCCAAGTCTTCGCCATGGCCTTGCACGAAGAGATGGCGCCTCGCACAACTGAGAAGCCACCTGCCAGCCGCGCCTTGGGCTATAGCCATGCGACCCCGGAGGTCCTCGAGGCGATGAACCTCCACGGTTTGGTCGGCCGGAGCCAGGTGCGGGCTCCCCCAGCTGATCAGGCTTCTGCGCGGCCCGAGACGGACGAGGTGGTGGTGTTCCACGATTTCTTTACTGCTAGCCTTCGCTTCCCACTGGACCCCGTGGTTGTGGAGATCTTCCGGCTGTATGGCGTCTACCTGCATCAAATGACTCCGACATCCTTCGTCAGGCTGAACCTCATCATGTGGCTGGCGAAGACGGGCAAGGTAGAGCCCACGGCCGAAGCATTCGTGCGCGTCTTCTGCATTCACTACCAGCCGAAGACGATCGTCGTGACCAGGAGGGACGGCAGCAGCGGGGACGGGGATCCTCAGTACGGTTGCTATACCTTCGCTTTTCGGCACACAACCCCGAGCCCCATCCCTGCGTACCGGAACAAATGGCCAGTGGATTGGACCAACGCTTGGTTCTACCACAAAATCTAGCTCGACCCGGAGACGAACTCCAACCCCCTTTGGGTCGCGAAGATTCCTCCGCTCCCGAAGACCCCAGTGGTCGCACCGCCAAACACTGTGAAGGCTAATGCCTTCGTTGCACTACTTCGCCAGGTTGGGAAGAGTTTAAGCACTCGTGATCTTATCGAAGAGATTGCTGCGTGGCAGTGCTTTCCTGTCCGGGAAGGGTGGACGGTTGATTCCTGGGCACCTGAAGAGAGGTGGATTGAGGGCATTCCTATGCCGGACTTCACGGAGGGTTTCAGCCTCCGACGCGAAGGTGTGTGTATATATAATTTTTTTTTAATCGTTGTCTTCGCTTTTGACTGCAGACATTGATCCGAAGGCTATTGTGAATGCCGCTGATGAATTTGTCAGCCTTGTTGGCCTTGTTGAGTACAAGCAATTGGTAGAGAAGCTTGGTGGGGTTAGGAGGAATAGAGTTTTCAGCTTCTTCAAAATCAATCCTCCCTGTAGCGAAGCCGAGGCGGCGATTGCGGAGGCCGAAGAGAAAAAGCAACAAAGGGAACAGCAGAAAGCTGCTGCTGGCGGTGTGGGTGCTACAAGTGCCGTCGAGAAGAAAAAGCGGCAAGGAAAAACTAGTGGGGCTAAGGCGCCAAAGCGTCCGAAGCTTCTAGAGTCCCTCTTTGCTTCGGAGCCGCTTAAGGCAAAGGGCGACTCCGAAGATGATGTGAACATGCTGGATAGCGAAGAGCCTCCGCGTCAGTCTCCAGCCGCCGCTGCTCCGATCGTGGCTGTTCCCATCTCCGTAAGGCGCGTGCCCGCGTTGGAATATAGTGCGATGGTGGAGGAGAGCGATGGGGACAAGGGACGAAGAGGCTCGCCTGCCGCGGTCGAGTCGCGACCGACCCAGACGATCCCTGAAGGTTCCCAAGGAGGGGCTGTCGCCGACGGCGATGACCAGGATGACTCTGAGTCCTCAGAATCTGAGAGCGACAGTGAAGATGAGCCTCAAGATGAAGTCCCCGTGAAGGCTGCCGCCTCTTCTTCGAGCGGGGTTTCGGATTTTCGGGTGACAGCAGTGCCTTCCTAGTTGCCAATGCTGACCCCCGCCAGGTGGCTGATGCTCTTGGTGCCACTGGTGCCAAACTTATTAGGGGTCAAGTTGTAGGGAGTCTCCGCTTCGAGAGCCGCGACCGAGAGCGCCAATTTTTGGCGGAGGCCGGGGGTGCGTTCTGCTTCCCCTGATGGAGAAAAGGCTGATGGACACTGGGGCAGCCAATGCCCTGCAGTGCGCGGAGGATCTTGCTCTAAAGTCCTTTGTGGCTGCGCGCTGTGCCCGAAGGTAGTTGGAGGCTGAGGCCGGGACTTCTTCGCGGGTAGCAGAACTCGAAAAGATGGTCTCCGCCTTGCACCAGGAGAAGAGAGATCTCGAAGCGTCACTTGCTTTCGTGCGTATCAGGGCGGAGACCTCTATAAAGCAGCTTGATGAGGCGCGCGAAAAGGCCACGGCTGCGGAAGAAGCTGCGAAGACTGCGGAGGAGGGCCGGAGGAAAGCTGAAGAGTTGGTGACGGTATTCAGGCAGGCAGTTGTTAATGAAGCCACGCCCCTTCAAAGTGAAGTGCACCACCTTCTGGAGCGCTTTGGGATAGAAGCCCCTCCGCTTGCTGGCGAAGAAGCAAACTCTGTTGAGCTCATTGAGCTTTTTTGCTGGCTGCGCTGCTGTGTGGCCATGACTGACTGTGGCAGCTAGTTCTTTGGTGAACTGAACGCCGGTGTCTCCGCACGCCGCGGTGTGCTCCCTCATCGAAGACCCGGCTGGTGGCGAGGCCTCCGTGACCAAATCTAGGCTTCGTACTCTTCGCGATCCTGGCGTGCAGTGGCTATGTGCCGAAGAGGTGAAGCCAGAGACGCTGCCAGCTCTTCCTCGCAACATCGCCAAGAACTTAATGGCCACATTTTTTCAAGAAAGAGGGCGGGAGTTGGTGGCGCATGAGGGCGATCGCATGATGGCCCAGGTTAGGCCGTTACTTTGTTTTTATTGCCTTCGATTCTTGAAGGTTGTTGCTGACAATCATTTTATTTAGCTGCAAGAGAAGGTAACATAGTGGGCTGCCGAAGTGTTGAATCTCAGGCGAAGGTCTCCACCCAGAGATGATGAAGACGCCGAGGGCGAGGCTGGCGCTGGCCATGGCGAAGACGATAGGGAGGTGTGAGCCGTTTGATGGATGTAATTTTGGCTAAATGTAATTATAACTTTTGATTAATGCCTTCGGTGACTGCGCAGGACCCTGCATCAGAACCTGCATGGATCACCGAAGGTATACTACCTTTGCGGATGAAACATGGAAACTTTGTTGTTTCCGGTGCTATGTGGCTGTTGACGCTCACTAACGACCATTTCCAGGCGTCAACTTGATCAGAAAATCATGAGAGTTTGCATTTCTTACACGCATCCTTATCCAATAAAGTTTCTAAATCACACTTTACCTTTTAGAATATGCAAGTTGTGTTTTCAAGCTAATATGCAAGTTACAAGCATACTTTGGCCCGACACAAAATCACAGAAAATATCAGAGTACCGATTCTGGCTCAAATGGACCAAGTGAAGCCCAAGAACTGAAGTAAACCCAGCTGGGGCAGGCCGTGGCTCAACTTTAGGACAAGGGGAGACCAAGACAAGCCCACTCCAGGAAGTTGGGGGCGGTTAGCGGCCCGGGCAGGCCGACCGACCTACCTGGTCGGCCGGCCAAGCCCGTGGGCCCCACCGCCTCAACCAAGGCACGTGGCGCTTCCCTGTTGGCTCACAACATCGGTTTGGGGTGTTGCGGCTGGTGGCTCCCTGCTATAAATACAAGGGGGTTAGAGAATAACACACACACACACACACACACGCCACACACCTCTTCCTCTCTTGCATTCCTTGCATAGTCTTTAGGCTTAGGGGAGTTTAGGAGAAGTCTAGGAGTCATCGAGTCGCTGGAGTTGCTCGAGAGTCTGGTATGGGTTCATCTCTAGCTCTCTCTTGTAATATTCGGTCATTTGTAATAGAATTAGAATATGGTTACTGATATATGCTTGAAGTATATTCTGAGTTATCGAGTATATGCTTCTTGTCATGGTTGTGTTATTATTCAATGCTTGCATTGCATGATCGCCCTGTGCTGGAGATGGTTAGTCTTTTGTTCTTAGAACTCTATCAACTGCTCCAGTATTCGTATGATTTCTCTAGTGTGATGTCTGTCCATCCGGAGGGTGGGGGCTCTGCGCGGGACACTAGAGTATCCCTTACTAGTGTAGACATGGCATCTAGATTAGCTAAGAGTTGCTGGATGTCAACTATACCCACGGTTTGTAGAGATAACCGGCAGGTGGTGATAGCCCTGTCCGTGCCTTTTAGTAATCCTCCACGTTCGGTAAGGGGGGTAGGAGGTACATAAAGTCACCGGGGTGTACGGGCTCCTCCCGTTACTTCGATAGCGATCTCCCTATTGTGCAGTTTAATCTCTGACGAGCTAACTAATGAGAAAGTGTAGATATAGCTAGCCTAGCACAGCTGACTCGAGCTCTGACTTTTACCTTGCTCCCGGTCTAAAGTAACCTTTATTCTTTTATCCAAGAGACTAGTTTGTGTGTGTGTCGCACTACCTCCTACCATGTTATTATCTTACCCCTGTTTATGCATGAGAATATCCAATCTAGATAGAGCTCACCAACTGATCTATATATTCTCTCACTCATCGCCTTCCCTGAGGAAATATAAATGACACCCCGGTATACTCCCGGGTAAAATGCTACGGCGGTATTCCGTGCGCTTGCGGATCTATTCGTGGTTCATGAAATACTGCCGTCCCAAATTGGCGTCGGCGGGCGTCATCGCTAGGTGACGTTGGTAGGCGCCAACAAGCATTTTTGGTGCCGTTGCCGGGGAAGGCACAGAGTGAAATATATAGACAGAGTTGTGAACAAAATCGAAATTGGTATTCGCTTGCTAAACAGGCTAACTTGGCTTTGTTTTCTTGTCTTCATTGATATGAAAACAGGGTAGTGTATGACTGGTTTCGACTTGCCGCAAAACTTTCATTCCGATCCAGAGTCACTTTTGAGGAGGATGCGAGCTCGTCTCGTATCACCTCGGAGATCACTCTCGGCAGTTGATCCAGTCATCGCATTGTCATCAGCTCCTAGAGCTGTGGCCCAGAAGCACTCCGTGATTACTCTGCTCCGTCTGCTAGCCAGGTCTCGACCGGACCCCGAGGTTAACACCAGAGGAGAAAATTTCGAGATCAAGATGGGTCTCATTACGATGGTGCAGACCAGCCCATTTTGTGGCAGGGCTAATGAGGATGCCAGCGGTCATCTCCAGCAGTTTCTGGAGCTCTGCATTACTTTTGTTATCAAGGGTGTATCACAAGATGCAATCCGGCTCCATCTGTTTCCGTTTTCTCTCTTGGGGAGAGCGAAGCAATGGTTTTATGCTAACAAGGCTGCTGTGGATACTTGGGGCCAAGGCATTCCTCTCGAAGTTCTTCCTGACGGGCAAAACCAATGCTCTTCGTGTTCGGATTTCGAACTTCCAGCAGGCATCAAATGAGTCAATTCCGAAAGCTTGGGAGAGGCTTCAGGAGTATATTCTGGCGTGTCCGCACCATGGAATGGATAATTGGTCATTCTACAGAACTTCTACAATGGGCTGACACAGTGTAACACCCTAATTTAAATTTCAGCTTTTAATAATAAATTTAATTGGTTTATTTAATTTTCTAAGGATTTAATTTGCTTAGCTTGCATTTTGATTTAATTTTGTTCCTTAAGTAATTAAAATTTTAGCATAGTTTTAAATTTTGGTGTTGCATTCATGCTGGTGCATAGTTTTAATTATTTGAGTGTGGTTTGAATTCAAATTTGTATTTGAATTCAAACTTTGTTTGAATTAGAAATAGAAAAGAGAGAGGAAATAGAAATAGAAGAGAGCCCCGCCCAAAACCCTCTCCAAAACCCAGCCAGGCTTTTCCCTTTTCTTGGCCCAGTAGCATCCCGCGGCCCAGTTCACCCCGCTCGGCCTGTTACAGCTCGCAGCAGCGCGCCCGAGTCCACGCCTCCACCCGCTCCATCCCCCGCAGCACCGCGCTTTCCACTCCAGTGGATTACGCATGCCTCTCTCATGCCCCACGGCCAAATCGCAGCCCAAACGGACCCCTGGGGCGTCGGATTGGCCAAGTCCGGCGAGAACCCCGCCGCGGGTAGCATCGCCGGCGGCAGCGCAGCCGCTGCCAACGCCTTCCCAGCCCTGGGCCGTCCGATCCTAGATCTACGGTCCGGATTAGTTCGGCCCGGAGTCAAACCAGCAGATACCGGTCAGCGCCTGGCTCTTTTGCTAAAGACACCCCCAGCTTTCTTAGAATCAACCCGCCGTCCAGCCGCGTGCAAAAGTATTTGCACGTGGGTCCTGTTTTTAACCTTTTAGCCCCTCAGTTCCTTTAAATTAGTACCCGCAGTCCAGACTTGACATTTTTGCGTGTTAGTCCTCGGATCTTTCTAGTTATTACGTTATAGTCCTCGGTTTAGCCTAGAAACCCCATGGAACTTAGTTTTTCTCGAAGATAAGCCCCTAGAACTTGTTTTTAGCCTAGATTATGCGTTTTAACTCCATTTTAGGCGTTCTTTATGTCCACGCGATCGTTGTAACACGTAGAATAGTTTTAGACTAGTTTAGTGTGCTGTTTTTATGTATTGATGTACTGTTCCTTAGCTTTTGTTAGGGTTTGCTTGTATGCTTATTGTGTGCCTTGTTTTTGGCCATGTGCTCGTGAGTAGACGTTGAGCTACCGGAGGAGCCCCAGTATCAGTACCCGGAGCAGCTGTCTTTTGAGCAGTTTGAGTAGCAGCCGGAGCAGTACGAGGAAGGCAAGTATAACATGAACAACCTATCACTTTTAAATACAATTTCATACTTCATTTTAATACTGTATGCCTATAAGAATTTTCCTAGCCACTTTATATCCTTTATATATCCTTTGGGTTGCATTTTGGTTAGTTGTGCTAGGTACCGCGCTATAACACATAATGGTCCTTTTTAATTAATTTGATTAATGGTATATGCAACTTAATTCTGAGAGTGGCCCTCTGTGTGGCTTGAGTGGCTCACGTCTCGTTAAAATTAGTTTTTGTTAGAAACTTGGTTTAGGGGGCCAGCACGGTGCTTACTGCCTGGTTGGCCACTCTCCATAAGGACCGGTTCATAGAGCGACAACCTGGGACAACAGCGCTACCACAAGACTGGAATGAGACGGTCTTGGCGTAATAATTAGGTCTTTTTTGGTTTGGAGTAACTTACCTGCGGGGCAAGGGTGGTAAGCTTCTTTGTCCCTCGTACTGAGTGGCCTCATCTGTGGTATTCTTGACTCCCACTAGACTTGCTACATGGTCGCCGATCCAACCCTTGCGGTTATTTCCTTACCAACGAGATATGTGGTATCAGACATTTTTGTCATTAATGTAATAAATAACATTCGTATTCACTTTATTATATCTTTTTACGTGATATGTGCTATGATATACTGTTCATTCTGTTATATATACGTGTGACTTGATCCTGGCACAGTATATGATTGCTCGGTTTATGTCCTTTTATAAACCGGGTGTTACAGAGTGGTATCAGAGCCGTATCGACTGTAGGACGAAGCCTAGATAGAACTGGTCGAGTTTTAGGACTTCTTCTCTCCAATCCTTGCTTGCTGAAACTATTTTACTATTATACCCCTTGAATTCTATGCCTTTTACTCGTCTTGCCTTGATTTCTCTCTCTAAAGAATAGTTTTCGTAGATTTTGGCCTGAATCAGTCATCTGACCCCCATGAGTATCAGCTAGGTGACCCTTTATAATAATACGATAGTACATTTTGCGACGCGTTGTGGTTAGTCGAGTCGGATGTTAAACTCGGCTAAGTCGTGAAAATTGTCTGCTTGTTATTATGCTACATGATTGATTTGGATTTTTGAATGATTGCATAGTTTAGTAGCTAAAATTTGTTTAATAAAAATTAGTATTAAGTTAAAGTTAATTAATTAATAAAATGAGTTAGATCGTTGGGGGTAAAACAGTCCACTCTATCCTGTCTACTTTATCATGGCTGAGTCTTTTTCCGCAAAGAGTTATCTTATCCATCTGAATTTATTCCTGCAATATCCTTACTCGTGAAATCTTTTGTCCAAATCAGATGGTAAACACCAGGCGTGGTTCTGACCAGCAGGGGCAGAACAACCAGGGTACTAGGATCCCGATGCCTCCGCCTCTGACCCCGGAGCAGTACTTCCAGCTCCAGATGCAGATGATGGCTACCCTGAACAACACTGTTCAGGCACTTTAGCAGGCTCACACTCAGCCTTCGCCTCCTCCACCGCCACAGCCTCGCGATAGGCGTGCTGAGTTCCTGAGGGGTCACCCTCCGACGTTCTCTCACACGTCCGACCCTCTTCAGGCTGACGACTGGCTCCGTGCAGTGGAGCGTCAGCTGGACATCGCCCAGTGCGATGATCGGGAGCGAGTCTTGTACGCAGCAGGACAGCTGCGAGGTGCAGCTTTGGACTGGTGGGAGTCCCACCCAGTTCAGGACCGCGAGGCTCTCACCTGGCTCCAGTTCCAGGAGCGGTTCCGCAGTCACAACGTCCCCGCGGGCGTTATGAAGATGAAGCAGAAGGAGTTCCTTGCACTGAAGCAGGTAATCTCAGATATAATCATTCAGCGTTTCCTTTTGAGCTAATACCCCCTTGAGCTATCTTTTTGAGTTATGAATTAATCTTTCGATATCTATCTGTCTTTTTGGCTTCATGGGACTATGACGGTCACGGAGTATCGTGATCGTTTTCTGTAGCTTGCTCGCTACGCCCCTGCCGATGTTGCGGATGACTGCAAGAAGCAGGAGTACTTCATGGAGGGTCTTGAGGACTACCTCCAGTACGGGCTGCTCAACCTCCGCTTCGACAACTTCAACCATCTGGTTGACAGCGCGCTCAACACTGAGCGCAAGCACTTGGAGATGGAGGACAAGAAGAGGAAGATTGACCCCATTGCTTCCGGCAGCAACACTCGTCCTCGCCTCCAGCCGCCTCAGCAGTACCAGCAGCAGCAGTACCGGCCTCCCCAGCAGTACCAGCAGAGGCCGCAGCAGTACCAGCCACGACAGCAGCAGCAGGCAGGTCAGGGCCCGAGGTTACCGGCACCTCCGGCTCGTGCTGCTCCACCAGCTCCGCCAGCACCTCAGGCTCCATGGCAGGCAACTCCTCCTGCTGGACAGCAGGCTCCGGCAACTCCTCGCGTGTGCTATCACTGCGGCCATCCGGGGCACTACGCCAACTCTTGCCCCCGGAAGGCGCAGGCGGGACAGCAGGGGCGCCCAGCTCAGCCCAGGGCGCCAGCACAGGGTCGGGTGAACCACGTGACGGTCGAGTCAGCGGCCGAGGCTCCTAACGTGGTTATTGGTACGTTCATGGTCAACTCTCACCCTGCTACAGTGCTTTCGATACCGGTGCTACTCATTCTTTCATTTCTAAGTCATTTGCCGAGAAGCATGGTATACCAGTTTCTTATATGAGGACAACTATGGTGGTTACCTCACCTGGGGGCCAGATACACACATGTTCTATATGCTCCAGAATTAATATTGTCATAAAGGGGGTAGAGTTCCGCACTGGTTTGATCGTCATTGATTCCTCGGGGATAGATGTGATTTTGGGCATGGAGACCCTTACCAGATGGGGAGTCCGTATTGATTGTGCTCAGCGGACTGTTCACTTGTCGGCATCTGATGGCCAAGAGGTGACAGTCAGTGCTTCAGAGCCCTCGGGATTTCTTCATCAGATGGAGGCAAGACCCACGGACAGTATTCGCGTGGTTTCTGAATTCCCGGATGTCTTTCCGGATGATTTGCCAGGTATGCCGCCTAAACGCGACATCGAGTTTTCTATTGATCTCTTGCCTGGCACAGCTCCTATTGCAAAGCGGCCCTACCTCATGTCACCTATAGAGCATGAGGAAGTTAAGAAGACTATTGATGAGTTGCTAGCCAAGGGCTATATCCGTCGCAGCTTCTCTCCT